>NC_090266.1:496001548-496311548 GCF_040414725.1 Anabrus simplex
TATTAAATCTGGTAGCAAGCTTATGAAGAATTGCTTGATCCACTGAGTCGAATGTTTTGGCCATATCTGTATGTATTACATCTGAGATTTATTTTATATTGCTGAAATGATATGAGTCATGATTTTCCGGGAGTGAATCTGTGTTGTTCCTCCGATAGGTACGGTTGTGTGAAAAAGAGGAGTCGGTAGTGGACTATTCTTTCAAGGACAGAGGATAGTATTGGAACGATAGATATTGGACCGTATGATGAGATCATGTTTGTTGTGATATCAGCTAGTTTCCCGCTGTCGGGAAATGTACCAGTAGCCATACACAGTTTTAAAATTGTAGATAACGGTACACAGAGAGATGCCGAAGTATGTTTGAGGAATATAGGTGGAGCGGTTTGTTGGGAGACTATTTGAGAATAATTTGAACTTCGTTAGGGGTCGTTAATATTTGTGACAGTGAGCAACTGCCAACACTATTGATCTGTGGTAGTTCTGTAATAGGAGCGGGAGGGGTAACGGTGGAGTGAAAGTACTCATTGAGTTTTTGAGACCCCAATTCAGTTAGGACATCACTATGTAGTTTAAGATTCAGTGGTTATCCGGGGTGAATTTCTACATGATGAAATGAGGGTACAACATTTTTAGGGTTGTTTTTAAGGTTTCCAGGTACAGAAGTGATGGGTGCCGGTTGTAGTCATTCTTTGAAATTTTCCTGAGGTGTTTAAATATATTATACGTGTGTACTTGGGGACAAAACATGACGACCTCGCCTCACACCACTACTCTCCAGCGGCAACCCGGTGTCCATTATCGGCTTATAGGATTTGCTACGTCTACTGTAGCGAGAGTTGCCAAATAGTCTACTGCACTCGATACGAAGAAAGGTAAAGACTGAACAGTGTGTGAAAGAAAGTGGTTTGGCAACCTCTCCAGACCAAACAAAGATCACTTAGAAATCAGCAGGGTGTAAGGTGTGATTGACTGCTGGCTTCCAGCTCACTTCCAGGAGCTGAGGCCGTCATGCTTTGTCCCCAACTAGGCCTATATGAATTGGGGATAGACTTCCAGAGTGACCACGAACAGATTCTTTTCTTTAGTAGCAATTTAGTTTCGGCACTCAGCCAGGGGGGGGGGATATTTGTGTGTTCTGGGTTTGGAGAAAGGTACATGTTGTTTAATAGTGGTAAATATTAAATCCTCACACAGGGAAACCGCACTGTTGACGTCACACTCAGCTGATAACCAGCACCAAGGAGGGATGACAAGTCCTGATTTACAACTAGCCAGTCTACTTTACTCCATAGAGGAATGGCGTATGGCTTTCAGTGCCGGGATTGTCCGGGGACATGTTCGGCTCGCCAGGTGCAGGTGTCTTGATTTGACACCCGTAGGGCCGGGCTGAGTGACTCAGACGGTTAAGGCGCTGGCCTTCTAACCCCAACTTGGCAGGTTCGATCCTGGCTCAGTCCGGTGGTATTTAAAGGTGCTCAAATACGACAGCCCCGTGTCGGTAGATTTAGTGGCAAGTAAAAGAACTCCTGCGGGACTAAATTCCGGCACCTCGGCGCCTCCGAAGACTGTAAAAGTAGTTAGTGGGACGTAAAGCAAAATAGCATTATTATTATTATTATTATTATTATTATTATTATTATTATTATTAGACACCCGTAGGCGACCTGCGCGTCGTGATGAGGATGAAATGATGATGAAGACGAAACATACACCCAGCCCCCGTGCCAGCGAAATTAACCAATGATGGTTAAAATTCCCGACCCTGCCGGGAATCTAACCCCGGACCCATGTGACCAAAGGCCAGCACGCTAACCATTTAGCCATAGAGCCGGACTCTGTAGAGGAAATGCTTGCCTCGCAGCGGGTGAGAAGTCTTTATGTCGATAAGCAGATAGGTTGAGGGTAGCTTCGATTGAGTCATGGTCAGCGCTAAGAATGTTTCTGCCAACGGATACACTAACACTAGTTACTGTAGAGAAGGGGTGGTCAAATATTGCCAGATTTCTGGGGGGTTTTCAGCAGAACTGATGTAGATGAAGACCGTTTATGGAATATGACGAAATAAATGATTCCCCAGGGTCGCTTACTGTTCCAGTGGTTGTAGATTGCCAGGATATGTGGGAGTTTAAATGACCGATTAGCACAATATCATTGGATTTATTCAGAGCCACAACCGTTGAATGAAAGCAATCTTCTAACGCTGTGATATCACTGGAGGGTGGGCGATAGAAGCAGCCAACTAACAATTTTTTACTTCTGGAGATCGTAATTTCGAACCAGGTCATCTCACATTCGGTTTCAAGGTCGGGTCTGTTACGGGCTTTACGTTTATTACTAATTGCAATTATTACACCACCCCCACGCTTACCGGTACCTCTGTTTTTACGGAACACTGAAAAGTTAGACGAAACTTGAGGTTCACTGTCCGAGACAAAATCAGGTAACCAAGTTTCAGAGAAACATAAGATACCGGTATCAAACTCGCTAAATTAGGTTCACTGAATACAGTCAGCTAATTTGTTTTTCAGACTCTGGGTATTCTGATAATAAACATTAAGCGGTCCTGGATTTAAATGAACGTCGCCGGAAAGAAGTAAGAAAACGAACAGAGCACGTGGGGAAGCATGGCAACCTTTCGTCCTTTCACTGGAAGAGACAGGGACATGGCGAAGCACAGGGAGATCAGACGGACAAAGCGAAGACAATATAATGCCGTTCAGCGAAGCACACGACACTTCACTTGCTTCAGGGATGGTTGTAGATACGAAAGCACAGCACGACACACTTATATACACAAGAAAGGCTAAGAAAAGAAAGTAATATATCTGAGGTACATAAACACGACTGTTGCTAGTTACCGCCATCTTGCTATCTTATTCCCAAATAAAAACAATTTGTGTATATACTCATGTTATTAAAAATCTGAACACCTTGAAAGACTATAAATAGGAAGTTCATATTCATAGGACATGTCCATTAGTATGTTCTGTGACCTCGTCATCCGTTTTATGAGGGATAGTGGTCTTTTTTTATCGCATTTACTAATGCACTTTGTCTTAGTGGATTTGTGTTAACTGTGCTTTTATTCCTTTGACTCTATTTTAGTTCGTGTTTGAGTATTTTAATGTGTTATTTCAATTTCTGACATGAATTATATATGCATATCTGTATTTCCAGGCAATGCCTTATTCCATTATCACCTCTGTTTTCTATACATTTATTAGAAGATAAGGCATTACGAATTAGACCTACTGATTATTTTCATCTCATAATCGTTTTTCATAGGCATTTATTTTAAACTCTAGTCAGTGGATACATTTTGACATTTTAACTAACATCTCATGTCGTCAATTTGGTACCATTAGGGGCCGATGACCTTAGATGTTAGGCCCCCTTAGACAAAAAGCATCATCATCATCCGTATGTTCTGCAGAAACGATTAGCATTTCCTTCACCTAGGTTCAGCATGTGTCCTGTTGTCTAGTAGGCACTGGATCCTCCATAGGCACTGATAACTTGTTCCATGCGTGACGGCATCGACGCGCATAAGGCGCGAATGGCATCCTGGGGTACAGCCATCCATCCTGCATTCACCTGGTTCCACAGTTCATCTGTGGTGGTTGGCATTGGGTCACAGCGCCGTACCCGTCGTTTCACCATATTCCATACATTTTCGATTGACAAGCCACAGCAACAGTCTGACATCGTGTGACAACAAGAAGGCACGTGTTCATGCAGAAACATGTGATGGCGCATTGTTCTGTTGAAATATTGCGCCTGGGATGTCGTGCAGGACATGTCAGCATGTCGCAGGATGCCATTCACGTAGGTCGAACTGGTCACAGTGCCCTGGACACGAACCAATTGTGATTTGTGGTTGTACCCAGTAGCACCCCTCACCATAAGGCCTTGAGTTGGTATTGTATGTCTTGTGCGAATTCAGTCAATGTGATGCCTCTCCTTCTGTCTGCGGTGAACCAATATGCGGCCATCATTTTCAAACAAACAGAACCTCGATTCGTCCGAAAACACTCTGCTTCCATTCCTGTCCCCAGTGACGTCGTTTCGTTTACTATTGCAGTCAGCATATTTATACACATTAGCCAAAGGTAGGCGGAGAAGTGGACGATGCGCTGGTAACTCAGACCGTAATGAACGGTGACGGACTCTCACTCTCACTCGTGATTGTGTAGGATGTGTTACACTGTTCCACTCTTGCGCCAGAGCCGAGGAGGACGCAGATCTCTCCTGCAGTGCCATTCCGATGAGGTGGTGATCTTCTCGGGGGTGGGGTGGGTGGTGCGGCCAGACCAATCTAGTCTTGTTCTACGGCCTTTTGTGAACCATTTCTTATACTCTCGTTGCACTGCCGACACACTTCGTCCCGCGCGAGTAGCAATTTCCCGGCGGGATGCATCACGTTCTCCCATGTCAATAATGCACCCTCTCTCAAACTCACTCATTTGACGGTACGGTTCTCGCATACGTCTGCGAGGCATCCTGTACGCCTGCTCAAGTCACAATGATCCATTACCTTCGGTTTATGGCGACAACGAGAGCTGCAGGCACATTTTACCAGTCGGTGGTGGTGCGCCGAGATATCGATGTGGACCTTTAAACTGAGGGCCGACATGGTTCAAATGCTAGTAATTTCTTCAGAACATACTAATGTAAGTGTCCTGTGAATATGAACTTCCTATCTCTAGTCTTTCAAGGTGTTCTGGTTTTTAACAACATGAGTGTACTTCTTTTAAGGTTCATAACTACGTCTCCAATTTTCAGAACAACAATATGTGGAGCCAAACCTTTAATTCTAAGAAATTCAAGAATTATGCAGGTAATAAATGTAGCCAGCTTTCATCTTCAGTATTATGTTGACGCTCGTGTATCGTTTTGAACGACAGGATATGAACACAATGACTTTCAAATTAAGAATAACAACTTTAGAGAAAATGAGGACATCTTTCGCAGAAGTGAACGTTTTGCTATAAATCAAGTGCTAAAAGTCTGGCTCGTAGAACATTTGATCCATCACCATTTACAGAAGGGTAGTCACCTTACAGATTTCTTGCAAAAAGTCAGCGAATTACATTCTTTTGTGGTTTTACCCGCATATTTTTATTTAAGCGGCGCGTTTTGGAGAAGGGTCAAATATTATTATTATTATTATTATTATTATTATTATTATTATTATTACTGTTAAGTCATACACCCCAGTAACTACTTTTACGGTTTTCGGGGACGTCGAGATGCCGGAATGTAGTCCCGCAGGAGATCATTTACATGCCATTAAATCCGCCGAGACGAGGGTGACATATTTGAGCACCTACAAGTGTCAAGGAGGAGAGTATTTAATACAACTATAAATAAATAATTTTTTGGCGAAAATCATGTGCGAAAACAGGCAAAACCATTATTCAATCTCCCCCAAGAACAATAATTTTCTCACCAGAAGGAATGGAATGTCGTTACCTATGATGTATTTTAGAAAATTATTCGCACACATTAATGAACGATTACTTGCCATTGGGGCTTTATCCCATGTTGAGCCGTGCTAATCGAATATCGCTATCTGCTTGGAAACTTAATTTTAATCCCGACAACAAACTGTCATTTTAATTTAAAAGAATTTTGAATGTAATGTACACTGTTCATCAAATGGCCTACGTAAGTAATAAGTAGGAGACGGTTGAACCGCTGCGCCGACAGCGCGTGCGTGCCTACCCCTTTCCAGCTTCTCGATCGTGCCACATTTAGTGAGGGCCAGATGAGTGTAACATTCTATGGTATTGTCGAAGTTGTGCCGACATTTCTCATTCCTCGATCGACGGTTTCACGTGTGTATCGGGAGTACCTCATGGAAAGCATTACTACCCACACTAGAATAGCGTAGTGGCCGAACACGAATGCTTAATGATCGCTATTAGTGGCGTCTGGCTAGAATTTTCTGTGTTAGTATACAAACCACACTGTCTTAAATCACTTTCACATTCTATACAGAAGGTACCAGCCGCATATCCAGCAGGTCAGTGCATTTAACGTTAATGGGATATGGGTGTAGAAGACGTACCAGAGTGCTCTTGTGAATACGACACCGGGCACAGAGACTCATCTGGGCACATGACCTTGTTAAGTGGACCCTGGAGGCCTGGTGACATGTAACTTGGTCCGACGAGTTAATGTTGCTGTTGCTTCGAACGGATGAGGTCTACGTCATGTCCGAAACCTACCATAAAGCCATGGACCCCCATTGTCAACAAGACGCCATACAGGCTGGCGGTAGCTCCACAGTGGTGTTAAAAATATACATCATAATATTGCGGTGTGTGTTCAAGTGACATGAGCTAGATCCGCTGATCGATGACCTGTGACTGCTACGTTGAACTGCTTGGTGAACACTTGTAGCCCTTCAATAACTTCATGTACCCGTACAACGATGAGATATTCCAGCAGGATAATGCACCGTGTCATCGGGTCCAAGTTATTCAGAATTGGTTCGAGGAGCATTCGGTCGAGTTTAACCGACTGATGTAGCCACTTCGTTCGCGTGATACGAACCATGCCGAGCGTATATGGGACATGGTGGCGAAGGCCATTCACACCTAAGACCATTAACCTACAAATAACAGGAAGGTGTATTTAGCTAGGTAATGGATCAGAATCACTCCACCTGGGTTCCTTCCATTCGTGGAATCGATGTCACAACGACTTGCTGTACCTGTCCGATCTAGAGGAGGCCTGCACGACACTAGACCCTTGTCCGATGACTTCTGGCACGTCTATGTATAGCATACCACACTGTTATAAAACATGGAAAAACGCTGTAGAGAATCCCTCCACATAGGTTTGGCGTCTGTAAGAACATTTACCGTAAAACTGGGCAAAATCCATATGTGTTGACTGCAGTAAATTAGAGGAGGAGGTTAGGAAAGAGTTTAAAACCAGTCTAGGATATTTATGTTGAAATTTGCGCTAGAGTGAGAATTAGTGATAGAATGAGTTCTTGATTGAAGGTAGTGTACTTCCAGCGGTTAGACTAGTCTGCATCTTTTACCTTTGTTGTTCATAGTTTACATGGATCATTTAATGAAGGGTATAAATTAGCAGGGAGAGATTCCTGTAGGTGGCAATGTAGCGAACAGTTTGGACTATGCCGACAACCTGATCCTAATGGCAACGGTGCTGAAAGGCTGAGGTCTAACACCTTGAAGCATGAAATGAAATGCACCGAGTATGATTTGAAAATGAGCATTTCGAACACTGAAGTGATTTCAAAAGCGACGACACCCAGGATGGTTTAATGTCTTGTAAGGAATACAAAACTGGAACTGGTGGATCTTTTCAAGTATTTAAGATGTGTTTTCTCCCGAGATGATTGTATACTAAATAAAACAATTAGAGTGCAGCGATGCTAATGCAATGAGCTTGCACTTGCGATCGGTGGTATTTTGTAAGAATGACTTCAGCTCAGAAACGAAAATATTTTTCATCGGCCTGTTTATGGGTGGATATTGTTGCACGGGAGTGAAAGCAGGGGACTCACGATATCTTATCCATAATATGGAAGCAAGACATCAAAGTAGCGAGAATGATTGCTGGTACGGACAGGTGGAATCAAATTAATTCACAGAGGCTTGCAGTCAGAATGCTGAAAGGCATAACGGTCTATAATGATGCATTTATATGCGTTATTATTTATTGTTATCATAATCATCTTCACTACTTGAAAACGGAACATACTGACTCGTGACTTCAAACACATTTCGCAGTCCAAACCACGCCTAGGCAGAAGTTCAGAAGCGTTAGCGTTGACATATTCGGATATGGATAATTCACCTCTATCGAGGATACTGATGCTGGCAAAAGTTTATTGGTTTTCATAAAAACTTAGTTGACCTTAGTTTTGCATTTTGTTTCATAGCAGAAAGTACGTTTGTACTTATGTCAACCTGTATCTTATATAACAGTATAAATATTTGGATGAGTAGTAGGGCAAACCCGGTTCTGAGCCACGGCGGGCAATTTGAAATTTGCTGAGTCAGCATTTCTGTATCACACTCCCAGTCCTTCCTGTTGTCACTTTCTCTTCTTAGAATTAATAGCATATCGGAGGCGATGCAGATTTGAGCTGATCGCCACGCGGCGAGGAGGGTGCGGGCTTCACCCCGCCCCCGAAAATAGTAGTAGTCACTTCGCTCATATCGAGTGAAGTGACCACTGCTAGTGACAAGCAGTCCACCGCCCTCGTTCATCAAGCTTGAGGACGAGGGCAGTTACGGAGACGGGCAAATTTTTGGTGAACCGAGGGACTATCCATGGAGCGATTCCCCTCTCCCCCCAATCATTTTTGTCGACCGAGGGATGGTCCAGTGTGTGCTGAGCGATGCTAGTAATACCATTCCTTATACAGCCAGCCCCTTTTATGAATGGTGTGAAAATATCGCTCATAAGGTCATTTTGTGCAAGCATTTCAGTGGGCTTGGCAGACTGATGTACAATTGTAACTTCTGGCTCGGTGACGAAAGCAACGGAAAACTACCTCGCTCCTCATTTCCCTGATATGCCTCTTCAGTGATACCTGGGCTTTCTATGATAGCTTTTGGTGGAGCTGTGGAGGCTCAAACCACCCTTCGGGCTGAATACTCAACATACATGTTAAACACAAGAATAGTGACATCTAGTAATGACTCGGTAATTTAAGTGGGCATAGTTCAGTTCAGGCTGTGTCCGTGAGACTTCACCACTTTCAGGCGTTAGAAGGTTTGAGTTACGCGCCAGAGAATAATAATAATAATAATAATAATAATAATAATAATAATAATAATAATAATAATAATAGTTGTTGTTTATCGTAGATTCACTGCTGACAGTCGTACCAGACGTTGCGATGTCTAATTGTGTCCCGGAAGAGTTCAGTTTATGTCGAAGGTGCAAACAATTACAACACAGATCGAATTTTTAAATATGAACTTTCAGGAAACTCTAATTCAACTCGTTCAGGTGACTAGATTTGTGAAGTTCTATAACATTTTAGCATCTAGCACCAACGCGTTTTCTGTGCGTATTCGAGCGTTAGCTGGAATACTCGGACAAAATGTGTGCATTTTGTTTCGAGGATATAACGAAAAGTTTGGACAATAAATAGTTGAACTAGTACAAAAAATAATCTTTAACGTTACGTCGGACATTAATTTGGAAATTTCCCAGCGTTTTTGTAATATGGCAGAATATAACAAAACAAAATAATAGCGTCTGCAAATATGCCTGTCCGTATCGTAATATGTTGCCAATTCCAAATTTTAATGATATATTGATGAAGTAGTTCTGTTATTTATTTTGGACGTCTAGAAAATTGTACAACTTCAGAATTAGGGGTCTACGTCTATGATTCATAACCGCAATTTTTGGTTTAACTAAGTTGCATTAAATGCTTAACGGAAGTCATTGCGTTAATGGCTTTGCTGTGTACTCGTCTCTGTGAATCATGAAATGAAGAAAATAATGCAAAGGATAACGTTTGAGCAACTGCAGCTTGTTATATTTTCCCCCAGGAAATGACAAGTTTTATAGGAATGTTGCTAAATACTGGATGTTCTTAGAAATATAGTTGAAGACGCTATAGCCTATATTCGCGAAGACAAAATTGCCTCTGAGGTGTGAACCGACTAAGCTAAATTGAACAGAAACGCTTGCCACTTTTACATTTTCTCCGCTACATGGAAAAGCATATAATTATCGTTTTTTCTTTCTTTTCATTGGGCTTGGAAGACGATAGAACGAGTACAGATTATTTGGTCGTTACCCTCTTAGTAGCAGCGCTTAGTGATAATGCATCCTTTGAGTCCATCCGCAGGGGAGATAAAGAGTTATCGTGAATCGCAAGAAAAATGCGTGTATTGGTAGGCGCCAGTCCTGTTGTACCCGCATTCGGTGCTTACTGGAAGGGATGTCTACGCGATATCGGGGACCGTTCAGCCGGACCGAGGATATGCCGCGGTCTCTCTTCTATTGTTCTCTTCATCTGGTTTCCTCGTTCGCCTTTTCGAAGGTGCTGCAAGTGTGTTCCGTCTCTAGCCGAGCCCCGAAAATCCTAGTACTCAATCACTAGGATATAAAGAGGGGGCTGGCCGCGAGCAGTCAGTATAATAGTTGGACTGGGGCGTCAGTTGTCCTGGCTATCTTCTGTGTTCCTCCGGTGTCTTAGTGTCGTCGTATACTGAGCAGAGTAATCTGTGTACTGCCTTCGAGTAGTCGTGTGTACTACCGTGAACTGTAGACCGTCGTGGAGTCAGTGTATGGAACAGCTGGCGTGAGTAGAAATGGGCAATGTTAACTGTCTTTTTTGTGAGGTGGTCGCTGTTGCGTCGTTATTATGCGATTACTATTGTTAGTGAACTACTCAGCACTGAAAACTATGTGGAGTGGCCACGTAAATTGACTGTGTTGAGTGGTGGACTTGCTGTGGATTCGACCAAGGAACAGCCGTCGTCTTCTGTGGTGGTCAGTAGCACCGTGTTCAAATTTGTGTACTTGCAGCTGTTGAATTTGAAGTGACTAGGCGTGCGGGTGAAAGTGAAAGGTAGCGCCTTCCAAATGGATTATAGCGTGTACTAAGTAAACACTGCCTAGTTGGGGTCCTGCTGTGAAAGACTTTATAAATAGACAGCAATTAGTGCATTATAGTCATTCATGATTGAACGCGCGTGTGTGTGTGTGTGTGTACTAATTAGATCCTGAATTAAATGGCATTGATAAAACTTATTCGTATTCAAAACAGTATACACAAAAGAATGGTAAGGCTCATTAATTGTGAGACAATGAAAGATATTGTAGACCTCCTAAATATAATACTACTAGAGCCGGGCTGAGTGGCTCAGTCGGATGAGGTGCTGTCCTTCTGGCCCCCAACTTCGCAGTCCGAAGGTATTTGAAGATGCTCAAATATGTCGGTCTCATGTTGGTGGATTTACTGTCACGTAAAAGCTCCTGCGGGCAAACTTTTGGCACCTCGGTGTCTCCCAAAACCGTCAAAGTTGTTAGTGAGACATAAAAACAATAACATTAAAAATATTAATACTAATCTAATTATTATTTTATCCAGCCCTGTGGTGTAGTGTTACTTAGCCTTTGTCTTATTCCAAGGCCCTGGGTTCGACTTCCGGCTAGTTCATGATATTAATTCTGGACTGAGGAGTAGAACTGGGTTCACTTGATAAGAGAGGTTCTCAAGCTCTTAGTTACAGGAAGAAAACGCGCAATTAGAAGATGACGCTACTAACCTAACATACATAGAACACTGCTTGGCATGGTTACAGTGGTGCCGGCAAATTTATTCCAAATTGACCCCAGCCAAAAAACATACACATGTTAAAATGCCTGGTAATGTAGAAAGTAGAGAAAATTCCAAAACAAGGCAGTTTGAAAGTTGTAGTGGAGGTACTACAAGAAATTATTCGTTACGTTGATCCCGAGAAGTTTTAACGGTTTTTTTAGAATTTACTGAGGAAGAAATCTGCATCAATAAGTTAACAGAAAAAAGGAGGCAAGATTCTCAAAAGGGTTAAGGAACTGGAAGGATGGTGAAAACATCTCATCTTTGCTGATAAACGAAAATGTAAATATCTTCCAGTAGATATCCAATCGTATGGCTTAAAATAAATGAAGAGTGGGATAAAAGGAATATCCAACAGATGTTGATACATTAGATAGCAATGTAACGGTGTAGAGTGCATAGCGTCCACTGGAGTTACGGAAGATACTTTCGTTGAAGATACTGCGGACAATATGGTAAGAACGCGATTATGAGCTTGGGATAAGGCCGACTTCGTTTTTCAAGATCAACGGTTTTAACTCAAGGCCTGTATAACGAGGATACAACTGTCCAAAACATATCTAATTGCCACGCCTATTGGGTTCTTATAGAATGAGACGAACTGTAGAAATATAAGGGTGCGTCGAAAAGTACTTCTGTTGTATTGGTCAGAAACAAAGGAACCGAGCTCGCTCCCCAGCTAATGTATCCTATAGTTTGTATTCACACAGATAGACTGCGAATAGGTGCTCGTATTGGTAAACCAGAACCTTGGCACAGTGATCGATAAAAAACTGTGATGTTACTTAGCGAATTGTCGCGGGAGGTGTCCGTTTAGTGATACTTTTTCTGCAAGAATAAGCATGTAATCTGTCAACATTCACAGAAATAGTGCCTGTATACGGAAAGAAATGATTTCCATCCAGGTGTCTTGAATGCGCACAGGCTCGAATAACTGTGGGAAACGAAGAGTGTCCGTCCGATAACATCAGTCGTAGCAGACAGCTGTTACTATTGCCACCAAAACGTAAAAATAAGTGCATTCAAATTTAAGGCGTTTATTTTTCCGGCGGCACAAATTATTTTCATGAAAAATAGATAGGACAACATTATAAATAATCGTTTGAAGTCGCAGTTACGACAATGCACGTTGACATGTAGAATATAATTAGATGTCTTCGACAATGTATTAGCCACTACGTTAATAGGCCTCATAAATGTAAGGTAACGTTTCTATTGCGTTCCGTGTTTATTTTATGTTAAAATTGCAGTGTAAGTAGGTTACTGTGGTGAAGGTACGATTCAGCCACGAACATCGTGCTAATTACGTTACCGTGGAGCGGATGATGATGATAATGATTAAAGTGCTCAAAGATCGATGTAAGGTCACGCAAAGTGTTATTTACATTTTGATGTCTTGTTATATTGTTAGGAGTGAACCTGTCAGGCACGTTCCAGAAGGCTTCGATTTGTATCACCGAGGTAAGTTCAGAAATTAAATGAAGCTTTCATAAAGTCCCTACTTTACTTATGTGACCACTAGATTTTATATTTCAGGTAGACGTAAGGCAAACCTCGACAATAGAATGGTCGCCCGAGGGGATATGCGAGCATTAGTATCCCTACCATTGATGTGATGTGACACGGTTTAGAAAATCGTTCGCATTTGCATTGGGTTCGTGCCGTTGTCGTTACTATCAGCTTTCCAGCCAGTTTAACATTGCTCTTAGTTATGCAGAGGTTGGAGAGATATGTTTTCTAAAAATAAAAATGCGCAATATAAATCGATAAACCTGCTATAGGCTACAAAACATGACCCCATTGTGAACATCATACGAATATCAAGCATTAAGAGGCTTTTTGATATATTATTAAGCAGGTTCTATTTAATTCAATAGCCATGGAAGTGAGTATGATCAGGTATACATTTAGTTAATATGGCGAAATAAGAGTACGACATTATTGAAACCGATTGCTGATATCGAATGAATGAAATAAACTCCTTCTCCCATAGTAACAGTAGTTAACTGCAAATGCCTTTTAAAGTGTAAACTTCATTATGAGAGAAAAAAGTTATTCTTGCAACATTTCTGAATGTCTTTGTTCTAGGAAAATCATCCGGTTTAGATAAATCCAGTGATGCCAACCGTACCGTAATTTACTAGATTGTACCATATACCATAGGCTACGCAAAAGTACCATATCACACCTATTCGGTCTACGTAGTATTTATTCACTGGAAATATGAAAACTTTCTATTATATTTCTCTATTCAGTTTAATTTAACAATGAAAATAGCCCCACGATTCTCAGCACTTCCACTAATGGCACTGCTGTGTAAATTGTCTTCTTGTAAAGTTTGTCTCAAACAAAGCAGATAATTCACGCTGTTCAACAAAGACAAGAGTTACAATACCACCCAAGGAGACGGCGTGTTCGTGCAACCCAGATCGTCGACCACCGAACAGGGGCTGTACCTGGCGAGGACGCTTGTACCGTCACGAAGCTACGTGCCGGTACTACTACTGAATTCGACGGATACCCAGCGGGACCGAGCTTGGGACGTGTAGGCTAATCGCATGCGTCATGCCAGTGGACGGCGAAGATGCACAGACCCCGGAAGCAGAGGGAGGTTCAGACAAGCTCCGGAAGAACATCTTCACGCCCGGAAACACCCCGAGTAGAGGCATCTCAGGGAGATGAAGGGATTAATCCACGATTTCCGGGATATCTTTACTGCTACGAGAGGTGACTACGGAAGGACGGACCGGCGGCGCCACGCAAATCCCGCAACCACCCTGCAGGGTCCCCCTGACGGAGGTGGAAATCCACCGGATGTTCGACGACATAAAGTAGCGGGCAGTCATCGAGGAGTCGAAAAGTACGAGGTCATTACCAGTTGGTTCGGTCAAGAACAAGAAGAACGTTGAACTCCGTTTCTGCGTCGATTACCCAAGTTGAACGACCTCACGCAGATGGACTGTTTCTCCCCGTTGCCCCGAATAGAAGACACCCTGGACAGGTTGTCTGGCGCCCACTGGGTTTAGACTTTAGAACTAAATTCTGCATACTGGCAAATGGCACTCCATCCGGAGACAAGGAGAAGACTACTTTCTCTAACTGCCAAGGCCTGTATCAGTTCATCGTGATGCACTTCTTACGCTGTAGCGCGCCGGCGATCTTCGAGCGACTACTGGAGTCTACTGAGAGGGCTGACTCACGACACCTATCTCGTATATCTGGATGACAGCATCGTAGTGGTGTACAGATCCAGGTAATGTATCCAGAATCCACAGTGTGTGTTCCAAAGACTTCGAGAGGCTCACCTGAAGCTGAATCTTCGAAAGTATCAGCTGTTCTAGGGGCAGATGCGCTACATTGACCACATTGTGTCGTTGGAAGGAGTAGCCAGGGATCCCGATAAGTTAGAAGTCAGGTATTGGCCGGTGCTGAAGGACACGTGGGAACTCGGGGGATTCCTCGGGTTTTTTCACCTGCTATCGCAGGTATATACCCGGTTATGCTGACATCTAGAAACCACTCACGTGGCTCACTGAGCAGAGGAGCCCGTTGCCGTGGTCATGAGGGACAGAGGCTGACTTCCGTAACCTGAAGGAGTGACGATGTACAGCACCCGTCTTTGGATAACCCAAGCCTGCGGAGTAGTTTATAGTGGAAAAGGTCTATATACATAGGTCTTGTCACGCTCCCAGATTTCTTTGCGGCAGCGGCCACTTTGGGACCAAAGCTCTCTACTTGCTATCGTCTGCGTGTTTTCTAATGGAATGGGATTAAAGTTATAGTGGATTATTGTGTCGCTCCAAATTGTAAAAGTCAATCTAAAAGGACTGGATTATTTAGATTCCCGAAAGATAAGAATAAGAGGGGAAAAATGGATGCAGAATTGCCGACGTAATAAAGCCGACAGAGCATCCACAACTGTGTGAGGTTTTTGTTAGAGAAAAATTAAGTAATGAACACAGAGTTTATTCGATTTTGTAAAAAGCTTGTCTATCAAAGTATTTTTACTGACATATCTTGTTTGTAATCTTTTCTGCAGCTTCGTTTTGAGGAATGCTGAAATATGTCATCCCTACACTCTTCGACTCTCCTAATCCCCTGAAATCTTTCTAGTGTGCCAGGAAGGCCTAGAACGAAAGAGGGCTGCCTTCAATATTTGTGTATAGAATTATGCTTGTCAATTTATTGGGATGGTAATTTATTGCAATAACCTTCCTTTCTATCTTCCTTTCCTAATCCGTTTAACGTCGAGGGTTGCTTTTTCCGTGGGAGTTAGCGAGGGATCCCACCTCTACCGCCTCAAGGGCAGTGTCCAGGAATGTGAAACATTGGATTGGGATACAACTGAGGAGGAGGACGACCAGTACTTCGCGCAGGCGGCCTCGCATGCTATGCTGAACAGGGGCCTTGTGAGGGATGGAAAGATTGGAAGGGATAGACAAATAAAGGGGAAGGAAGCGGCCGTGGCCTTAAGTTAGGTACCATCCCGGCATTTGCCTGGAGGAGAAATGGGAAAGCACGGAAAACCACTTCCAGGATAGCTGAGGTGGGAATCTAACCCCCTCTACTCAGTTGAACTCCCGAGGCTGAGTGGACCCCGTTGCAGCCCTCGTGTCATTTTTCTAATTTCATGGCAGAGACGGGAATCTAACCCGGGCCTCCGAGGGTGGCAGTTAATCACACTAACCACTACACCACAGAGGCGGGCTATTGTAATAATTTTAATAATTTTGTAAATCAATGACCTGAACGATGGTGCCGTCGGATTGGCGGAAAAATAGTATTCTTTTGCAGAGTATAAAGTTACTTTGTTACTTCCAGGCGCGTATAGTTCTGATACACTATGTATACTATGTGAAATCATAATATTCAAATCCTTGCTTGATCCCTGTATTATAGGTTTTGCATGACCCAATAGTCGTTTCCTTATAGTTCATTATAAAACAACTCCATAGATCCTACATAGTATACATACAAGTTTCTAGGTTTCACAAGCCTTTGATGTAGCTACCAGTGTTGCGAATAACGCCTTTCGTGCGACGCAGACGCATTTGGATACCGTCGACACTGTCTGATCTCTGGATGATGCGAAGAGAGCGATCGAATGCGTACAGAACGTCATCAGCTGTACGCGAGTGGATCTTGGGGATTAGGCCGACGTCGCAGGGACACTACGTATAACCTACCAATCATTCTGCACGACAATGCAAGACCGTATGCAGCAGAAGCGGATTGTGATTTGTAATATCGCTGTGGCTGGGAAGTACTCTACCAACCCCATACAGCCCGGATTAAAGTACCTGCGACTTCGACCTCTCTCACCACCTCACTTTACTTTTTACTGATGTATAAAATTTTACATCATTTTATGTTTCTTCACTGAATTTCTAGAATTTATACTAGAAAATCGAGCAGTTTATTTGTTGACATTTTAACATCCAATTCTTAATTGGAAAATATCACTGCCTTCGTAAAACGCTACAAAGTGCTGAATGCTTGTTCTAATAATGATGGAAACAGCTATATTTAATGTTTAAAATGATGAATTCATAGGTTTTTAATGCTAAAATTTTCCACATCTACCCTAATGTGCGCGTAGGGTAAACATGTAAAATCAAATGACACAGATATTACAGTATAATTGGTCCATATGAACGTATACTAAATATTGAAAACGATCACCCTAATAATATGGCTGATTACCCGTAAGTACAAACGAATTAAGAAAGAAGTGACAAATAAGTGTGTGTGTGTGTGTGTGTGTGTGTGTGTGTGAGAGAGAGAGAGAGAGAGAGAGAGAGAGAGAGAGAGAAAGAAATCAATTCGTAAGTTTACTTAGTATCACAAGAATTTCATTTATAGGATGCGGAAACGGTGAATGAGTTGGGTATCATGCAGAGTAAATTTGTGCGTTGGTAATGCTAGAAGTGCGGTACTTAAGAGATGCTCAGGTGCTGGGTTGTGAAGTGTATTTTGTGATGAGCAGTTAGTACGTGTAAGTCCGTCGCTTGTCAAGACGAGACCTTGGCAATCCGTGTCAGTAGATCACTTGTATGTTTAAATGACTCTTCTGAGGATAAAACACCAGCATTAAAGTGTTTCTTAAAACCTTTCACGGTTAAAGGGACGTTAAATGCATAGGAATTTCTATCATCCTATCTACGCTTCATAGAAATTTTGACCCTTTATTCTGTATCTCAAGAACCAACTGGTTTCATATTACGAACTTGGTACACTGCTAAAGAATAGATATCAGATTGGGTTGACTTCATTATTTCTGTTCGTCATAAGTTTCCGTAATTCAAAGAAATTCCCAAAAATGTCATTTCGATGCTCTTAGCGCTGTACCCGTATACACACGCTACCATATCAATTATTGGTGATAAGATCTGTGGAATTAACGTTGAAATAAGTAACCTTGGCGTTGCTTGGAGTGAGTGTCAAGAATCGTTTGATAGTTGCTGAAAGTCGTCGCTCAAGGTATTCTGAGTACGAAGTTCTGGCGGTGTGATAGCAGGAACTCTGGGTATCAGTTAAGAGCGGTGGTAACTTGCGAATGGCTACAGTGTTGTGCGATGAGAGCTGCACAGCTTTCATCCTGTCCACGGCCCCGCGGGACCGCGGCCGCCCGCCACCGCGATCCGGCCTGCTTCCTGTGGTTATGGTTACCGTGATGGGCTGCTGTTTGGTCAAAGTAGGGCATGGGAAGCAGGAAAGAATGCACTTTGCCATAAATACTGCCACACCTGTGCTGTTGCTGTATTACAAGGGAACATCGATTAACGACCTTAGTGATATTGTATCCGTAGTACTTGATGATAATAAAACATGTATAGCTCGATAGCTGCAGTCGTTTAAGTACGGTCAGTTTCCACTATTCGGAAGATAGTGGGTTCGGAGCCCACTGTCGGCAGACCTGAAAATGATTTTCCGTGATTTCCTATTTTCACACCAGGCAAATGTTGGTGCTGTACCTTAAATAAGGCTACGGCCGCTACCTTCCCACTTCTAGGCCTTTCCTGTCCCATCGTTGCCATAAGTCTTAGCTGTGACCGTGCGACTAAAACCAACCTGTAAAAAAAATGGATCTGAAAACGAAATGAACGTCTGCTTTTGTATAGTCGCTTAAAAAAAGCTTATGGTATCGTACGTGCCTCGAATTAAATATTTTATCAGAATATTGACTATTATACAAATACAATTCACCTCCCATGTAGATAAAAACCATGTGGATACCCTCAACAAACATATCTATGGATTCAGTTGTTCCTGAGAATAGTGTACCTGCGAGGAACTTATACGATACCATGCGCTCATTCCTTTTGTTAGCGACTGTACACTTTCAAGTTTAGATGTCGTCATAGACGTGAAAGGTGGTGGGTGTGTGTGTGTGTGTGCGCTAGCTAGCTACGTGTAATTCTGTAGGTAGGCCTACTGAATTTCTGTCGCACTGGAATACTGAACGTGAAATGCAACAAGATTGGGATCACATATACGACCTTCGTTTACAAATTTCTGAAAACCAACATATGTTTGAATAAACCAAGCGAGGTAGTTTAACGCAATCATGGATGTGCCTGGGGAGGACGTAAATAATACACTGCGCGTAGCCATATTTTACGCGATTGTACACCTCCTTACGTGATGGAAGTGGTTGAAAAGAGAACGAATGAAACAATGCTCTTAAAACCACCTGAATCATTTTGTCTAAAAAGCGGTGTATGCTAGCATACCAGCGGTAATTTGTTCCCAACTCGATCACTGCATTTTGCTAAGGTACGTCGAACTTACATGTTTGCTTTAAGGAGGAACAAAAAGCCCAACAATAACGTACTCCGTTACTTTTCCATCCATCCTTTTCAGTGGATCTTGAAGGTGTTGATTTCATTTCATAAGTATCGTGATATTGGTCATTGAGCCGGATTGGACGAGGATGAGAAGGCGATGGTCTGTGACTAGGACACTGCCAACCAATTAGCTACGTCGTACATTTTCCAAGCTCCATAAACCACAGTTAGGGCTAAGTGTGCGCCACATGAACGATAACAACATGCGATGGCATGTATGTATGTATGTAGCTGCGCGAACTCCCACGGGAGAATGCTTTCTGCAGTTTCTCTAAGATAACCTACCATCGTTCTTGGAACATGTGCCACTCCTAGAGCGCCGCAGGATGTGGTTTGATCATCACGGAGCTCCATCGCACGCGGCGGTGATCGTCCGAAACCACCTCTATGCGACCTATTCTGATAAATGGATAGGAAGGGGAGTACCTGTCCCCTAGCCCGTCAGATCGCCCGATCCTAAGTCCCTGGATTTTTTCCTGTGGGACCATGTAAAACACAACTGGTGTATGCACAGGAGCCGAGCAGTCCTGGTCATCTTAGACAGCTCATCACCAAGGCATGCCTATCCGTTACGCCGGAGATGTTGAAACGTGCCAAACGGTCCTTATAACATCGCCTGCAGCTTTGTATTGTGCGGTTGCTACGTTAAAAATGCATAGGTAACTGAAATCCTGTCACATGTTTCTTAGCCTCCCAACCCAGCTCCATACTATATGCCATAATATATGCGAACTGAATGTTCGTAGCGATTTTTTACGACCGGGTAGCCTTTCCCACGTCAACCTCATCAGAGGAGTTAATGAGATGAGACGAATGACTCCATATATGACAGCAGGAACGTGGAGTGTTGAAACTCGGTTCCAACACATAGCCTGCTCCGTCGAATAGCACCAAGGGTTGTGCTCAAAACTTAAGTCTCCATCCGACGCACGAATCACCATCGTCACGTACCCTCACTTGATTTGGACACTGCGGAGAGGTTTGTAATTGAATCCAGGCTTTTCGCAGGCTGTCTAGTGATTAGAAATTGTACACCACCACCTGTTCTATATTGCAGGACAACATTCTGATGTTGAACATTTTTTTGACTAGCAGGCCTCGAAGCGGCTAACCACGATGTCAGACCATATAGGATTGACGCTTTGACAATCAGCATTTCGTATAAACCTACGTACAGGTAACGATTATATATAAGTGAAAGAGTGATTAGGCCAGTTTGTAAAGAATATTGCAAATTAAAAATCAGTCTAAATTGCATACTTCTCTTGACAATATGTACCGAATCCTCCACTGTTAAGTAGCTGAGAAAACTCTCTGATAATATTGTACCTACCTTTCAGTCTTGCTTTTTCTCGGGGACTTCTGATTTTCAGCCGATCACTCTTTGTGTCAGGAAGTGTACAGTAAGCAATCCTTCAATGAAGGGTGCAGCATCTAGAGAATGGTAATCTCTAATTTATATCGCTAAAAACAGACCATTATATGTTATTTTCACAAGTGATTTCCTCCCCTAGGTCTCGGTTCCTTCGAAAATGAAATACTTGCACACTCTACGTTGTAACAGAGGTTGTGGTATTGACAAGTATCGCACTTACGAAGCGACAGTAGTCTCTCTATATTTCCGCCATTAATATATATGGCAGTTGTTTATATACAAATTGAGGTCAATCATTATCCTCTTTTCAGTCACTAAACCTGAAGGATTGTTATCAATATCGGCGAGTTTTCATTGTTCGCTCAGCTATGCCCGCATCATTCCAGTTCAGTCCTATCCAATCCATATCATAATTCGTTCATATAGTGACAAAATGTTGATACACAGCCCTCTAGCAGAATAACGAATTAAATGAAACAAACGAGGGTTTATGTGAGACCATAGAAATTGTAATTCGCTGGGCTGTAATAGGCAGCAAATCACTTTGAATAGAAAATACTACTGTAATGCTTATGTTCAGCATCCATTTTAGGTTTGCATATCTCGAGGATTTGTGATGGTTGATAGTGCAAAATAATTTCTTTAGGCTAATCAATGTATATTAGCTCATATATTGATGTATTTGAAATAAGAATTATTTACGTTAGCAAGAATTTAACTTTTGGTAATTACTTAGAGAAAATGGAGTGTTCTTCTAAACTCTCTATTCGATTATCACTCACAATCGTAAATAATAATTGTTACTGTGATTTCCGTGGTTCAGAGAGGGGAAAGAAGGGTGAGGGATGAATGGCTGGAAAAAAGCAAGGATCAGAATTTAAAATTTGTCAACACTCTCTACTGAAAATGTTATTGTCTTTCTTTCCTTATTATCTAAGTATTCAACAACATCAACTCAATAATAAATTTAATGTTTGTTTGCTTTATGTCTCACTAACTACTTGTATGGTTTTCGGACACGCCGAAGTGCCGTAATTTAGTCCGATGGGAGTTCATTTACGTGCCAGTAAATCTATCTCCACGAGGCTGACGTATTTGAACACCTTCAAATACCCCCGAACTGAGCCAGGATCGAACCTGCCAAGTTGGGGTCAGAAGGCCGGCGCCTCAACCGTCTGTGACTCTCGGTCCGGCAGGAATATATCACCAGAGGAATTTAGAAGCTCGGAAAATTACAACAGGGGAACTTGTGAGCTCGGAAAATTTACATAATGGGGACATGGTATCCCATCTCGAGTAAGTTAGAGGTTTTTGACAGGCAGGTTTCATGAATTCACGCTTTACAAAAATAGGCTAGCCTGTACATAACTGGGAAAACTTAAGTCAACACAGTTGAGAGAAAGAAGCCCTACTTCTAGAATAGATGTACAACGATCGAGTCTCGAACCGTGGAGTTCAGTTTGTAATTACATTTACAAACGCCCATCATTGGGCCGGAAAATTACATTCGTGACAATTGTCTGATACCAGCGACACATGAAGTAGTAAGTACACTCTGCTTTAATAAGTAAATAAGTGTTAATACCTTCGCTATCCTTTTCAAATAGGGAAGCGTCACCCAAGGAAAGGTGGAAAGGCCCAGAAAGATTAGAGGCCGAAGCCATACTACACGGCCACAAACAAACGCAAAAATATAATAAAAACTCGTAAGTTACACTAGAAAGGCCGATAACAAAATGTGAATAATGGAGGCTGAAACAATTAAGCACTCCAGTTTTTCAGTTTAAAGTAAAACCTAGTAAGGCATTAGGCGCGATGACGCAGTGGATAAGCCGTTCTACTTGGTGGCTAGGGAAGGCAAAACTAAAGACCAAAATAAGGTAGCAGTGTTTGGAAAAAATTAAAAGTAATTATAAGAAGAGAAACGAAGGTACACACCCGTGCGTCTTTACATTTTCCAAAATCCACCGTAGGGGAGACAACCTATGAAAAGATACATTTGAAGTTTGACTGGAAAGAGAGAGGAAAATAAATTAAAATTGAAGTAAACGCAGGTCGACCTAACTGTTACATGCTAATGGGGAACGTAGGAATCTGCCCTTTAATTACACGTTACTTTTCACATGCATAGATAAACATTCTGTCTTTACCTTGTACTGATAGCTCCTCAAACCAACCCCCGCTTCAGCATCTCCGGAGGGAGATTTCCTTAGTTCGTTGTACAATCAAAGTTTCACTGCAGTCAGACGTCTTAGCTTAAAAACTCGCGGCTTTTATAGGGAACTGGCAGACAGTTCCAGAACGATTCTTATATAATTTTTCATTGGAGGAATAGCTTTTCATAGATGGATAAACTTAATAACACTGATTATAACCCCAAAATATTGAACTATTGAGTGGTGACAAGGTTACCAAACCTTCAAACACAAACATTATCTATAATTATAGTCCCTTAACGCCATGTAGCACTAGAAAGTAGCTGCTAGGGGCATCTGTTCCTAGAAGGAAAAACTTCTAGAATGCAAAATTGTTCGTCAGTTCAGAATGGATAACACCACTGTCGGAGATTCGGCCGCAGCTTAAACTTACGGGGAGGCCTAACTCATGTAAATAATAATAATAATAATAATAATAATAATAATAATAATAATAATAATAATAATAATAATAATAATTTATATGGTAAATACCTAGGTAGATAGGGAAATCTGTAATCATAAAACTAACAACTTTTCGTTCTTGGGTGTCATGATCCTGAACGCTGTTTCATTTGCTACTGTAGTTTGAATACCTATCCAGCGGTTATACTGTGTGGAATTGTTTTAGCTGTTATATGCGAATTAACTGTAGGAAAACTATCTCTAAAATAAATTTTATTAATTTGGGCGCTGTGGAGACCTCGCACTAGAACAGCTTGTATAGTCTCTTACGCTCGCAATAATCGGTCCATAGTACCACGAGCAGTTGTCGAAGATCATACTGTCCCATGCAGGAGGAAAACGTTACCCTAAAATCGGCAGAGAAAGCCATAGTTGCAATATTTCATTTTCAATAGTTGCGTGCTGACGACTGCACTCACGATATTTCGGGTAAGAGGTAGGTATCATGCACAGGTCTCCCCACCATGCTTGGCCGTCTGTGACGAAATCTGAACCCAGACGACTCCCGGCGCCCTGTAATACACAACTGAGCAATTCTCCTTCTAGCTACAGGTAGCGTTTCTGAAATGTTAATAAAATAAAACTTTCTTCAGCTTATCCCACTTATTTCTGGGGTGGCTAGAGCTACCCAGGCTCATTTTGAATTTGGCCGAGAATTTAAGACCAGATGCCCTTCCTGATACCACGTGATCCTTGAGATGAAATTCTCGAGCTTGGAAAGACCGGGGTTAGAACCTCAGACTTCCGAGTGAGAAGCCAGCAGCTAAGCCACTAAGGTAATATGTAATATTAATCTGGTCTTTAACAATGCTAAGAGGGATAAATCCTCCGTTAATACTCGATATACGAATTGATAACCCAGTGTAACACTGTTAGCGCTAGTTTTATATACGCCACATTTAATAGTCCTTTTATAGAAAACAAACAGGGTGTGTTACACATCAAGTATAATGCTTTTTTAATGTAGTATTTAATTGTTCAGCATAAATATATGATATATCAGATTACTGTTGACAAGAAATGAAATAAAAACATCCAAACAAACAACAAACAAAAATCTAGTACATAATAATACAAGGCAAAAATAATCGCTAAGGACGAGATTTGAAGTTGACCTCCTGTAGGCCCTTCTGTAACTAGAATAAGTGAGGAAAGTTTGTAATAAAGTGTTGGAAAAGATACACACACAAGGAAAAAGAAAAAAAGCAATTGATCACAAACACAAAGGGATGTTCCAGTTTTTCTTTTCAAGTTAACCTTTTCTTTCTAATGCTTGTTATACTAAGTATTTCATTGAGAAGTAAATTGGCATTTAATTCAAAGAAGCACTGAGCAGCAATAGCACTCGAGTGGAAATTCGTACACTTTGTTTTATTTTATTTCATTTTTTATATACGAACACTCGCTGATAAACTTCAGATTCTTCTCTTGGCGAAAGTAAAAGATCTTGAGGAAGTCTACTTTTAATCCGGCTTGGAAGTGTGGATCGTTTTCCAAGGGCGAAGAACACAGCACCAGGCACATTTTGGAGTTTCTTGAAGAACGTCTTGGCTTGCGTTGAAATCACGTGTTCCAGAGTGTCTAACTGAAGTTCTCGATGTAACTGTTTGTTTCGGACGTACCAAGGAGCGTTGGTGATGATACGGATAACTTTGTTTTGGAATGATTGCAGACGACTGATAGTGGTTCGAACCGCCCCTCCCCAGACTGGACAGGCCTAGGTGAATAGTAAAGCTATTGGGTTTACGTCCCACTAACTACTTTTCGGTTTTCGGAGACGTCGAGGTGCCGGAATTTGTCCCGCAGGAGTTCTTTCACGCGCCCGTAAATCTACCGACACGAGGCTGAAATATTTGAGCACCTTCAAATAGCACCGGACCGAGCCAGGATCGAACCTGCCATGTTGGGGTCAGAAGGCCAGCGCCTCAACCGTCTGAGCCACTCAGCCCGGCCGTAGGTGAATAAAGGACGGAGCAGTGATTTGTAGAGAAGTAATCCATATTCAAAATTGAGGGAAGATTTCCTGTTTAGGAGAGGATATAGTCTTCTTAGTCGTGCACAACTTAGATTTAATTTCTGATTTATATGGTTTTTCCATGATAAGCGACGGTCAAGGAATACTCCAAGGTACTTCACGGCCTTGTCGTTAGGCGTCCATTGGATGGCTGTTCCATTTAGGAAGATTGGTGGTGGGAGAGGTGGACACCGAAGAGTAAATATCATGGTTTCACATTTTGCTACATTCAGTGAAATTCTCCAGTCATCTAACCAAGTTGATATGGTTTGCAGATAGATTTGCAGTCGGCGAGTGGCAGTTAAAATGTCATGGTAGGATGTGAAGACAGCAGTATCATCTGCATACATTGCGGTGTTGACGAATGGAGGCGATGGAATGTCATGAGTATAAATTTTGAAGAGGGTTGGACCATGATTAGAACCTTGAGGGACTCCTGCGTTAATGAGCCGAGGTGCTGAATAAGTGGAATTGATACGTACGCGAATGATACGCTGACTCGCGGAGCTGGAGATGATGCTGTATATATAATGTGGGATTCCGATTGTGTGCAATTTGTATAATAGGCCTTTATACCAAACTTTATCAAATGCCTTTGTAAAATCTAAGAACGCTGCAAGAGTGTGATGTTTGAACTCGAAACCTTGCGCAATGTGTTCCGTAAGACCTAATAGGTTATGAGTTGTCGAATGCCGTTGACGGAAGCCAAACTGGTGATGTGGAAGGCGAGATGTGTCCTCGAAGAAATTATTTAGTCGTTTGAGGATGATTTTCTCAAATAATTTGGATAACGTTGGTAATAAAAGTATTGGTCGGTAACTCGTGGGTAGTTTCGAAGGTTTCCTTTGTTTGTGAATTGCAACTATTTCTGCATGCTTCACTGTGTCGGGAAAGTACCCATGACGAAGAAGGGCATTGAATATAGATGCCAGAAATGATAGTGCTTTTCGAGTGAAGTGCTTCAAGGCTATGTTAGGTATAAGATCATGTCCAGCAGCTTTCTTGACGGGCAGGTTATTGATCAGATTTAGTATTTCTCCCGGTGAGGTAAATTTGATTCTTTCCGGAACTGTAGGGCAGAATGTTGGAAACGCTTCTATTTCACTGTTATACTCGTGGTTGATTGGTGGGTTTGGAGTGAAGGAAACTTCAAAAACATCTGCAAGTATATCGCATTTTTCAGAATCACTCAAATAATAGGTATCAGATGCTTTCAGAGGAGGAATAGGGCTTGGTTCATGCAGTATTCGTTCGGTTTCCTTCCAGAATGTACAATCATCAGGCGATAGACCAGAGAGATGATGTTGGTACGAAGCATAACGGTGATTATCTAAAGTTGTGCGTACTAATCTGATAAGCTGGTTTAATCTATGATGTTGCCAAGGTAGACGCTGAGCCTGCCACAGACGTCGCATTTTATGTTTAGCCTTGATGAGTCGTAAAATTCTGAGAGGAAATGTTGAGTGAAGAGGTGGCTGTTGCTGACTCCTTTGGGACACAGTAGCTGCTTTGAGTGAAGTAAATATAATGGTGATGAAGTGGCGAATGGAATAGTCAAGATCTTCTCTAGTTTTTAGGGGCATATTTGGTTGAAGACAGGAGTCAAGCTGGTGGTGATAAATGTCCCAATTAATATAACCATGTGTAAATGTGCGTGGTTGTTAAACGAAAGTTTCAGCAGAAAACGATGTAATTACTTCACAGTGATTCAAATCCATTTCAGCCACTGGTCTCATATAAAGCGGGAAGGCGACGTTTTTGATTAGGGCTATGTCGAGAATATCCGGCTGGTGATTGAAGTTAGATGGGTAATGAGTCGGATCGTCTGGAGCAGCGACGTGGATGGCATGAAGTTCAGTTGCTGCTAACAGCTGTCTACCATTAGGAGTTGTTACACGACAGCCCCGATCGGCCATTAGTATGGTTAGTAACTGGTCTTGGAACAATAATCTTATACCTTCTACGTGGAGTAGAGCTGGTGTGGGTTTATAGGCTGCTATGACTGCCAAAGTGGTTCCATTGCTTAATTCAATTTTAACAGCACAAGCTTCGATAGTGGTTAACTGTGGTAGGGATATCGGATAATTTTCAAGTCTTTTCTTTATGATGACTGCAACTCCACCAGAGGCAACAGGAGCTGGGCGATCACATCAGTAGACGTTGAAACCAAGTGCTGTAAAACGTTCATGTTCAACGAGGTGAGTTTCAGAAATGCATGCTAAATCTGTATTATGGCGAGACATGAACTCCAAGAAGGAGGCACGGTTGACCTTCAAACCGTTAGCATTTCAGTTGAGAAATGTGAGATGTGAAAACAGAGGATTGGAACTAGCAACCATTATTAAGGAGTTCTGAGAGTAATTTCATGATAAATGATTTGATTTGGGGCATGCAAGGCGTAAGGAAGGCTATAATCTGTTGGACAAGGCTGGAAGACAATGCATGTTGAGAAGAATTTTGCGGTGGATTCTGAGCTGAATATACTGGGGTTTGCGGAGAAGGTTGGGAAAGAGGGCGTTGCCATGCTGATGTGTTATGGGTTCGAACTAGCGAAGGTCGAGATGATAGCGGAGGAAAGTTCGTAGCATTATTACCTGGTGGTTTGAGGGCGATACTTTTGGGCTGGGTGCTGGTGAACATCGGTGTTGAAGGAGAAGTACTTGAACGCCTGATCTTGTTTTTCATAATAAGATAATATGGGCAGCCTTTGCAATTTGCAACATGATCTTGGCAGCAGTTGACACACGTTGGAAGTACGTGTCGTGGTTTATTGCATGCTGCAGCGTGGAGTTAACTTACAGAAGTTTTTAGTGTGACCGAACCTTTGACATCGGGTACACTGTGAGATGTCTTGTGGTTTGCGACGAAGTTCGACCGAAATAATGGCCCGCTGAATGTGTGTCAAGTCAAAAATTATTTTTGCATCTTCCGTGTTGTCCAATTCAACGGCGCAGAGGGGCATAGGCTGCTTATCTTTGAAAAGTAGCCGAGTAACTTTACGTACCGGTAAGTTAAGCTCTTGTATCTCTGAGTGAAGTTCCGAGTCAGTAACAGAGTATGGGACATCACGAATGATAACTTCAAGTTTTTTGGTTGTAGGGTCCCTGGAAGATATGAAATTGAAGTTCGGATTCTTCTAGAAATTTGGTGACGGAACGTTAATCGCTGACGGTAGTAGTATTTATTTTGAGAACTTTGTCGCGCTGTTGTGTATTGTAATCACTGCTGATTACAGTATTCAAGTCTCTAATAATTTGCTGATAATTATTTACTTCAGGGAGAAAGATTGGTGGCACGTTAACTTTAGGTGTTAATGGGGCAACATTGTCGGCTGCAGTGTTATCATCCATGCGTTCAACAGGAACATACTAATTATGAATGGCTGTGAGATTTACCCTGTACTTATTGTTTAATCTTGTAGCTGATACAGTTAAAGTTTTTACTTGTAGTCTGAAAACCATCGTCCTGTTGCAACGGGGGGGATCGTGAAAAGCAAGCGCTTCGTGCGCACGTTTAAGTTCTGCAAGTTTACTTGGTTGTAAAATAGGTCGTGATGGGGTTGAAGACATGGAACGTTGTTTAAGAAGTTCTAGACTTACATGATGTTGTTCCCGTCTTTGTAAATGCTACTGCAGTGAAGTTGCTTGTTGCTGTAGATTTGAGGAAACATTCACTACAGGCTGATTTTTGTTGACTGGGTTGAATTGGTTGTGTTGAGTCCATGTCCGTTGACGACGAATACTATGTTAATAAACTTTCTTGTAATATAGTCCCCGTATCGGGGTTTATTCCATTAACCATGGTGAGAGAAGTATAAGTTCGCAGCGTGAAAGCACACGAAGTTTAATTACACAAACACACTGAAGAACGAACACACAATACACGTTATGCTACACTGTCAACACAAGCGAGAGGTAAGAGCGCGGAGTGACTTGCTTCGGCTGAAGCTCGCTAGCGACTGATATGTTTTAAATAATATCAAACACACTGATGGCATAAATTGAATCTATTCAGTTTTTTGCATTTTTCCATTCTTAACCATTTTTATCGGTCTTGCAATCACTAAAACTCTGTCTCTAGGACATCTTTATCACATGACAACTTGAAATGTGGAACTGCGTTTGATTTCAGCTTTCTTCTGGGGACTAACTGAAGTAGTTCTAACTTTGAATTTCGTTGTTAATCTTCATCTCTGAAATGTTCGGAACAAACCCTTGCATTATTTGTTGAAAACGAATCGCGTATTTTACAAGCACGAGTCCACCTATTATTTAGGGAATGAATGAAACTATACGTTTCGTTCCTTTGCCTGTCTGCTGCGATTAGTGCAGCCTAGGATCGCGTACCAAACCATACTGAAAACTGTGCACTATTACTGCATTTTACGTTGTATCTCAGAAAATAAACACAGACTTCCTTTCCACCGCAGACATGCTACTCTCGTGTATTATTAGCTCCTATCTTCTGCGTGGACAGCCATTATTATTTAAACTACCACTACCTGGTTCAGCGCGTGGGTCCCGCGTGACGTTACAGCTTCGGAATGTCTCTCTCTCGTGTTACCTTCACTCTACTGTCGACATGTCCTGGAAGCAGTGGGTGGAGTGTGTTTCACTCCAAACTTAGACCCTAAACGCAAGGTGAGAATCAAATGGTAAACGCAAATACTACGCCGTGAAACGCCATTACCAGATCCTGTGTGCTGATTGTAACAAGACTCCCTCAACTACTACAGAGCTCTGAGCATGAAGGAAGACAGGCGAGTGTCTGCTGTCGCGGTATGTGTCACTGTTCTGTCTATTGTTCATGCTTGTGCTTATTCTATTTCCTAGTGTTCACTAGTGTTTAATATAGGCATCAAAGAGAAAACTTGCCAAGTCTTACACATAAACAGACACAAACACACACACAGACAGAGGGAGTCTGAGGAAAGGATATGATTGTACCAGTTCTTTATGCGTGAGGCGATCGCAGTTGAATATCTTGCATAGTCTGATTTATTGCAGTGTATCAAATTAACAAGAAAGATACATTTGGCGAACAGTTAAAGGCAGAAATGTGAAGCTATGACTGCTTCCGTTCAAGCTCTTAAATCTGCTATTACAGGCCATCGGCCGAGCAATATACGAACGGGAAAAATGCTAACTGCATAACTTCGCTAAAAACGTTTTGTGGCTCATAGTTTTCGGTATGTTCACTTCTGACAGAAGAAGTGATCGTCTGAATATTTCAAGTCCCCGGACATAAACATTGCTGAAGAAAGGAGCGCATTATCATTCGCAAGTTAATGCAAGGAGCTATGTGTAAACTTTGTCAATAAAAGGATGCGCCGCTAAGCATTTAAAACGAGTTAAATATATAACATTTTTATGCAAATTATCCTAAATGCTGCTTGCCGTTTTCAAAACATACGGTACTACAGTTATTGGCAAGATGTGTATCAGATAAATATATATTTAGTCCTGTTTTACAACTGTGAGGTTCTTCAGTTGAAACTAATTCAGTATAACATGAATTTTAAAAATACCAGAAGAGGAAAGGAAACATCTGACATTTTTATAGGAAAAAAGATACCGTTAATTAGAAACAGATTAGCACGTATCATTCGTGAAAGATCAGATTCTATCAAATTTCACTTTAATATTAAAAAAATATTATGAATTGCGGAATATTAAGAAATATAAAAAGTGTAAAAACATTTACGTTTAAGAAAACCCGGCCCATGAAAATGGTAATTTGTATTTTCAGTTTTTATGAAATAAAATTCTGCAGATGTTCCTCTTTAAAATGACATATTAATCTTCCTGGTAGCACACCTCCAGGTATTAAACATATTTTTTAATCATCTTCTGTAGTGGGTTTGTCACCAAATACAATTTACATGGATACGCGTTGATTGAAAACATCCTTATTTCTTTTGTTGGCTTCTTTATTCGACAGACTGTTGCTTCTTCCGCATTGCTGTATTCCTTGAATATTGTTGGTTACATTGAGTCACTTCTAGGTTAAAAGATTTGTAAATCATGATTTCTATTGTGTAACTGGAACTTGTCAAACATGCCTCGGTATAGTAATCTATATATATAAAATAGCTTGTCCTGACTGACTGACTGACTGACTGACTGATTCATCATCGCCGAGCCAAAACTACTGGACATAATGAAATGAAATTTTGAGGATACATTCATATTAAGATGTAGGTGCTCGCTAAGAGAGGATATTTGGATATTCCGTTGCTAAGGGGGTGAAAAGGGGGGTGAAATTTTAAAATGAGTGTATCTATATCTCAAAACTTTGAAAGTTTACAGATATAAAAATTGGTATTTAGAATCATCATTAACAATAAAGAAACACGTATTTTTTGTTTTCAGAAAATCCCAATAGGACGGGTTTAAAAGGGTGAAAAAGGGGTTGAATGCCTTTAATCAGGATACCGGTACTTATATCTCAGAAACTGTAGATATTACAGACCTGAAAATTGGTACTTTTGATCTCTTTTAAAAATAAACACGAATTTTTAAAATTAGTGTATATTTCAAAATTGTAAAAGTTTGCACATGTAAAAGTTGATATTTATAATCTCTTTTAAAAATAAAGGAACACGTATTTTTTTGTTTTCTGTAAATCCGAATACGAGGGGTGTAAAAGGGTGAATAATGGGTTGAATGCCTTTAATGAGGATACATATATCTCAAAAACTGAAGAAAGCACAGAACTGAAAATTTGTATATGGGATCACCTTTAAAATAAAGAAACACTTTTTTTTTTTGGAAATTCCAATTAATGGCGGTTAAACAGGAGTGACATATTGGGGTGAACTTTTTGAAACACTATAACCTATCTACAGAATATCTGATAAACATAGAATGATACAGACGTAAAAAGTGGTATTTGGAATCTCCTGTAAATGTAAAGAAACATAGGTGATTTGTTTTTGGAAACTCCTCTTAAGGGGAACTAAAAAGGGGGTGAAATTTTAAAATGAGAATTTATACAGTATATCTCAAAAAACCTGAACATAGTACAGAAGTGAAAAATGGTATTTTTTACCTCTATTAAAAATAAAGGAACGTGTATTTTTAGTTTTCAGAATTACCCCTTGGGCGGAGGGGGGAGGTAAAGCGACTGAAATGGGTGTTGAATTCTTTTAATTAGGTTACTGTTATCTCAAAAATGAAGATGTTACAGACGTGAAATTTGATATTTGGAATCTGATTTAAAAGTAAAGAAACACGTATTCTCGGGAAATCCAATGAAGGGGAGGGGGGGGGGGGTAGGTGAAAGAATTGAAAAATTAATTGACTTAATTGTATGTGAATACTTACATCTATTAGAAACTAAAGTTGTTAGGGCCTACAGACGTGATAATTGGTATTTAAATCTTTAAAAACGAAGAAAAACGCGTTTCGGGGGGCAAATCATCTTGGGGGCGGGAGTGAAAAGGAGATGAATTCCTTTCATGAGGACACATAAATCAAAAACTGAAGAAGTTACAGTGTTACAGTCGTGATAATTGGTATTTAGAAGATCCTTTACTATTAAAGAAACAAGTACTTTTTGCCGGAAATTTACTTAGGGTTGGGGGGAGTATTGTGAAAGTGAAAAAAACCTGAATTATTTTAATCTCAAAACTGAAGGTAATAGACATGAACATTAGAGTTTGGAATCTCCTTTAACATAAAGAAACACGCCACTTTTAGTTTTTTTCGGGGGGGGGGGGGGGTTGGCTAAATAAAGTTAACGGCGGTGGGGTGTAAAAGGAGGTGAGACCAATTGATTTTACTGTTCATAATGTATTTATAAGGAGCCTCCGTTGCTCAGACGGCAGCGCGCAGGCCTCTCACAGCTGGGTTCTGTGGTTCAAATCCCGGTCTCTCCATGTGACATTCGTGCTGGACAAAACAAATGCGGGACAGGTTATTCTCCGGTTACTGCGGTTTTCCCTGTTATCATTCACTCCAACAACACTGTCCAATATAATTTCATTTCATTTGTCATCCATTAATCATTGCCCCAGAGGCTGCCAGCACAATTCCTATTTTCGCCGCTATATGGGGGCTTTATTCATTCCATTCCTGACCCTGTCGAATGACTGGAAACAGGCTGTAGATTTTCGATGTACTTATTCTGATCATAAACCGATCATTTTTAATCTTTCCTGGGTTCGTTTTCAAGAGCCATCTTTTCCTACGGAGAACGTTCTTAGATTACAGTAGATTCTCCTGGCATATAAATAAAAATTTAAACACATTTGAAATAAACGATAGGAATGAGGTTGACCGTCCAATTTTTCACCTCCATAATAAGGTCAATAATGCACGGAAGTATGTCATTCGTATGGCCAGAAATCCAGCACACTTGCCTACGCGCGACAATGGTGTTGGTCACATTTTCAACAATGACAATGGCAGCAGACGTAATTTACCGCCAAGTAGCGGTCTTGCATCTTGCTATAATAATAATAATAATAATAATAATAATAATAATAATGCCGGGCTGAGTGGCTCAGACGGTTAAGGCGCTGGCCTTCTAACCCCAACTTGGCAGATTCGATCCTGGCTCAGTCCGGTGGTATTTGAAGGTGCTCAAATACGACAGCCTCGTGTCGGTAGATTTACTGGCACGTAAAAGAACTCCTGCGGGACTAAATTCCGGCACCTCGGCGTCTCCGAAGTCCGTAAAAGTAGTTAGTGGGACGTAAAGCAAATAACGTTAATAATAATAATAATAATAATAATAATAATAATAATAATAATAATAATAATAATAATAATGTTCTGGACCGTCGTCAAATGTGCGGACCGCGCTGAAAACGGTTCCTGGACGGGTAATGACTAAGAATGCAGTCCGGCCGCGGGTTCAGTATCGCCAAGGCACCCAAGACGACACCACGCTGGATCTCCTGAATGATTTGACCCATATTAAAAATGCTTATAGGAAAAGATGGCAAAGATTATGGACCCAACTGACCGGGTGGAATACCTGGACTTAGAACGGGAAGTACGAAATCGATTGCCGGAAAGAAAGATTAAAAAATGGGAGGAAACTTGCCATAATCTATTAGAAAACGAGTCAGATCACGAATTTTGGTGGATTCTCTCAGAAAACGAGTCAGATCGCGAATTTCGGCGGATTATATATAAAACAATAAGCATTCAATTCTAAATTTCAGTATAATACCGTAGCGAAGCACGGGTATCTTGCTAGTAGTTTATAAGACGAAAAAGCTTCCTTAGTGATACACTGGTGGAACTGAGACAATTTCTCATACCGTAGGATAGTATTCTGAAAATAATGTCTCCTGTCTCTATCACACGCAAGAAGTTGTATCGGTCCCCTGGAAAATAGTCCACTTTATTGGAACAGTGTATTGATGATAATGTGAACAGAATAATTAACATTTCATTGCTATAAAGGATGATAGATAAATCAGTCTTGTGTAATGAATGTTGCCAAGTGACTTATGTCATTAAATGTCAAGTGATGCAAAGGAGTTTAAAATTTAAATGAGAATGTGATTAATGTAATCTGAACCAGAATTTTACTCTTAATTTCGGAGTATATGATGCTGTTGCTACATACAGCAAAGGTAACATTATAAAGTCTGATGTGCTGCAGAAGATAGGGTGATGCCCACAAAATACATGGTCACTGCTATGATTTTGATAGACAATGATAGGAAACTGAGTGCTGAAAGGATAGAGGAGTATGAGAGGCAAGACGCACACAGAATGAAAGGTGTAAAGAAGGAAAAAAACAGGCTAGATTAGGATATGTCTACTTACTGACAGTGAAAACTCCTCTTATGGTGGTGGACTCCGCTACGAAGTTACTTAAACTTTGAACCTCGTTTTCCACAAGTTTACTTTTCCCCCCACATAAGGAACATTTTCTCCTAAACTACTATATATACAGACTTCGTATTTTCGGGGATTGTAAACACTGCAAATATACTATACGCGAACCTTTTCTTGATCCCAAGTTTTACGGGGGTGAGGAGTAAGTAGGGAGCTCTGCCGGTTCCGCTTATACTGACAACTGAATGGAAATGAAATATGAATTGAATCGATAATATGTTCGATCGATATGAATTTACTGAACTTTAATTATCTTAAGCCAACATAGACACATACACACATTATATAACATTTCTCGAAGCGAATCTTGTTCCTAGCATAAATTCTATAGTTTGGCTTTGTTGTGTAAACAACAACAGTACTTGTACGTAAAGTGTACGCCAGATGTCTCACGGCGATGAATAAGCGATTTATAGTATGTGTTTTCAAAGCTTGCCAGTACGAATCTCGAAGATAACCGAGGTCTACCGATTCAGCACTAGGGAGCTCAGGTATCAAGAAAAGGTTCGCGTATGTTACACATTCTATCGCAACCCCTTTGTCCTTTCTAATTGACACATTTTATGTCCAAGATAGTAGTCTATGTCAATTATTTTCAGTAACAACATAATTAATATCTTCCCAGAAAATACTGATGCATAAAAATCCCTATGGTACGTGATGGTATATGTAATATACTATTGCAAAAGTTTCACAACTTTGCTGTTAATAGTTTAGAAGAAAATGTTCCTTACATTTAACATTGGAGGTATAGGAATGTCCGGTTCCCCTTATATTCTGTTCTCCCGTTGCTACATGCTGCACCATAGGCTAGGTGCATATCAGCCATTTCTTCGTTGGTGTACAGTAGTGGAGACATTCTCACCAATTTCTACCGAAAACATAGTATCCATTGTATGCAAACAAACTGTATACGCCTACTGGCTACTGGGACTTACAAGTGACTGCGCTAAACGAACGAGAAACTTGAGCATTCGCAGCTAGCATTGTCTCTGTCTCAGTCTATCATACGTTCCACTTCCCCTCCCTTCCTTCCCACCTCTGAAGCACAGCATACCTTAGTAGTAGTAGTAGTAGTAGTAGTAGTAGTACAGCATCATCAAAAAGTTGTCATTCCCTTACCTAGTAGGTAACATGTACTCTGGCCAGGAAGCACAGAAGCAGGCAGTGGCTTTAAATACAGCGATTGGTCGGTTTGAATGGCGGGCCCGGAAGTAACAAAGTATTCTCATTTACTCGGAAAGACAAATTTTCTCCACCAATCCGATTGCACCATCACTCCTTATTTTTATGAAGAGTTTCTGATTTTTTGTCTGTATAAAATACACATCCTGTATAAGTAACAGAGACCGAATAATTCTGAAGTACATGGCGACAATAATCTTAACAGTTTACAAGGGCGAAGTAGATGTACTCTTTAAAATAAATTTAGCTGAGTGGAAATAACGTCTTAGGTCTTGATATGCTAAACGACCACTGTTCAGCCCGAATGCTTGCAGATTAAGAGATGTCCGTGCGCGCTTGTGTGTGTGTGTGTGTGTGTGGGGGGGGGGGGGGACGACCAATTCTCTCTGTGGTTATTCTTGGAATTCTAGACCGGGGCCGCTATCTCATCCGCTCTTCAATTTTAATCTCGTAATCTGAATGGAGAATGAACCAGCCCTCATATTCAGGTAAAAATCTTAGATCTGGCCGGGAATCGAACCCGGAGCCTCTGAGTAAGTGGCAAGCACGTTACCCCTACACCACGGGACTAACTTAATGATGATGAGAATAATATAATATAATACACGACGAATGATAATATGAAATTGTGTATATACGTATATAATTTTACTTCCGCAGACGCTGATTAAAGCAAATACTCTTTCCGCTTTTCCACCTCAACGGTGTGGTCAGAATACCCATAGCTTACATAATCCTTCGCGTGATAGATAGAACAATGTCTCTGAATATTAAACATTTTGACGTTCGTTAGCACTTTAGACACAATTGACTGTTGCCTTTCCTTCATACTCCGTAAATAAATATAACATTGTCCCACTGTCAATTAAAATAAACATTTGGAGATGCAGAATGCCGCTTCAAATGCCCAGTTTTCCGCCGTGATTCCAGTAATGACAGAAGAATGATACGAACAAACTAACGTCTTAGTTTCCGTATACACTGTTCTTTCGTATACGAGCCGCCGCACTACAACAGCCCTGCCTTATTGACTACCTGACGGACAATGTTGAACTTGCTGCGTAAGCAAGTGTTCTGCTCTGGCATACTGCACAACTTCACTGAGAGCATCAGATGCTCATCGGTGGTCTGAGGCAGATATCACGTAATTGCTCTAGGGAGCAGGCATTACTTGCTCCGCTCGGGACGGCTGGCAGCCGCGTGTGAAGCGAGCAGTGGACAGGCGGGTTGCATACAATGGCGACACTTGCAATAACCGCATGGACATAATGTTATCATTTGAACAACAGCAGCAGCAGCAGCAATAATAATTTGGAGTATGGATCATGTGGAACGAACAGGACACTGATGATGGAGTATAACAGGGCAAGGAAATAATTGGCAAAGGAAAAACAGTAGTGTGCAATACGTCATGAATAAATACGTTTCACGGTTAAGTGACTGAAGTTCTGGAACACGAGCATTTAGTGAAAGAAAATACAATATTCATGGGGTCTGTACACATTCTTCGCACTCTCTTTAACATACATTTAAATATATGTATGACATTTATGACCATAACAAGAAACTAAACATACATACTGAAACATATCACTGCTCCATGGGACCTTTGGGCTCGCTTATATAGTATTGTGTTGATGTTTTTTGCTAGTTGCTTTACGTCGCACCGACACAGATAGGTCTTATGGCGACGATGGGACGGGAAAGGGCTAGGAAACGGAAGGAAGCGGCCGTGGCCTTAATTAAGGTACAGTCCCAGCATTTGCCTGGTGTGAAAATGGGAAACCACGGAAAACCATTTTTAGGGCTGCCGACAGTGGGGGTTCGAACCTACTATCTCCCGAATACTGGATACTGGCCGCACTTAAGCGACTGCAGCAATCGAGCTCGGTGTGTCGATGTTTTGTACTATCGTTTGCGTACTGGAAAGTCGCAAAGCATATTTCAAGTTTTGATCGGTGAGCCTACTTCTGTGTCTAGATGTACAAATCTTCAGTAATGGAAACAGCTGTTCTCGCATAAATAAGGTGATCCTAATAGACTTCAAATATGTGCATTACGTTTGTGCAATCTAGGAAATCTCCCCCGTAGAAAACAATGTAAAATTCAATCTAATTCTTCGTTTGCAATCTTATATTTCATTCGAGTATCGCGCTGTAAATCTAGCTGCAGGTCTGTCTAATAGTTTGCACGTCTGCAGAGAAGGATGTAGCGAACACCTGCAAATCCTGCTCTAAAGCCAGAATATCGTGGAACCTATTGTCAAAATTCTTCATACAGTGTCATTGAAACTTCTTTAGTACTGTATATACAGTACAGTGCAGTATGAGCTTCAGCTGGTGTTCACGTTTCATGTACAACGCGCAATTCCCAGTTTGACAGAGTCAAAATTGTGCCACTGATTGAGGGTTGACACACACAAACAGCAGTATCAGGCATCGTAGGAGTTACGTAAAGAGCAGTGTTGTTAAGGCGTGGAAAAGGTACCATGAGACCAATGGTGTGACTGACAGACTGAGGGGTAACAACGCCTCGTCAAGATCAGTATATCCGCGTAGCAGGGCAGGGGAGGCCAACTTCTACTGCTCAAATTACCAGATGACTCATTGAAGGCAGCCTTGGTCCGTATATACGCGTACACTGTACGCAATCGACTGAATAGCATCTAATGTCCTTCAGGTAATTTTGACAGATTCGGCGTGTTACTCTAGAAAATAGTCATCGTGTTGAGAGGAAATGATGGGCCATCGATCATCTTAATTGGGGGTTGGATGGATAGCGCAATATCATGCTTGCAGATGAAATACGTATGTCGCTTAGGTCAGATAATGGACGACAAAGGGTGTGGAGACGTAAAGGACGTGACGGAAAGTACCAGCATGTTCAAGATGTGCATGCATTTCGAGGTAGTTATGTCTTGAGCTGGGATTATGAATTGCCGTTGTACAACTAGGATACCCATCAGAGGGACGCAACTGCCCAACGGTACACCGATGACATTCATCGACCATTTGTTCAACCATTTAGGGATGAATATGGATATGGTGCTGAACTCATTTTGTTCGACGACAATGCTCGCCCCCCATTGAGGTGCACCAATGAAGAATTTCATGAGAGAGGCGGGTATCAACCATATGAACTGGCCAGGTAATTCACCTTACACAATATGCGTTATGCATGTATGGAACAGGTTGAAAACGGCTGTTTTGATCGTCTACAACCTCTAGAGACACTCTCATACCTCATTCGAGTTGCCCAGATGGAATGGAACTTTCATCCTCACGATGACTTCAATTACTAGCATGCAACAGCATGTCAGATAGCTGAACAATGCCAGAAGCAGCCATTTATGGTACCAAGGAACGGTGAAGAAGGGAGAATATTCACATTAAATAAAATTGTAATATATTCATTATTACTCTTTATTTGCGTTTGATATTGGAAAAAAACATTTCGGTTCGTAAAATGTCATATTTGCAATGTGTGTGTGTGTGTGTGTGTGTGTGTGTGTGTGTGTGTGTGTGTGTGTGTGTGTGTGTGTGTGTGTGTGTGTGTGTGTGTGTGTGTGTGTGTTACAATAAACATCATTCTCCAACTTAATAATAATAATAATAATAATAATAATAATAATAATAATAATAATAATAAACGTATGGCCTCAGCTAGCGTGTGCAGACATTTCAAGTTGACGCCATCTGGCTGTCTGCTCGTCAATTTCGACGTTCCCTTTTACTCGAGGCCCACTAGATGGCAAACCGAGTAAACGGAAACTCTCTTGGGCGTCTGTGGCTGAGACTAAATGAATTTTGTCTGGTAAACACCAAATGTGTCACCAGAGATCTTTTACATGCCGACATCGTACAACATGGAGTGTCGAATGGACTTTCTTCCGCCCATCCGACTACCTCTGCCAGGTTTGAACCCGCTATCTTGGGATCTGGAGGCCGACACTCTACCACTGATCCACAGAGGCAGCTACCAACTTTATTATTGCATTGCATCCTTGATAATGCTATTATTATTATTATTATTATTATTATTATTATTATTATTGCGGGTTGTAGGCCTATTTTTAGTACCACTTATTGCAGTGTATTGACACAGTAGACTTGTTTTATTGTTCCCTTCCTGATCTTTAGGTTAAAAAATCCCATGACATTAAATTGATATTTAAGTGCATTTATGCAAGACCCCTTATTCAATACATAAACTGCCATACTAAGAGAAAAATCGTCTGTCATTTTTGCTGTTTGTATAACGTTACATGGTGTAACACTTTTTTTTTTTTTTGCGACAGTGCAATAGGAGAATCTAGGATTGGGTACGTAGCGGCCTTGGTGTAAAAAATGAGAAACGTAACTTCATAGCGCTGACTGTGGGATTCGAACACAGTCTTCCACATGCAAGCGCACAGCCGTACGAAACGTACCGATGGAGCCAACTTGCTCGGCAGTCGGATGTCTCCTAAAACCATTGCCATCTAAGAGAATGTTATCCACATAGTTGAATGTGATTATTCTTCAGAAGCTGTTACAGTTCCTTGCGTGTTTTCGTGTTGAATCGTGTCGGTTAGTGGATCTGTTTGAGTTTACATGTCATTAAGTGATTACATATTGTCAAATGTCTTCAGTTAAAAAGTTGGAGTATATTCGTACAGTAGTTCAATTAATCGGTAAGGAGACCTACTACTACTACTACTACTACTACTACTACTACTACTACTACTACTGGCTTTACATCCCACTAGCTACGTTTACGGATATCGGAAACGCCGTGGTGCTGGATTTTACTCTTGCAGGTTTTCTTTCAAGTGTCAGTAAATCTACTGACGCGAGGATGACGTATTTGAGCACTTCGAATACCACCGGACTGAGTTAAGATCGAACCTGCCAAGTTGGGGTCAGAAGACCAGTGCCTCAACCGTTTGAGCCACTCAGCCTGACCAAGGAGAGTAAGTTGGATCTTACGCGTGGAGTGGAAAAGTATTCAAGGATAGCGAACTTTTAATTGCACAGGTTGCTACCAGAGAGGTGTTTTATATTTCTGTTCACAACTGATTAGAAATTAAAATGTTACAAAATTAATTTCAATTACAATAATTGATAAGTAAGTAAAATATAAGGTGGTGGATTCAGGGAACGTATTTACATGGAATATTTAAGCTTCTTCTTCTTCTTCTTGTTCTTCTTGGCCTTTTTCCAATTTATTGGGGGATAATCCTTAATGGTTCATGTTTGTGGGTTACTGTAGTCACGTCCTCGTTCGTGAACCATGGGCAACGGCTGAGTGGCCTAGTAAGTGGTCCTGAGAGTCGGGATACCAGTTGCTATGGAATGGGAGTGGGCATCTCGGACATATTCTGAGTCGTGGTCCTCCTTGTGCTCAGGCGGCTAGGACTATACAATTCACCGGTGGTCCATAACCCGTTAGAAGAGAGATCCTCACTTGGACTATGTGCAAGTAGGGCAGCATCCTGCTTCATGAATTTACCGAGCTCAGAACACTTTAAGCAAGCCTCGGACCTATGGGAGTGATGGAATCTGTTGTATGTCCGGCGCTCCCTTCTCGCTCCGCCAGCCAGCTACACGCGCGCCAAGTGTCATTCTTCTAGCCTCGACGCGCAGCCCTCAGTGCGCGTGCCTGAACCATCGTGTGTGTACTATAAAGAGGAACTCCCAGCCTGTCCAGAGGCCCACTTGCCCCGGTGTCCAGCTCCAGAATACACCCTACGTCGAGCACGGAGGCTACTCCTCTTGAAAATGTGCTTCGACCAGGTGGACTGAATTTCTGGCAGTACGAGGTCTCACCTCTGGTCACCGCTCCTCTTCCGCTGCCCACATCCAATCATACTATTACATACCGTAATATTTCCCTAATTAATGCAAACTCCCTTGGTTTCGCCAAGTAAGAATTCTTCCAACATTAAACTTGCTTTTATGAACTCAGCAAGAAAGGACTTTCCAAAACTTATGTCAATACTTCTGATAGTTATCGACTATCGACTTTTCATATATCAAGGACTATCTTTTCGAGATGGTAGTGGATGTAAATACTGTAAACTTGTATATAGTGTACAGAAGATAGACTCTTTCTCAAGATTCCTAATTCATTTTGCTTCAAGTTAAATTTCATTTTTATTTGTGTAAATAGTGTATTTTGCATTTGAAGCGAATAATAAAGTTGTGTTTTGTAAATCTCAACCTTGGTTACAACAGAATCCCACTCCCATTTGACAGGCGAGGGACTCCTTGGAAACAACTTGGCGAACGAAGTGGAATTCGATGGGGAGCTATAAATATTAATGGGGCTTATGGAAGAAAGAAGGTAGAACTGGCTGAGTCAAAAAAGAGGATACATATGGATGTGCTAGGAGTAAGTGATATTTGGGTAAGGGGAGATAAGGAGGAAGAGATAGGAGATTATAAAGTGTACTTGACGGGTGTTAGGAAGGGAAGGGCAGAGTCTGGGGTAGGGCTCTTTATCAGGAATTCCATTGCACCCAACATAGTTTCGGTTAGGCTCGTAAATGAGCGAATGATGTGGGTAGATTTGTCAGTGGGAGGAATTAGGACAAGAATTGTGTCCGTGTATTCACCATGTGAGGGTGCAGATGAGGATGAAGTTGACAAGTTTTATGAAGCATTGAGTGACATCGTGGTCAGGGTCAACAGCAAGGATAGAATAGTGTTAATGGGCGATTTCAATGCGAGAGTTGGGAATAGAACTGAAGGATACGAAAGGGTGATTGGTAAATGTGGGGAAGATATGGAAGCTAATGGGAATGGGAAGCGTTTGCTGGACTTCTGTGCTAGTATGGGTTTAGCTGTTACGAATACATTCTTCAAGCATAAGGCTATTCACCGCTACACATGGGAGGCTAGGGGTGCCAGATCCATTATAGAGTATATCTTAACAGACTTTGAATTCAGGAAATCTTTTAGAAATGTACGAATTTTTCGGGGATTTTTCGATGATACAGACCACTATCTGATCTGTAGTGAACTAAGTATCTCTGGGCCTAGGGTAGAGACAGTGAAATCTGTCTGCAAACGAATAAGGGTAGAAAATGTCCAGGACGAGGAAATTAGACAGAAGTACATGGATATGATTAGTGAGAAGTTTCGAACAGTAGACAGTAAGCAGGTTCAGGATATAGAAAGTGAATGGGTGGCATACAGGGATGCTGTAGTAGAAACAGCAAGGGAATGCCTAGGAACAACTGTGTGTAAAGATGGGAAAAGGCGAACATCTTGGTGGAATGATGAAGTGAGAGCAGCTTGTAAACGTAAAAAGAAGGCTTATCAGAAATGGCTCCAAACAAGGGCCGAGGCAGACATGGATTGGTACGTAAATGAAAGAAACAGAGCGAAACAAATAGTTGTTGAATCCAAAAAGAAGTCATGGGAAGATTTTGGTAATAACCTGGAAAGGCTAGGTCAAGCAGCAGGGAAACCTTTATGGACAGTAATAAAGAATCGTAGGAAGGGAGGGAAAAAGGAAATGAACAGTGTTTTGAGTAATTCAGGTGAACTCATAATAGATCCCAGGGAATCACTGGAGAGGTGGAGGGAATATTTTGAACATCTTCTCAATGTAAAAGGAAATCATCATGGTGGTGATGCAAACAGCCAAGCTCATGGGGAGGAGGAAAACGATGTTGGTGAAATTATGCTTGAGGAAGTGGAAAGGATAGTAAATAAACTCCATTGTCATAAGGCAGCAGGAATAGATGAAATTAGACCTGAAATGGTGAAGTGTAGTGGGAAGGCAGGGATGAAATGGCTCCATAGAGTAGTAAAATTAGCGTGGAGTGTTGTTGAAGTACCTTCAGATTGGAGAAAAGCAGTAATTGCACCTATCTATAAGCAAGGGAACAGGAAGGATTGCAATAATTATCGAGGTATCTCATTGATTAATATACCAGGCAAAGTATTCACTGGCATCTTGGAAGGGAGGGTGCGATCAGTCGTTGAGAGGAAGTTGGATGAAAACCAGTGTGGTTTCAGACCACAGAGAGGCTGTCAGGATCAGATTTTCAGTATGCGCCAGGTAATTGAAAAATGCTACGAGAGGAATAGGCAGTTGTTTGTTTCGTAGATCTAGTGAAAGCATATGACAGGGTACCGAGGGAAAAGATGTTCGCTATACTGGGGGACTATGGAATTAAAGGTAGATTATTAAAATCAATCAAAGGCATTTATGTTGACAATTGGGCTTCAGTGAGAATTGATGGTAGAATGAGTTCTTGGTTCAGGGTACTTACAGGAGTTAGACAAGCCTGTAATCTTTCACCTTTGTTGTTTGTAGTTTACATGGATCATCTGCTGAAAGGTATAAAATGGCAGGGAGGGATTCAGTTAGGTGGAAATGTAGTTAGCAGTCTGGCCTATGCTGACGACTTGGTCTTAATGGCAGACTGTGATGAAAGCCTGCAGTCTAACATCTTGGAACTTGAAAATAGGTGCAATGAGTATGGTATGAAAATTAGCCTCTCGAAGACTAAATTGATGTCAGTAGGTAAGAAATTCAACAGAATTGAATGTCAGATTGGTGATACAAAGCTAGAACAGGTCGATAATTTCAAGTATTTAGGTTGTGTTTTTTCCCAGGATGGTAATATAGTAAGAGAGATTGAATCAAGGTGTAGTAAAGCAAATGCAGTGAGCTCGCAGTTGCGATCAGCAGTATTCTGTAAGAAAGAAGTCAGCTCCCAGACGAAACTATCTTTACATCGGTCTGTTTTCAGACCAACTTTGCTTTACGGGAGCGAAAGCTGGGTGGACTCAGGATATCTTATTCATAAGTTAGAGGTAACAGACATGAAAGTAGCAAGAATGATTGCTGGTACAAACAGGTGGGAATAATGGCAGGAGGGAACTCGGAATGAAGAGATAAAGGCTAATTTAGGAATGAACTCGATGGATGAAGCTGTACGCATAAACCGGCTTCGATGGTGGGGTCAAGTGAGGCGAATGGAGGCGGATAGGTTACCTAGGGGAATAATGGACTCTGTTATGGAGGGTAAGAGAAGTAGAGGGAGACCAAGACGACGATGGTTAGACTCTGTTTCTAAGGATTTAAAGATAAGAGGTATAGAACTAAATGAGGCCACAACACTAGTTGCAAATCGAGGATTGTGGCGACGTTTAGTAAATTCTCAGAGGCTTGCAGACTGAACGCTGAAAGGCATAACAGTCTATAATGATAATGTATGTATGTAATTCTTAAGTATTAAACAGCAATTATGAAGGAGCATCTTATTCTTAGACATGCACCGGAACTAATAATTTTTAAAAAATTAGCCTCAAATCCAGAAAATATGGTTGTTAAATATTGTTGAAACCAGTCTAAATTTAGGGCAAATTATTGTTTCAAATTTTTAAAAATTATCTGCAAAATGGGTTGTGGTACCGTACGTCACTTAGAAAATTTTCACACCTGCTTTATAATAAAATCATTGTTAAATACGTTAGTCCAGAAAGGTATGAATAGGCCTAAATATATACAAAGGTGTTTACAAGCCTGTGACTCCTACTTCGCATTACGAAACACTAATGAACATGCAGTACCTGTTTTACTCGTCCTTAAAACACTTTGTTTCTGCTCGGTTAATCTTTCAGTTGGAATTGGTGAAATAAGTAATGTTGGAATTTAATAAAAGAATGGTATAAGTAAGAATTTTAAATCTTACATTATGTCATTTTCATCTTACTTAAGCCTAAACCACTCCTAAAATATTTCAACTCAAAGAAACTCCATTCCATTTTAAGAAACTCGTTTAAAATTAGGAGGAAGACTAACACCTGTGCGAAGATTGTGAGGCAGCTTTCCTTATATCAGAAGAATATCTGACCACACAGAAATCATAACTGAAGGTATATTAATCGAGGTGTGTTACCTCGTATCCGGTGAACAATAAAACCAATCTCATTCAGTTGGTAATTAGTAAGCAACTTTACTTGGCAGTGGACATGGCTATTTTGTTTCTTGAATGATTTTTACAGTCGTGTACCTTACAAGTAACAACTCTCATTATTGTTCCGTATTGAAGATGACGTTAGGCATAGATATCAAGGATAATTAAATAAAAAACCACCTATTTAATACTTTCCACAGTGGAAAGTATTGAATAGGTGGTTTTTTATTTAATTATCCTTGATATCTATGCCTAATGTCGTGTACCTTTCCAAAAAAACTCTTTACACTATTGAACAAAACCTGCTGTGATTAGTTATCAGAAAGGAAAGATATGCTATGTACTTTACAAAGAACCATTTTATTTGACAGGTTTTATTTTTATCGATATTCAATATTCTAGGTATCGGTACAGGTTTTCGCAAATAAAAAATATCTTTAAAGAATTTGTGGCTTATTAATTGTTTCAATCTGCTAAGCGACAGGTACATAATGGTTTATCTCCCATGACACGTAAAATACTTCAGTTGTAGAATGTCATGTGAACATGTCTTGGTATTTGCAAGGCAGTTGAATTGCCGAGCCTAGGTTTCAATTACATGTGTCTATTCTGAATGTGCAAACAAATAGGTTTCATACATGATCCGTATAGAAATGTGAACTATGCGACCATTTTTTAAGGTTATTAATTGCCTCTACCAGTATACAGGTCGAAGATTAAATCAAACCATACAGCCTCAAGCGTGTTCTAATTTGCCTAATGAGTTATTAATTTTTATCAATTAGAAAGGTGGAAATATGTTCTCATTAAATTTTATAATGAATGAGCACTCCCGTTACTAAATGAAAGTGAAAGAATGTTTCGACGACTGTGCGATTTTGAGCACTTGACATCCGTATTCTGTTGCTAAAAATATATACAGTAGGAAGATCAAATAACATGCAGCATTTGCGTCTAACACCACATTTGTAGCCTTTCGTTCAGCGTATTGTCAGTATAAATGCAGCTTTCAGTGTTTTAATTAATCGATCAATCATTCAATCAGTCACTACTAATCTGCATTTTGGTCAGTTGCCCAGGTGGCAGATTCCCTATCTGTTAATTCCCAAGCTTTTTCTTAGATGATTTCAAAGAAATTGGAAATTTATTGAAGATCTCCTTGGGAAGTTATCGTGAATTCCAACTTAATCTTTATATTGTGATCTTTCTTACTTTTAAAGACTACTCAGCCTTATTCGTCTACTAATGTAATTCCACGCCATCTCTTCACGGACAGCTCCGAACATACTGCTTACTGAAGCAGCTCGTCTCCTTTCTCCCAAGTCTTCCAAGCTCAAACTTTGCAACATTTTTGTAACGCAACCCTTTTGTCGGAAATCACCCTGAACAAGTCCGGCTTCATGGCTAAATGGTTAGCGTGCTGGCCTTTGGTGACAGGGGTCCCGGGTTCGATTCCCGGAAGGGTCGGGAATTTTAACATTAATTGGTTAATTTCGCTGGCATGGGGTTGGGTGTATGTGTCGTCTTCATCATTTCATCCTCATCAGGTCGCCTACGGGAGTCAAATCAAAAGACCTGCATCTGGCGAGCCGAATTTGTCCTCGGACACTCCCGGCACTAAAAGCCATACGCCACCCTCAACAAATAGAGCTAATTTTCTTTGGATTCTTTCCAGTTCTGGAATCAAGTAATGCTGGTGAGGGTCCCATACACTGGAACCATACTCTACTAGGGGTCTTACCAGAGACTTGTTGCCCTCTCCTTTGCACTCTTACTACAACCCCTAAACACCCTCATAACCATGTGCAGAGATCTGCACCCTTTATTTACAATCCCATTTATGCGATTACCCCAATGAAGATCTTTCCTTACATTAACACCTAAGTACTTACAATGATTCCCATAAGGAACTTTCACTCCATCAACGCAGTAATTAAAACTGAGAGGACTTGTCCTATTTGTGAAACTCACAACCTGACTTTTAACCCCGTTTATAATTATACCATAGCATACTGTATCTCACAACATTATCGAGGCAATTTTGCAGTTGCTCAAAATCTTGTAACTTACTTATTGCTGTATACAGAATAACATCATCCGCAAAAAGCCATATCACTGATTCCAGTTCTATACTCGTATCACTGATATATACTGTATAAGAAAACTTAAAAGTACAATAATACTGCCTTGAGGAATTCCCCTCTTAGTTATTACAGGGTCGGATAAAGCTTCGCCTACTCTACTTCCATCTACTTAAGTTGCACTCATTTATACCAGTAGTCTCCCATGATCCACCCTATCAAATGCGTTAGACAGGTCAATCGCGGTACAGTCCATTTGACCTCCTGAATCAAATATATCTGGTATAACGTGCTGGAATCCTAGAAGCTGAGCTTCAGTGGAATAACTTTAACTAAACCCAAACTGCCTTCTATCGAGCCAGTTCTTAATTTCGCAAATATGTCTAATATAATCAGAAGAAATGTTTTCCCAAAGCTTACATGCAATGCGTGTCAAACTGACTCCTGTAATTTTCAGCTTTATGTGTATCTCCCTTTCCTTTATTCACACGGCCTACTATAACAACTTTCCATTTATTTGGTATAGCTCCTTCATGCAAACAATCAGATGAGTACTTCAGATATGTTACTATATCCCAACCCATTGTCTTTAGTATATCCCCATAAATCTTATCAATTCCGCCGCTTTTCTAGTTTTCAACTTTTGTATCTTACTGGAAATGTCATTGTTATCATATGTAAATTTTAATACTTCTTTAGAATTAGTCTCCCCCTCTATCTGGACATTATCCTTGTAACCAACAATCTTTACATACTGTTGACTGAATACTTCTGCCTTTCGAAGATCCTCACATACACACTCCCCTTGTTCATTAATTATTCCTGAAATGTCCTTTTTGGAATATGTTTCTGCCTTAAAGTGCCCACAAATACCCTTCCATTTTCATTAAAATTTGTGACTGCCAATTATGCTTGCCATCATGTTATTCTTAGCTGCCTTCTTTGATAGATTCAATTTCCTAGCAAGTTCCTTCAATTTTTCCTTGCTTCCACTGCCATTTCTAACTCTTATTCCTTTCCTTCCGTTGTGCACCTCCTTAGTCTCTTTACTTCTGTTACAATATAGTGGATCCGTATCATACTTACCACCTTTAAATGTACAAACCTGTTATCACCTTCCTCAACACTTTCCTTAAACCCATCCCAGAGTATGTTTAAACTTTTACCTACCGTTTTCCACCGATCGTATTTACTTTTTAAAAACTCCCTCATGCCTGTTTTATCAGCCATACGGTACTGCTTGATAGTCCTACTTTTAAGACCTCTCTATCACATATTTTTAACTACGACAAAAACAGCTTCGTGATATCTAATATCATCTGTTACTTCGGTTTCTCTATAGAGCTCAACTCGATTTACCAGCACCAACGTTCAGACCCTCTACAGTTGTTGGTTCCATCATTTTTCTGAACCAGCTGTCCCTCCCATAATAACTTATTTGTCATTTGTTGTTCACGCTTCCTGTCGTTCACATTACCTTCCCAATTGACATTTAGAAAATCGAGATCTCCCGGTACAATCACATTCCTTTCCATATCACTTCCCACATAGCCGATTATCTTTTCAAATAATTCTGAATCTGCTTCAGCGCTACCCTTTCCCGGTCGGTACACTCCAAAACATCAAGTAGCCTATTCTATTTAGAAACGAGCCTTACACCTAGAATTTCATGTACGTCATTTAACATTTTTGTAGCTTACGAATTCACTTTCACCAGAATGAATACTCCCACTCCTACGATCCTATCCTATCTCTACGATACACATTCCAGTTCTGTGAGAAAATTTCTGCATCCATTATATCATTTCTCAGCCATGAATCAACTCTTGTTACAATATCCGGTAAGTATATATCTCTTAAATTACTTAATTCTATTCCTTTCTTTAAAATACTTACACAGTTCAACAATAACATTTTTATGTCATCCCTACTTGACTTGCAGATCCCTGTACCCTTATCACCGCTCGCTAGACCACCCCGTTTCCCCGAATGTACCTCCCAATAACATTTCTAAACAAAATTCCTAACTTACACGTACCACTGCGGTTTAAGTGAAGCCTTACTAACACTGATCCCCATATCCTACTCACCCATTAGGATATAGAAATCTCACTCCCAGTTTACCACATACCCACTCGATAGTCTCATTTAAATCCCCAATCACTTTCCAGTAAGTATCCCTCCTTCGCAGTATTCCACTGATAGTAATCTCCGCTTCTTTAAACTTCACTCGTGCTCCATTTACCAGATCCCACACATCCCCAGCTATGTTTGGTACTTATACCTGCTTGCCTTACGATGTTGGTACCAACGTGAAACACTACTACCTTCTCCTTTACCTCCGCCTTCTCTTCCACTTTCCTCAACATCTGCCCCAACCTAATTCCTGTATTACACACACTCTGCCCTGGTTCCCTTTTCTCCATACACTTTCCCCACATGTCTAACAATTGAATCCCCCATGACCAGAGACTCGACCCTACCCACCTCATTTCATCCCCCTCCATCCTTGTCATCCCTAACTTTCCTGACAGCTGCAGAAGCTACTTCCTCCTCCATTTTCTCCCTCATATGATCCTGTTCCACCTGTCTTTAAAAGGAGCCAAGTGTAGCGACACGTGCTTATCAGTATTAATGTTCATCAAATTAGCCCGTCCAGCGTAATTAGTCCGTGTGGATTGGCTTAAACGTGCCCCACAAGAGTAACAAACTATTCTGTTGACCTAACGTAACTATGAGGATGTTTGTCACTCTATACGTATTTCACATTCTTGATGCCCAAAATGCCCGAAGGACAAAGGCCATAAGTAAAAGATAAAGCTGTCTGTTAGGTCATCAGCCCAGAGGCTGGTTGGCTCCTCAAATAGCACCACCAAAGGTTATGCGGTTATAAGGAAACCGCAAAAACCAATGGCAGCACTATAATGAGGCGTACTAGGCAAGACGAGGAGTGAGGTAGTTTGCCATTGCTTTCCTCACTGGGTCAGAAAGTGCTATTGTAGCACGACTGACCCTATGAGCAACACCTTTCATAACACTCAGATGCACTAGTCGTGCTCTGAATGTCATTACTTAGCACCACCCATACCCCAGCAGCTTCCATATTGTCACAGCCATGGATGAGACTGGGACTTCGGTGGAAGCTACACTTTACTCTGGCCTGTGCCAAGAGATGGATACAAAAGTACTGTATCCATCATGAAATGGCAGCAGGCAAAAGATAAAGCTAAGAAGGTGAAAAATAATTTTACTCAACAATCTGGGGTTTGTACCGGTATTTTCGAACTTGTCCTCGGACACTCCCTGCACTAAAATCCATACGCCTTTTCATTTTCATTACCGGTATTTTCTTTCTTTCTTTCTTTCTTCCTTTCTCATACGTAATTGTTCATATCGCAAATGGGGCAACTAGTGCATTTTAGTGCAGCAATTTAGAACTCTTTCTTTCTTACACACACAACGCTCCGCGCTACCAGACACCACAGAAACATAGACTAGTGAATACATCCGTCCAGACTGAGTTGACGTCAGGAGGATCATCCGACCGTAAAACAGGGCGAAGTCCACAGATGCGATCCCACCAGGGTGTGGGAAAAGCTGCTAAAGAAGACGCCTCCGGAACCCTAGAAAACTTCAGATACTTCCGTGCACTCGAGGAGCACAGTTTTTCGATGAATCTCTACAGAAATTTCAACCTTGGGGTGTGATATCAAAGTGGCATTTCCACTTGCTTCTCACCAATGCAGCCGCGGGATTCGAACTGTGGCCCACTTGGCGAAAAGTCAGTGGATGTGTTGCTTAGTTATCAAACTACATAATGATAGTAAAACTACTGACATTGGTATTACGCATTAATGCACTTTAGGTTGCCAACCGATTACACTGGAATTTAATCCCACATACTTGAACTTGAGCATGGACAAAGAGTGCGTATCCAAATATGTGACTCAGCCGGTCCGAGCAAGTGTGTCGGTATACTACCTAACACAGTGCAAGCCTGAGTCGAGTTCCGGTTATTCCCTGTGCCGTGTCTGGGCGAGTGGATGATGCAGTTGCCGCCTTTGTCATATAGCTCACCCAGTGATGCCATGGTCTCTAGTCGGCTATAAGCTCCCGTACAGCGTACGGCGTGATTGCTTCTTTACAACAGTAAATGATCGGTTTAGTGCGTTTCGTGGCTTCTGGCGATAGTTAAGTTTTGAATAGCGTATTTTTGTGTGATGTAGGGTTTAAAGTGCAAATCACACGGAATTTTTTAAGATTCTCGAGGCTGAATTGTAGAGAGTGAACCGGAATGTTATCACACTCTTCACAAAGCTTATCTATAGGCTGATGAGGGGGAGTGTATTTTCAAAACTTACTGTAATAGGCTAAGTTTTATTATTTTTCTGTCCTGTTTTAAGTCCCATTCACCGAAGATTTCTATCCAGCGTATAGGAACAGTGTGACGGCCACCACACCCTCATTTATAGACACCGACTAGCCCCGTCTTTAGCCACGACTTATTTCCTTATTATCATAGCCTAACTACAAATACAGTACATTGGTGCAAACACTGAAAGCAAAAGAAATAACTGTTGCAGTTATTGTAAGGTTTCGCATGTTCATATAAAAGCTATCTCTTGCTCCTGTATGTGTCATGGGGGCACATATGGTCTTAACCGCTGGGGAAGCGCTGACATATGGAAAAACTTGCTTCGGTCTGTGCTGTTGACAATTACAAGCTGAGGGGAACTTATTAGGGAGTTCATTAAAATAGTCTTCGCTACTTGGAGTTAGCCCGAGGAAATAACATTGTTCTACACTGTGAACATTTTCCGTCTCTTCTTCAAGTACTGCATTAACCACGATGAGGCACTTGGCAATATATTGTTCCTGACACTACTGTTTTAATTATACGTTAAGACATAGAACTTGTTGCTTTATTTGGAGGCCCGACATAACCTAGCCGTCAGTTCTGTGTGCTTATTTAAATCGTGTTCGTTATCCTGTACAATGGCAATGCATGTATTCAGCAACCCAGCATATTTTTCTCTTAGAGTTGATAGATCCTGGGAAGTATCATAGTCAGGGAAGACTACAGCGGTTCGTAGTGCCGTGGGTTCGAAGACCTGTGTAATTATCCATGAATATTGGTTTACGTAAAATTGAAACTTGACGATGACTTACGAGTAAATGTGCTTTATAAGGACTTTTCAGGTGAAACTGATCAATCATTCATTACTAGTATGTATTCAGATGAATTAAGCAACTGTGGGAAAATCTACTCAGAGGAAAAGGATTAATACTATATCCACTATACGCCTCGATTTTCAGAGTTGGCTATTACAAGGGTTGAGTCCAAGTAAAACTACTTACTTTTTTTTGCTAGGGGCTTTACGTCGCACCGACACAGATAGGTCTTATGGCGACGATGGGATAGGAAAGGCCTAGGAGTTGGAAGGAAGCGGCCGTGGCCTTAATTAAGGTACAGCCCCAGCATTTGCCTGGTGTGAAAATGGGAAACCACGGAAAACCATTTTCAGGGCTGCCGATAGTGGGATTCGAACCTACAATCTCCCGGATGCAAGCTCACAGCCGCGCGCCTCTACGCGCACGGCCAACTCGCCCGGTAGTAAAACTACTGACACTGGTATTACGCATTAATGCACTTCAGGTTGCCAACCGATTACACTGGAATTTAATCCCACATGCTGCATTTGAGATGAAGCTATGCACCTAACTCTCGGGAGTTTACATCTGGTTTCATGAGGAATACTTGGTTTCCAATGATTCTGGTTCTGAGTCTTTCTTTTATAAGAATTAGACCCGCATCCTTGCTCGTTTTCTTGACACTACGTCATTCCAAACCCCATTGATGTTGATTCAAGTCCCATATGTTAACGTCGAGAGTATGAGTAACCAGTGGTGGATGCTACAGCGAAATCATATCGCTTCCACGGATTTTACATCCAGGAGGGGAACGGGAATGAAAACCTACAACCTCTTTTTCAGTCAATGACCGGATCAGGGATGGGACGAATGAAGCCCCCAACTTGCGGCGAGGATATGAATTGTACAGGCTGTCGAGGCCTGTCGCACTCCTCCGGGGCAATGATTGATGACTGGAAAATGAAGTGAAATGACAGTGGACAGTCTTCTTGGAATGAAAGATGACGGGGAAAGCCTGAGTACCCTGAGAGAAACCTGTCCCGCCTCCGCTTCGTCCAGCACAAATCTCACATTGAGTGACCTGGATTTGAACCATGGTATCCAGTGATGAGAGGCCGGTGCGATACCGCCTGAGCCACGGAGGCTTCCCAGGAGGGAAACGTAATTGTGTTCGGTCCGACAATGCAATTTGTTGTAATTGTAGCCAAATTCTGCAAGGTTCTGGCATTAAAATGTTGGCAAGAAATAAAAGAAACGGAAACTACTACTTGAATCTCGTCATCATTCAGTTTTCTTCGTATATGTTACTCCGCCGTAGTCTAGAGATATTCACCGATAATGTATGCCAGTACCATGTGTAATTTATTGCGTTTACAAATCAAAAGGACGCGGTCGTAGTCTATGTTCGGACCGATCCAAAATTAGCCTGGAGTTGAAGTGGGAAGCATGAAATGGTGGAAAGTGCTACTTGAAGCCACATCTCTACTCATTTATGTTTCCATGTTTGAGGCCGACCGATCCTAAATTCGTGGCAGTCGGAAATCAAAGTCGAGAAAACTACGTTAAGCTCTAGCACTGTGACGGACACACTGTTCTAACAATTATTACCTGGCGTGTTAAATCAGTTCAGTGTGATTTCAGTTCTGAATCATTCGTTGGGAAGAACGCTCTCAAGAAGTTTCCAAGACTCGGACATCCTTTCTAAACTGACATTTTGAACCTTATTTTATGAATACAAACCACTTTTTGCAAACATATTTAACGACATTTAATGACGTTTAGACAAAGAGACAAGTAATCGGCGAGGCTTTATGTATACTGTGTGGTCGCTATACTACCCTCTCGTATAGTTCATGACGCAGAACGTTATGGGCTGAAAACATCTAAGTGCGACCGAAAGGCAGGAGTACATTACTTCTTAGCTAGTTACTGCATGGAGATGTTTTTTAATTTATTTTACGTTGCACCGACACAGGTGTCGACGATAAGATAGGAAAGGGCTAGGAATGGAAAGGAAGCGACCGTAGCCTTAATTAAGGTACAGCCCCACAGCTTGCCTAGTGTAAAAATGGAAAACCAGATTCTTCAGGGCTGCCGATAGTGGGGCTCGAACCCACTATCGCCCGGATACAAGCTCACAGCTGCGCGCCCCTAACCACACGGCGAACTCGCCCGGTGCATGGAGATTTAGAAAAGTTTGCCAAAAAGAAATCTGTATAGTCACATGCATTTAGAATGATTTGAACTAACGCTGACTACGAACTGACCTAAGCGCTGCTCGTCACTTTCCTAACGTAATAGAACTACACACAGTTATTGGGAAACTGTGTGTAGAGCAAATGTGTATTTTCCTTCAATTTTGTCTTAATTAAAATTGAAATTTTATGTATTTACTTATGTTTTTAAGTTTAGCATTTAAAAATTTGTATTTTTAAATAACAATTTTTAATGTGTTAAATGCTACGTTTTGGTTACATTGTGTTACGGAATTCTACATTTAAGATTTTTTTAAGCTACATCCTAATATTTGGAGGGAGCATCAAATCGCGGCTTGCCCTGGGCACTATCTCGCTTAGTTACGCCACTGGTGTATTAAAAATATAACATCTTATTTCGAAAAACCATAGAACGGAACGAGGAATACTAAGATTGACATTGATAGAATCTACTCAGTTTTTGTGTCAGTCAGGGTACGGAAACCAAGTGTGCTCGTAACCGAACTCTCCCTCCTTCAACTTCACTTGTTCCGGGTTTATCTTCTACATACACGCCGCTGTTCCGATATTGAGCTAGTATACCGTAGCTGATACCTGTTAGTGATCTAATTCCAAATGCTTGTTATCAGTTTGACATAAAATCTTCTGTAGATATTCAACCTTTCTCTTTTGTAATGGCATCCACTTCTCTTCCCCTTAAGCTTTTAAACGAGAAAGCTGACGTAAAACCAATACAATGCCGTTTGCTCTATCTTTGTTTCTTTATGTGTATCGATAGTCTGTCTTAAGTTTTGATCGGAGGATGAGGACACTCACTGAAATATGGACGACGCGTCAGCGCCAAGAATCTCCCAACAAAATGGGACCCGTATCTATCTATTCCTCACGCGTATATCATATCCTGTGGCAATTTATTCTTACTCTGTTGTTTTCATATGGCTTTCCTTTTTATCACATCCTGGTGCAATATTTTATCACACTTTTGTATTCAAATTTTAATATACCCTCTTCAGAAATCGATACCAGTGTCTTCTGTTGTTTGAAGATTTATATCTGAAATACGTGTTGAAGTTTAGTACAATTTATCAGGGGCGTAAATTAGCATAAACCTTGAAAAATTCCCCCCAGGATATATAACGTGTGTATAGGTCTATAGCAGAAAACTTAAATTACAGCAGATCAACGCGCAAAATAAAGAATAGTAGAGAACATAATGACGATAGCGGGCTGTGTAATGCACACTATTCCGGTTGTATGTTTTTCTTGCCGTGATTTTTATCATGGAAACATGAGAGATGAGTGAGGCGAGCGTCGTTCGATTGCTGGTCAATGCAAATGAGATTCTCGAAATTGAATGTTTCACCTCAGTGCTTCTGAGTCAACATAAAATTATTGTAGGTCTCTTGCTTTATGGCTCAAAATATATAGTCCCGTAAATCTCCTAACTTGCTTGCTTGTTTGTTTGTTTGGTATTTGCCAAGTTTTGGATTATAGTTTGAATAAAATAAGCAGTTACAAAATAAGCGTTACTACGTGTGTTCGACCGGTTGGCTGAATGGCCAGCGTCGAATGGTCCAAGATCGATGATTTTAATCGCACCTCATTAATTCTTCTGGCTTGGGGACTATGCGTTTTTGTTCGTCTCACACTTTGCTCTTCCTATTCAGATGACACAATCGACCACACTACCAACCACCACAGCAACACGCAATAGTGCTTACATCCGTCTACATAGGGTTGGCGTCAGTAAGAGCATCGGGTCGTAAAACAGGACAAAATCCACATTTTCAACGCATTTCGCACCTGCGATCCCACAAGTTTGTGGAGAGCGGTAGAAGTTGTTCTGCGTGTCATCTAAATGTATTTTTAATGTTACTCGGCCAGAGATAGGTAATTTTCTATTATAGAAGGATGAATTAATACAGTATCTGATGAGCTGTTATCGCTGGAATCCTTCTCTTTTGCACACGTGGTCGTATTATTTCCTCTCTGTTGCAATTTGTTAATGTCGCACTGACTTGGGTCCAGGCCATCAAGCAATCATTATTGATCTGTGTTCAGGACGCCTAGGTGGCAAACTCCCTATCAACTGCTTTCTTAATCTTTACTTAAACGATTTCAAAAAACTTGGAAATGTATCGAACATTTATGTTAATCGATAATTCCATTCCATAATTCCTCTTCCTATACATGAATATTAATCCCAATTTGTCTTGGTGAATTCGCCACGCTGGCTTCGCTACTAGCCGCATGGTGCATGCGACTTCGTTAGTTCACACCTTACAAAAGGTTGCAGAAGAGAAACGTAGTCAGTTCACTGAGGTTGATTGGGTATGTCAAAAGGTATTCTTGAAAAACCCTTCACGTTTTGCATAATTTAAGTCGCTATCTTCAGACATTCCCTTGCTGCTTTCTCCCATGTTGACAAGATTTTCTTCCTGCATTGATGCCTGCAACTATTACTTGCAGAACATCAACGTTTTGAAAAACATCGTTGATCCGTTTGATAGCAGTGAAGCCAGTTCTTGTCACTAATACTAACTGCTTTACTAGTGGCACTTGCGAGTGCTCCTAAGTAATTATACTGTAGTAGCAGGCAGAAAACCAAAATATGACCTGATATGAGAAACGTCAGAATTAGAAATTAATTCCTGGGCTAGTCCAACTGAAATGGCACGCAGATTCTCACCACCATCCAGGATAAGCCTGGCGTATTCTCACGATATTCGCCATGAGGGCAAAACGAATTTCCAGCCATGTACTATGCAGGGAGGAGATGGACACGCTCAAAGTCACGTTCAAGGGAAATGAAAAGAGAACTACTTACCTTCCTTACATCCACAACACCACAGGCCGTAATACTAGGTAATATCGTACGTAAGTGCAGTGTAAATACAGTGCTTGGCACCCTCACAAAAACTTGTCACGGTTCGGGTAAAAATAAGGACAAATCCTCCACATTGTACATCTTGGGGTGTGTGATATTTCATTTTCCAAGTCGTAAGAACTCTTACCACATGAAACGCTATCGCCTAGGATCATACGGGAAGCGAGGAAATAAGTAATAAGTAATAATCTTAACAGGGTCACTGGCTATCGGTAAAGCATTAAATGTTTGCCAGCTGTTAAAAATGTGGGTAGGTTGTTCTCTCCCGTGTCTATTACAACCTCATTTTCGTTTCGTTTTTTCCCAAATTCGTAGCCTACCACTTGATTATTTATTTCTTTGTTTTACTCTTTTCTCTTTAACGTTCTTCGATTATTTTTGTACCGGAGATACACCCATAGAGTTAGTAAATAAAACACCAGAGGTAGCATTGGCGCTGCAGTCGCGTGCGAAGTTGAACGAGCGCGCTGTTTGGCAAAAGCTGGATTGTTTGGCACTGTCACTGCTGGAGCTGCCGGATAAAATGAAGTATATACTTCTCTGAAGGAAAATGGCAGTCTCCTGTGCAGCTTATGCCTGGATAGAGAGGTTCACAAAGGACCATGGCATATTATTTCACAGATATTTTCCTTGAAATTCATTTCCGTGCATATAATACTTTGCGCGACATTTATTGTCATGTGAATTGGCCCACTTGGGCTGATTTCGCGACTGGTTACTCTGTCGGCGTGAATGATATTCTTTGGATCTTACCTTGAAGACTGAAATTAATGTTTTATAAAATACTAGCAAGATACCCGTGCTTCGCTACGGTATTATACTGAAATTTATAATTTAATGCTTATTGTTTTAGATATATAATCCGCCGAAATTCGCGATCTGACTCGTTTTCTGCGAGAATCCTCCAAAATTCCCGATCTGACTGGTTTTCTATTATTTTACGGCACGTTTCCTCCCATTTTTAAATCTTCCTTTCCAGCAATCGTTTTCGTACTTCCCGGGTTAGGCTCAGGTATTCCTCCCGGTCAGTTGGGCCCGTAAATCTTTGCCATCTTTTCCTATAATATTTTTTAATATGGATAAAATCCTTCAGGAGATCAGGCGTGGTGTCATATTGGGTGCCTTGGCGGCACTAAACCCGCGGCCGGACTGCATTCTTAGTCATTACCCGTCCAGGAGCCGTTACCAGCGCGGTCCGCACATTTGACGACGGTCCGAAACATAATTATTATTATTATTATTATTATTATTATTATTATTATTATTATTATTATGTGTTGCTGGAATGGCTGATGACAGGGAAAACTGGAGTAACCGGAGAAAAGCCTGTCCCGCCTCCGTTTTGTCCAGCACGAATGTCACATGGAGTGACCGGGATTTGAACCACGGAACCCAGCTGTGAGAGGCCGGCGCGCTGCCGCCTGAGCAACGGAGGATCCTTATAAGTACATTAATAACAGTAAAATCAATTGGTCTCAACTCCTTCTACACCCCACCGCCGTTAAGTTTATTTACCGCCTCCCCCCCCCCAAAAAAAATTAAAAGAAGGCTTGTTTCTTTATGTTTAAGGGAGATTCCAAACATCAATGTTCACGTCTATTACCTTCAGTTTTGAGATATAAGTATCCCCATAAAAGTAATTTACTTTTTTCACTTCATTTCACACTACTCCCCCGCCCCCACTAAGTGAACGTTCCCGCAAAAAATACTTGTTTCTTTAATAGTAAAGGATCTTCGAAATACCAATTATCACAACTCTAACTTCTTCAGTTTTTGATTTATGTGTCCTCATGAAAGGAATTCAACTCCTTTACACTCCCGCCCTCCAAGATGGTGTCCGCCCAAAACGCGTTTTTCTTTGTTTTTAAAGGAGATCCAAATACGAATTTTCACGTCTGTAACAACCTTAGTTTTTGTTAGATGTATGTATTTTCATACAATTAAGCCAATTATTTTTTCAATTCTTTCACCCCCACCCCCCGCTTCATTGGATTTTAAGAGAATACGTGTTTCTTTACTTTTAAAGCAGATTGCAAATATAAAATTTCACGTCTGTAACATCTTCATTTTTGAGATATCAGTAGCCTAATTAAAAGAATTCAACACCATTTTCAGTCACATTTACGCCTCACCTCCACCCAAGTGATATTTCCGAAAACTAAAAATACACGTTTCTTTATGTTTAATAGAGATAAAAAATACCATTTTGCACTTCTGTAACATGTTAAGTTTTTTAGATATACTGTAAAAATTCTCATTTTAAAATTTCACCCCTTTTGAGTTCCCCTTAAGTGGAGTTTCCAAAAACAAATCGCCTATGTTTCTTTACATTTACAGGAGATTCCAAACACCCACTTTTTACGTCTGTAACATTTTACGTTTCCAAGATATTCTGTAGATATAGTCTTTCAAAAAATTCACACCAATTTGTCACTCCTGTTTAACCGCCATTAATTGGATTTTCCAAAAACTAAAAAATACGTGTTTCTTCATTTTTAAAGGAGATCCCATGTACAAATTTTCAGTTCTGTAATATCTTTCGTTTCTGACATATATGTATCCTCATTAAAGGCATTCAACCCATCTTTCACCCTTTTACACCCCTGCTATTGGGATTTACAGGAAACAAAAATACGTGTTCCTTAATTTTTAGAGGAGATTCTATCAATTTTTACATCTGTAAATTTTAAAGTTTTAAGATGTAGACACACTCATTTTAAAAAATTCACCCCCCTTTTCACCCCCCCCCCAATATTTGGATTTTCCAAAAACAAAAAAATACGTGTTTCTTTACTTTTAAAGTAGATCCCAAATACCAATTTTCAGGTCTGTAATATCTTCAGGTTCTGAAATATAAGTAGCCTCGTTAAAGGCATTCAACCCAATAATCACCCTTTTACACCCTTCCTATTGGGATTTTCCGAAAACAAAAGAATACGTGTTTCTTTATTTTTAAAGGAGATTCTAAATACCAATTTTTACATCTATAAACTTTAGAAGTTTTGAGATATAGATACACAAATTTTTAAAAATCACCCCCTTTTCACCCCCCCCCATTAATTGGATTTTCCAAAAACAAAAAAATACGTGTTTCTTTTTTAAAGGAGATCCCAAACACCAATTTTCAGGTCTGTAAAATCTTCAGGTTCTGAAATATAAGTAGACTCATGAAAGGCATTCGACCCCTCCTTCAACCTTTTCCACCCTTACTATTAGGATTTTCCAAAAACAAAATATACGTGTTTCTTTATTTTTAAAGGAGATTCTAAATACCAATTTTCACATCTATAACCTTTAAAAGTTTTGAGATATAGATACACTCATTTTAAAATATTACCCCCTTTTCACCCCCTCCCTTAATTGGATCTTCCAGATACAAAAAGAGACGTGTTTCTTTATTTTTAAAGGAGATCCCAAACACCGATTTTCAGGTCTGTAATATCTTCAGTTTCTGAGATATAAGTAGCCTCATTAAAGGCATTCAACCCTTTTTCCGCCCCTTTTCACTCCTCTATTGCGATTTTCCGAAAACAAAAAAATACGTGTTTCTTTATTTTTAATGAAGATTCTAAATACCAGTTTTTACATCTGCAAACTTTTAAAGTTTTGAGATATAGATACACTCTTTTTAAAATTTCACCCCCCTTTTCACCCCCTTAGCGACGGAATATCCAAAAATCCTCTCTTAGCGAGCACCTACATCTTAATATGAATATATCCCCAAAATTACATTTCTTTATGTCCAGTAGTTTTGGCTCGGCGATGATGAATCAGTCAGTCAGTCAGGACAAGTTATTTTATATATATATAGACTAGCAAGGTACCCGTGCTTCGCTACGGTACTATACTGAAATTTGTAATTGAATGTTTATTTTTTTAGATACATAGTCCGCCGAAATTCGCGATCTGACTAATTTTCAGCGAGAATCCACCAAAATTCTGACTCGTTTTCTATTAGATTACGGCACGTTTCCTCCCATTTTTCAATCTTCCTTTCCAGCAATCGATTTCGTACTTCCCGGGCTAGGCTCAGGTATTCTTCCCGGTCAGTTGTGTCCGTAAATCTTTGCCATACCGTATTTTCATATAATCATTTTTAATCTGGATAAAATCCTTCAGGAGATCCGGCGTGGAGTCATATTGGGTGCCTTGGCGGCACTGAACCCGCGGCCGGACTGCATTCTTAGTCATTACCCGTCCAGGAGCCGTTTCCAGCGCGGTGCGCACATTTGACTACGGCCCGGAACATTATTATTATTATTATTATTATTATTATTATTATTATTATTACTATTATGTGTTGCTGGGATGAATTATGACAGGGAAAACCGGAGTATCCGCTGAAAAACCTGTCCCGCCTCCGTTTTGTCCAGCACGAATGTCACATGGAGTGACCGTGATTTGAACCACGGAACCCAGCTGTGAGAGGCCGGCGCGCTGCCGCCTGAGCAACGGAGGATCCTTATAAGTACATTAAGAACAGTAAAATCATTTAGTCTCACCTCCTTTTACACCCCACCGCCGTTACGTTTTTACTGCCAACCCCCCACCAAAAAAATTAAAAGAAGGCGTGTTTCTTTATGTTTAAGGGAGATTCCAAACACCAATGTTCACGTCTATTACCTTCAGTTTTGAGATATAAGTATCCCCATAAATATAATTTACACTTGTCACTTCACTTCAAACTAATCCCCCCCCCCCCTATGTGAATTTTCCCGCAAAAAATACGTGTTTCTTTAATAGTAAATGATCTTCTAAATACCAATTATCACGACTCTAACTTCTTCACTTTTTGATTTGTGTGTCCCCATGAAAGGAATTCAACTCCTTTACACTGCCGCCCCAAGATGGTTTCCCCCCCAAAGCGCGCTTTTCTTTATTTTTAAAGGAGATCCAAATACGAATTTTCACGTCTGTAACAACTTTGGTTTTTATTAGATGTATATATTCTCATACAATTAAAGTCAATTAATTTTTCAATTCTTTCACCCACCTCCCCTCCCCCCCTTCATTGGATTTTCCGAGAATACGTGTTTCTTTACTTTTAAAGCAGATTGCAAATATCAAATTTCACGTCTGTAACATCTTCGTTTTTAAGATATCAGTAGCCTAATTAAAAGAATTCAACACCATTTTCAGTCACTTTCACCCCCCCTCCACCCAAGTGGTATTTCTGAAAACTAAAAATACACGTTTCTTTATGTTTAATGGAGATAAAAAATACCATTTTTCACTTCTGTAAAATGTTAAGTTTTTTTTAGATATACTGTAAAAATTCTCATTTTAAAATTTCACCCCTTTTGTGTTCCCCTTAAGTGGAGATTCCAAATACATATCACCTATGTTTCTTTACATTTACAGGAGATTCCAAACACCCACTTTTTACGTCTGTAACATTTTACGTGTCCAAGATATTCTTTCAAAAAATTCACCCCAATTTGTCACTTCTGTTCAACCGCCATTAATTGGATTTTCCAAGAACTAAAAAATACGTGTTTCTTTATTTTTTAAGGATATCCCATATACAAAATTTCAGTTCTGTAATATGTTCCGTTTCTGAGATATATGTATCCTCATTAAAGGCATTCAACCCATTTTTCACCCTTTTAAACCCCTCCTATTGGGATTTTCCGAAAACAAAAGAATACGTGTTTCTTTATTTTTAAAGGGGATTCTAAATACCAATTTGTACATCCATAAACTTTAACAGTTTTGAGATATAGATACACTCATTTTAAAAAATCACTCCCCTTTCACCCCCCCCCATTAATTGGATTTTCCAAAAACAAAAAATACGTGTTTCTTTATTTTTAAAGGAGATCCCAAACACCAATTTTCACGTCTGTAATATCTTCAGGTTCTGGAATAAAAGTAGACTCATTAAAGGCATTCGACACCTTTTTCAAACTTTTCCACCCTTCCTATTGGGATTTTCCGAAAACAAAATATACGTGTTTCTTTATTTCTAAAGGAGATTCTAAATACCAATTTTCACATCTATAAGCTTTAAAAGTTTTGAGATATAGATACACTCATTTTAAAATATTACCCCCTTTTCAGCCCCCCCTTAATTGGATTTTCCAGAAACAAAAAATACGTGTTTCTTTATTTTTAAAGGAGATCCCAAACACTAATTTTCAGGTCTGTAATATCTTCAGTTTCTGAAATATAAGTATCGTCATTAAAGGCATTCAACCTCTTTTTCACCCCTTTTCACCCCTCCTATTGCGATTTTCCGAAAACAAAAAAATACGTGTTTCTTTATGTTTAATGAAGATTCTAAATACCAATTTTTACATCTGCAAACTTTAAAAGTTTGGAGATATAGATTCACTCATTTTAAAAATTCACCCCCTTTTCACCCTCCCACTAATTGGATTTTCCAAAAACAAAAAAATACGTGTTTCTTTATTTTTAAAAGAGATCAAAAGTACCAATTTTCAGGTCTGTAATATCTTCAGTTTCTGAGATATAAGTACTGGTATCCTGATTAAGGGCATTCAACCCATTTTCCCCATTTTTCACCCCTTTTCACCCCTCCTATTGGGATTTTCTGAAAACAAAAAAATACGTGTTTCCTTATTTTTAAAGAAGATTCTAAATACCAATTTTTACATCTGTAAACTTTTAAAGTTTCGAGATATAGACACACTAAATTTAAAATTTTACCCCTCTTTTCACCCCCTTAGCGAAGGAATATCCAAAAATCCTCTCTTAGCGAGCACCTACATCTTAATATGAATATATCCCCAAAATTTCCTTTCTTTACGTCCAGTAGTTTTGGCTCTGCGATGATGAATCAGTCAGTCAGTCAGGACAAGTTATTTTATATATATATAGATAAGGGATGACATTTTCCTTTCGCTGACTGGCCATGCCTTTGAAAGTGAATACCCAGAAAAATCATGTGCATGGTACCAAGCGAGAGGCTGCAGGCTTTAGGTCACGTAGCTGTCAGCTTGCATTCAGGAGATACTGGGTTTGAACCTCACTGTCGGCAGCCCTGAAGATGGTTTCCAACTTTTACACCAGGTAAATGCTGGGGCTGTACCTTAATTAAGGCTACAGTCGTTTCCTTCCCACTCATAGTCCTTTCCTGTCCCATAGTCATCGTAAGACCTATGTGTATCGGTGCGACGTAAAGCGAATTGGTACAAAAAAGGAAATAAGAAAAGATGTAGATGATAGCCTGTAATTATAGTCCGTTTTTACTTTTTTGTATTTATAGTAGGCCTATTAAAAACTATTGAATATATTTTCTGTATATACAGTTTTTTTTAATTTTCCTTCGTACAATACGTGTAGCAGTCCCCATTCATACCTTATCACATTTTACAATATAGACTAGATGTGCATCACCGTGTGAACATCTGAGTCCTTTACTTTCGTCAGTACTATTATTCCTTTAAATGTTATATAGGACTATATACAAGCATAATGAATTATTGACCGAGCGAGTTGGCCGTGCGGTTAGGGCCACGCAGCTGTAAGCTTGCTTTCGGGAAATGGTGGGTTCAAACCCCTCTGTCGCAACCCCGAATATGGTTTTCGGTTTTCACACCAGGCAAATGCTGGGGTTGTACCTTAATTAAGCCCACGGGCGCTTGTTTCCCACTCCTAGTCCTTTCCTATCCCATCATAGCCATAAGGCCTATCGGTGTCGGTGCGATGTAAAACAAATATTGTGTTGTTTTCAATTCCCTTCAATCATATGATTTACCACTCTCACTTTCCATTAACGGAAATCATTTTACAAGTTAAAATCTTGAAGCAAATCATACATTTCAGTAGAAGTTAAATAAAACTCCATAACAGGCTGAAACCACAACCGAGTGTCATATTTCCACTTGTAATCACATTTAGAAAACATCGACAATAATAATAATAATAATAATAATAATAATAATAATAATAATAATAATAATAATAATAATAATAATAATAATAATAATAATAATAGCTTTACGTCCCACTAAGTACCGTACTTGCACAGTTTTCGGAGACGCTGAAGTGTTGGAATTTTTTCCCATGTGAGTTCTTTCATGTGCCGCTAAATCTATCTACAAGAGGCTGACTTATTTGAGCATCTTCAAGTATCACCGGACTGAGCCAAGCTCGAACCTGCCAACTTGGGCTCAGAAAGCTAGGGTATAAACCGGCGATGGTAATATTTTGTCTACTTTACCCCAAAATCCCGCCAACGTTTTTAGGCCTAAATAATCGCTCATTCGCTTCGTACGATAGGACATTTTTGGAGGACGTTGTGCAGAATTATACTAAATTTCTGGTCATTTACGCAAAATATAGAGAATATACGAGCCCTCCTTCCAAATGTATGTTGTTAGAAGACTTAATATGAACAGTACATTGATTTCGTGTTAATTGACTGCACCCGAACACCGTCCTCTTTTATTATGCATTTAGTCCTGTATTCATGCTTTTTGGGTTTTCTTTTTTACTGGAGAGAAGCATCGCAAGTACACTGTAGTATCTGATACTATTAACATGTAAGAATTTAAACCTTACGTATATTCAGAGTTTTAAAATGCTCCTATTTACATTGATGAGTACAGCGAAGTGAGCTTTTTGCCAAACAGCTGAGATTTCAACATGCTCCGCTCGTTACAGTGATTCTCTCGTAGACGGTGGCGCCAATGCTACCTCTAGAGTATCATTTACAAACTCTATGGGTTTACCCGCCCCGTGGATTTAAATTAAGCGCCTTTGACAAGGCCATCTAGAATTTGGTCGTCAAACTGTTGGGTACAAGTGGTTTGGACATTTTTCGACAGAAGTCTCTGTCAACTTAGGTGTTCCCTCTGATGAGAGGACGGACGATTAAAATTCGAGATACATTTGGTATTAATTAGTTGGTAAAACCGAATTGTTCGTAGATTATTTTTGGTATTCTAAAGTTATCAATAATTCTATCTCTTCCCGCCAACTTAAGATTGTAACCAATAGGGAATTTTGTACATTACTTAATTAACCAATGATAAAATTCTGATATTTGATTGTCCAGTGGAAATTGTGGGTGTGTAAGGGCTTCGACCCAGAGAAATTTGGAACCTTCCTCTCCGATATAAAAAATTAGACATTTTGGGCCATGTTGTCTTTGTGATCGCTCCAGTCAAGAGCTTCAGAGTGTACTCATAGAGGAGGCGGAGGCTGCCTCGTCCATTTCCGGAAGGCCCATCAGCTCAAGGTAATGGCAGACCGTTTGTAAACATGTAATAATCTCAGAAAGATAATTCGAGGAAAGGTTTCAAATTTCTTTTGTAATGTAACCTTTATTTCTTAATGTAAATTCTCAAACAAGTCTAAAGAACTTCAGCGAACTTACGGAATAAAGAGTGAGGAACAATCTTGTATCCCCTCTCAACTTGATATTGAGGTGACTACGATTCTGTAACCTTTAAAATAGATCTCTTAATCTTCTAAACTTTCTCTCCATCTAGTCACCTCCGTAGTATAGGGTTAGCCTCTGTAACTTCGGGCCATAAGCCCACATGTGGTGAATACCAACGGTGTGCAAGTGCTCGCCTCCTGACATTTTGATTTTAGGCCAGTAACTTTAACATTTGTTTTGACATAAGGCTACGTAGAATGGGTAATTGTTACCCCTGTTAACGTCGGCGTATTTTTGTTTCATATTGTGTCGTGGCAAATCAGTCTGTTGAGGGATTAAGACAATGTCTACTGTTTTGTTTTATTAAATGTTGGTAGGTGCCTTAATAGGCCTGGAACTTATAAATTTGGGAAGATAGTCTCCGGGAAGTATTGTGTAAACACGTTAGCCCTGCTGGTGTAAAATCTGGAGCTCAGTCTCCTTGATTGAAGGGAGCAATGGTGCTCTTGTTAAATTGGTAACTAGGGAGCATCAAGCTCATGCTGTTAAATAGTTATCACATTGTTCTAGTATTATTACTCAAGCTCACGAGCTAGACCTTCTACCTGATTTTTGTTATTTGCTTAGCAAAGTGTATGGTTTGAGATGAAAAACAATAAAACGGAAAGGAATATATCACCAGTTTTAATGTTTTAATTAATCTTCCATATTTTCTGTATCCACCCATTCATTCCCGTGCCTTACTTCAACTCTCTCCACCACGGTAACTCCGGAACAATTTTTATCTTCATCCCCCCCCCCCGAAACTAGTTCTTGATTTAATTACTTCATCTAAATCTGTATTTTATTAATGTGTATTTGTCTTTCTTCCGTTACACTTGATTTCATTTTTGAACCTTATTCGTCCGGTACATCCCCCTCCCCATCTTTGATTAATCTGATAACATTGTTGTCCTTTCTGCAACTCACGAACGTGTAAACATGAAACATCTGACTTAGAGCCAAGATGGCGTGATAAATTCTTTCTGGGAATACAATAGCACATAGTGAGCCATCTGGGGATAAACGAGAATGTTTAATTTAATCAATAAATAAAGTCGAGTGTTTTCCAAGTTCTAACACCATTGTTAAAACGCTCTAATAGAAGTTGGACGATATTCTCTTCGGAGGACGCGGTGAAAATTGTTCGGTGTAGTAACCTCTTTCACATGGCAAAATCCCCAAAGTTATATCTACGGGACGTTAAAAAGATCAGTCTGGGCATTAGTATTGTCTTACGTCGTGTTTACTTCGTCTAAGGAGTGCTCATTTTAACCTATCTTTCAACACATGCGTAAACCTCGCCAGTTGAGCACACGGGGCAGTGAAGATTCTGTCTTAATCCTTTCCAAACGAAATCAACTCAAAGGGCAATATATATTGTGACAGTTCTGGGAGCTCCGCTTTCCATATCGCGACGGTTTATTACTGTTGAAGGCAAGAAGCGTTTTCCAAGCATTTACGATGGAAATTACCCACCTGCTTTTTATATATTTGCATATATTTTGATGATGATAATAATGTGATTGGTTTTATGCCCCAGTAACTATATTTTATGATTTTTGGGGACTCCGAGGTGCCGGGATCTTGTCCCGCATAAATTCTTTTACGTGCCAGTAAATTTGTCGACACGAGGCTGGCGTATATGAGCACCTTCAAATACAACGGGACTGAGACAGATTCGAACCTGCCAAGTTGGGCTCAGAAGGCCTACGCTGTACGGTCTGAGCTATTCATGTATTTTGATAACATACTATTAATTATGTACTTTAATTAATAAACTGCCGGGCTGAGTGGCTCAGACGGTTGAGGCGCTGGCCTTCTGACCCCAACTTGGCAGGTTCGATCCTGGCTCAGTCCGGTGATATTTGAAGGTGCTCAAATATGTCGGCCTCGTGTCGGTAGATTTACTGGCACGTAAAAGAACTCCTGTGGGACAAAATTCCGGCACCTCGGCGTCTCCGAAAACCGTAAAAGTAGTTAGTGGGAAGTAAAGCAACTAGCATTATTATTATTCTTATTATTATTATTATTATTATTATTATTATTATTATTATTATTCAATAAACTATGTTTATCATAATGAAATTCGATGAAAGATTATAATAATGTTACTGGTTTTACGTCCAACTTATTAAATATACGGTTTTCGAAGATTCCGTGCTGTCGTACATTTTGTCCTGAAGTCGTTCTTATACACCGTGTGTCGGAATATCTCCTGACACTAGGCTGGCCTATATGAGCACCTTCAAATGCCACCTAGCTGACCCGAGATTGTGGACTGCGCCCCTGTATCTAGTTAGTTTATGAATCTATCTAAGCAATGAGCATCTGCATATTCCTTTACGTGAATGTGAGAACGAATGAATAGGATCCAGGTCACTCATGATGATGATGATGATGATGATGATGATGATGATGATGATGATGATAGGTTTCAGAGTTAAGGTTCTGAATCGATAAATTTTAACCTGCGTGTTTGTATTTCTGCCTCTTTCTTGAAAACATGATAAAATATTCTTTCCATATTTTTTCGAACAACTAGATTCCAAACTATCCTTGAAAATCGTCATAATTAGCATTTCGGTTTGTAAAGAGAAAAATAATGAAATCGGGAATACGCTCTGTCCTCTCTCTAGCCCATCTCCTGCACGTTAATATTTAAAGCCCCCTTCTCATTCTCCATTTATTTTTGATGATGGTAGCTTTTATTGCCAGCTGTAACATTAATGCAGCACATTTATGATTGTCGAATATTTATCGAATCTCATGGAGTACATCTCCGCATCTAGTTAATTTATGAATCTATCCCGGCAATAAGCACCTGCATATTCCCTTACGTGAATGTGAGAACGAATGGGTACGCCCTGTAGGTTTGCAAGTGTGGCGTAATTGGTTAGTCGTTGTCTATCTGTTTGCAAGATGCATAGTTCGATCCTGTGCGAGTTTGATGACATTTGCCTCTAGCAGGTTCAAAAGCCGCTGAGGAACAAATCTTCGACACTCTGGCGTTCCTCAAAAACTGTATCGATTTTAAGACCATTAAAACTACAATAATAATAATAATAATAATAATAATAATAATATATGCCCCGTATCCAAATTTGAAATGACCAAGCGAGTTGGCCGTACGGTTTTGGGTGAGCTTGCATTTGGAATATTGTTGGTTCAAATCCCACTTTCGGCAACCTTGTCTTGTTCCACTTCACACCATGCAAATGCCGGGACTGTACCTTAACTGTCCAATCCTTACATCGCCCAAAATCCTTAGATGTGTTAGTGCGACTTTAATAAATTAGCAAAAAAAAAAAGTCTGCATCCTAAAACTGTATTTACTATCACAAATTTTACCTCTCATTCTCCGCGCAATGATTACCAAACTTAGCTGAAGAACGGGTGATAGTGATGGTAGGAATGATCGATTATTTATTTGACATAACAATTCCTGTCGTGGTTGTAACTCAAAGCAGAAAATCCGACGAGAATTATGGAAAGAGATGGGGTCTGGCCGGCGAGCTCACGCGTTCCGGAAGGCAAGGATGTTCTTGCTGTTACATTATGTATAGCTTGGCGTGGCCGTCCCGGTCGAAGTTTGTTCCAACGTGGCGCGGACAATTTGAAAATAATGTTATTACTCAAATAGTGAGTAAACTGAGGTTGTTTCGGGAATGCCTATCAAAATTCTGATTATATGAATTTGAATTGTTCCGAACCATCCACAAGTGCTGTGTAGTTGTTCACTATCGCCACGAAGAGGGGTTAGCACAATAGCCTCTTGTTGGAATGAGCTGGATTCTTTTTCTCGAATTGAGGACAGGTTGGAACCGGGTTCTCGCAGAATTTCCGAAGAAACAATGATTAGGGAAGTGGAGTTATGTCCCACTCCAGCCCGTCTATTAGATAGCTGTAGTTTTTTACTGATTCTTGCCTCAGCTTCAAGCAGTTATTGGGACAGTATTCATCATACTGCGCAAGGATTGCTTTCTTTCCCAAACTACTACAAATAATTTTCTGTCCCTCTCCCTCCCACCCAACAAGAGGAGTCTTGAATATCATATTTTCGAATGCAGACTTGTGTTTCTCAATCAGAAAACTGGATATTGTTTTTTTAATCTGTTACAACAACTTTTAAATTCGCGTCACACAAAATTAATTTTTATAATACTTTAGTTTCAAACTTAGTGAGTAAAGTATGTATTAATTTAAATCCAATTGATATTTCTCAAGCACAATCGTAATATGGATCGGTTTTAAACTCAATCTGTAATTAATGGAGTATTATAACAATTTAGTTAGTGTATTCCTAGACTTGCATCTAGTTCTTCAGTTGGACAATAATTTTTGTGGGTTCTTACCTTATTATTATTATTATTATTATTATTATTATTGTTGTTACGGAGTTATCCGTGGAAGGCAGAGGTGAAAGAAGGTGCGGGCTGGAATGGGTCTAACTACAAGTCCGAAAAGTGAATTAAAAGAAAGGTTATATTTTCAAAAATGCCAAAACTTAACAAGATTCAACAAAGCTTTAGACTTCAACAAATAACAGCAAGTCAACCAATAACCAACAGTAAGGTCCAAGACCAGGAAAGTTAAAATTTAGAGGCAATTAAACATATTTTCAATAGGTGAAATTACCGTAAGTCAAAATCCAGGTACAAGTATGATTTTCCAAATGAAAGAACAAGTCCAATGTTCGTTACAAGTCCTGGGCTTCAAGTCCCACCTTACATGTATGAGCTTCAAGCCCAACTTTGCCAAGGTACCTTTTTAACTAAGGGGCAGAAAACCCCATCATACCAAGGAGCACTTGCTCCTAATTACAATGTTAAGCCTCCTAGAGGCACACAGAGATCAAATTTAGGAAAGAGCAGACCCGCTCTCAATAATTCAAGCCTATCAGAAGGCCATAAAAAGACTGTACACTTAACTGCCCTTAAGGCACACTTATAAATAAACAGGGGTTACTAGTACCCAACCTACAGGGCCTTCGCAATGAAGAAAAAACAACAGGGTAAGTTACTGGCCCAAAGTACAGAGAGGACTGGAGGCGTGAACTTGCACTCCTATATACACATTTTAAAACCTAAGTGGCTGTCGGCCAATTACACAGGGGCTAATCCCAAGCTAGGGAGGTGACTCGTATGAGAAAACTTTAATACATTAAGGAAGAGAAGAAACGGTTATGAAAACGTAGTCACCTCAACTTCAAAATGAAGGGGAGCTCGAGAGGGTAAAACACTCTCTATCCCCGAATTACAGTTCAAGTTATGCGAAGTTTTTACAAGGGTAGAATAGGCTTACATATTTAAAGATATAAGTTACATATTAAAGATTTCGAACCTTCCCCGAGAGTTAAACTGCTGAGCTAGCAAGAAATACGTTGTTGAAGAACGGCTGCCTGAAGAACGAGGCGCTTCCCGCCACCTGCTACATATTCACACACTGAGCAAGATGTTACAAGAGTGGCCCAGAGACAAGAAAATCAGCGGTTTTATACCCTCGTGGAAAATTCGAGACTTTCAGGAATGAGTAGACAAACCCACTCAATTTTTATTGGTTGACTAAGAGTTACACATGGAATTTAGAAGAAGAAAGCTATGATTGGAGGAATATTAATTACAGAAATTACTGATTGGCTAAATTCAAAAGAGGCGGAAGGAAAGGATTAATATTGCCAACCCACAAACCACAGAACAAAATTTAGTAAAGACAAAACTTATGAATACAACATTTCTCCAAGAAGGTTCATTCCTTTACACCAGAGTTCGTTATCATAGTTTTTGGTAGAGACATCTGTGAGAGAATGTCCGCACTTCTTGATCAATGAAAAACAAAAGCAAATCAAAAACACAGTGACATCTTCTGATAACCAGTAGAGTTAGTTCAGTTGTTAAAGTTCCGGGTTTCTCCAGTAGAGAAGTTTCAATTGGCGCAAGATTTGAACTTGCGTCGTAGAGGTGTACCGCCCGGTACAATTATTATTATTATTATTATTATTATTATTATTATTATTATTATTATTATTAATCACATACACTATAGTGTGCTGATACGACTGTATGTGATTATTATTAATAATAATAATAATAATAATAATAATAATAATAATAATAATAATAATAATTACTACCATCAGCACTGTCACTAAGATGGCTTTGATATTCTATAATGATTATAATTCGGTACGTATCTCATTTCTGTATGTCCCACATCGCCTCATAATGAATGTCATTGCGGGCTTGGCATTTTCTGCAAGACGTTTCTTCTGTCGTGAGTTTGCCTCTTTTTAATCAAGATCTGACATACGGAACTGGATCAAAACTGCAAGCGGTGGTCTCACTCGCTCGATGTACAGTTGCTCAAGGAAAGGACGAGCGCATGGTATTGTGCAGGCTCCTCGCATGTACCATTTTCTCAAACAATTGTACCTATATAATAAAAATCTTCCGGGAGAAGCGAGAGGAGTGGACCACGGACCACGGCATAACAGCCCGGAAGATTTTTATTATATTGACACCGGCCGTGAAAGCCTTCATACTTTAATTGTACCTATAGATATGTTATTTGTGTTAGTATCTACATGGGAGGTGAATTATATTTCGATAACTATTAGGGAGTGTACGTTTACGTGCTAAAAACGTGAAAAATATTTTTATGTGCTTAAAATCCAAAGAAATATTTGATAAAATGTTTAAAATGTCCTGCTTTAAATATTACACAACTATTGGCGTTCAAGAGGTAAATACGTATGAAGTACTCCATTAAAATAGGATGCTACCATACGTGCTCCTTAAGGCAAATGGATGTCTGCGTATGCAAAAGCACAGTATGGTATATTAATTTTTGACGTGCCAGTGTAGTTGGTTATTATGGTATTTACAAAATAAAGAATGCTTTGTTTAAATGTGGCTAAAACTACCTGTCATCATTGAAAAATTTGTACCAGTTCGTACTCGCCAATTACTCGCTGAAATGAGTTGCTAATAGTAGTCTCAGAATTACAGTGAACAGCGAAGGTTATCTCCAAATTGACCATCGCAAATGCATGCCGATTATTTCTAAAGTGCCCATCATACTGCGAAAACGATCGCTCCATATTACAGAACATCAGGCGTGCATAGTTTGAGGAATGTCACAAACAGTAACGCCATCAATTTCACTGATATGAAGCACTCTCCAGTACTTTATCAACTTCTCACACATTTAAAACCCTGTGTTTTTCTCTTTTCTAATTATTTCTAATTTTCTAATATTGACCTTTAATAGTCCCTGAACTGCGAGGCTGATGGTGAGAATGAATCTAGCTTATTTTCAACAGCACGTACTTCCTTCCCTGTTTTGGTCAACAGATTAGTGGATTGTTAAAGTATGTCTGTGGTCTTTCACAAGGAACTTAGATTGGCGGATATAAACGAAAAATCATTTTTGAAAGAACTATTTTTCAGTAACTCTTGAATGTCAATTGACAACACGTGACCTTTGCTAGTGGTTTAACGCCACACTAACTCATTGAAGGTTTCCAGCGGCGGAAGGATGGGGAAGGGCTAGCCTTGGGACGGCAGTGGCCATGGCCTTAATTAAGGTACAGCCTCGGCATTTGCTTGGTGTGAAAATGGGGAACCACGAGAAACCATCTTCAGGGCTGCTGACGGTGGGACTCGAATCCACAATCTCTCAAATGCGAGTTCACAGCTACGCCATCCTAACCGCACGGCAAACTCGCTCGGTCCTTAGGATACTTAACCCATATAGTTTCCCGTAACCTGTGTAGAGCATGAGCTATGCAAGTTACGTGTATAATTTTTTGAAAACGCAGAGAAAGAACTTCGGTTGCTTTTCTATTTTTACTTTTTATGTAAGCTGTACTATCAGCAGGTAGAAGCAATACATTGTCGTATTTTACACCTATTGGCCAAAGTAAGAGCATGGCTTCATTAAACAACCTACCTATAGTGACATAGTCTGTAGGAGGCATTTATTTCCACGCTAGCATATAAGGATGTTGACGAACGATTTTGTCATTTTTCGACACACAAACTACACCATTTCTTACTTGTCTGCCACTTGCATAAGTGATTTCGTCAATTTCTCGCTATCACATACTGCCCGTATTATTTGTAAAGTCTCTTCGTAACATTTTTGGAGATACTGCTTCCTTGATGTGGATTTGTCTGGAGGCTCAAAATTAATGTATTGTTTTAGGAAATTTCTCAGTCTCGGATTATTTATTTTGCCAAGAGGAATGCCGGTGCAAAGAAATGCTCTACATACTTGTAATGAACACTTGGGATATTTTGGTGGGGCTACATTTGAAGAAGCTGGTTCATCTATTAGTAATTTTCACTAATGCATAGGCGAAGTAGCAGCAATGTGCTTATTTCCAGGCAAAATCTGGGTTACTTGAGAGCATTAATCAGTACTTAGTGTTTTACCATATGGTTTACAAAATAGTATTTATCCATCGGTAGTGGAAATATTTTAAAATTCCGCGACATATTTGAAGAAGCGATCCTGTAGGTACTAGAATTCACTTTCAGATGGTTTTTCAGGTTTAGACACACGGAGTTACCGTCAATCACTGTTTAAATAAAAAGGAATAGATTAAGTGGAGCTGAATGAGGTAAATACACAGGAAATATGCGTTAATGAATGTTGCGATATTGAATTTCTAGACCGATGGTTTCAAGCACGTGTAGGGGAGGGGATCCAGCATGGTCGAACCATCCCCCCTCTATTCCGTCCCTGTCCTTGAATAAAATGTCATATTTTTAACTCGAAAGGGCTTATGTTTTTTTAACCTTGTTTCACCGTATAACATCTATATTATGGTCAGAAATAAACATTTCAGCCCATATTTTTCACTGATAACACTCTTACAATTTCAAACACGCAACTTAATGTACATATAAAACAATCAATCACGCAGTCTAACGGTGTGAGGATTACTGTACTAAAACATTCAGAACCGTTATTTTATCTAATGTCGATGTACGCTTACCTACTTTAGTCGGCGTATCCCAGACAAGAGAAAGAAGTTCGAGAATGTTAACCTGCCGAAGCAGGTCAACTATAACCTTCAGACCAGACAGCTCAGAAGGGAGCTGTCCTAGTGCTAGTGGAGGTTTGATTGAGGGAGGGACGGCTGTGGGCAGCATTTCCGCCTGCAACATTAGCAAAGCTAAATGCCGAAGTGATTGGGCGAGAAGGCGGAAGAACACTCTTCTTCTGAGCTCTGCCGTTTCATTTTTATCAATAGCTTCTTGGAAGAGATCACATCCTCGCCACGATGGCGAGTGTTTCCTTCGCAGTTGAAACACTTTGCTGGCGCCTCCGGCGTAAGCGGGTTGGTGGTGGTTCTCGCCACATTCCACGCATCTCAAGGGCAAGTGACAGTAGTTACCTGTGTGGTAAAGCCGTTGACATTTTAGGATATATACAGGATGGTCGGAAACTACGTGAACGTGAGCGCGGGAGGGCTCGTCATACTGATAATTTGAAAGCAATAATTCGATACCTCGCACCGTTGTCATTTTATCAGCTGCTGCATTTAGCCAATCAGATCACTTAGCGGCCGAATTCGAATGGGCTATGTGCGGCACTGTTGCTAAATCTGAACAAGACCTAAGAACGGCTTCAGAGCCATGCCGAAAAATCAGCATCAAACAAAAACACACCATTGGTTTCAGCCCGTGTCACCGTCGCGCACTTGTTTTGAGCGTTCCTGTCAGCTCGGTGGTCTGTATTGAAACCACCTCCCCTGGCGAAGTTTTATTCTTCGACTGGTGCTCTCATGCCGGTCTTAAACAATGTAGAGATTAGCAATAGTGCCGCGCAAAGCCCATTCGAATTCACCCTCGAAGTGATCTGCCTGGCTAACTTGATCAACTAATAAATGAACGCCTGTACGATAAATGAAATCATTTATTAACAGGACTAGCCCTCTAACGCTGATATACCTGGTCCACATTGTTTCCGACCACTCTGTATGAATGTATGTATATATACGGTGAGGGTTTCCAAAAATATTATTGACTTAGTTATGCCATTCAACAGCATTCGTTTTAGGTGCCTTTTTCCATAGCAGTTCCTTATTACGTTCGGTATCTCCTCATTCAGTTGCCACGTATCCACAAACTAGTTAAAAATGCAGAGTGTATTTGGTTATCCGGAGCTTGCGCATAGATCTCGAGCCATACTTCATTCACGTCCTCCAGTGTTATAAATTCCAGCGCTGCACACATGCTGACGTGATGTCTTACATCTTCATTCTAACGGTAGTCCTCAGACCCTGATCTTGAACTTCCCTCCATAGACACATCTTCATATGAAAGTAATATCTATTTCAGTTCAGGAGAAAACTTGACGAACAGTCGATATCATAGCTGCCTCAAAATCAACATTTGATTTACTTGAATACCACTTAAGAATTGCTTTTTAATCAGACGGAACATTTTTCTTATTAGGGAGCAGAAGAATTGCAACGGGAAAAACGTTTGTTTCGTCACTTCTGCTTCCTAAATCTCCGTGGATAGTGTAGATTTTTGCAAACTGCTTCCTGCAGTTCTTAAATATCATCCATTAAACGTGAAAAGACATATTTAAACTTTATTTTCCCTTATCCACTAAAATTAATACTATAACTTCTAATCCATCGACTTCTAGAAGGAAGCTGCTGCCGTCACACGTTTTAAATATATGGTCATGAAGAACAATGTCCAGACATTTTATGGAATTCTGTTAGTTTTCCTCGCGCTTTACTTCTCTGATGCCCCAAGGCCCTTTTCAGAGTTTCTGAGTGGGGCATTACTGTGACAAAATCATAGCCATCATTATGATGATTCCCCATTTCATCCGTGTTTATCTCGGGTAAATGGGTAGCTTCTTCTCGTGCCGTCTTCTTCGCCTTATCCACTTGCTAGGGGCCGATGACCTTCGATGTTAGGCCGTTTTAAACAACGGGCATCATCATCTCCACTTGCTCTTTCGCCTCTAGAGCCGCGTCATCAGGTGAGGCGCATAACTGATCGATCACATACAACACTTCATTCTTCGACCGCATCTTTCCCTTCCAAAGACTTGACTTTTTGCGTAAGCACATCCACGTTATCAGCACCTTACTTAGTTTGCCTAAATTTACGACACGCCTAATCGCTGTAATGAGCAGAAGGCCTGCCCTTGCTCGTGGCAACGACTATCATACTGATCGTCACACTGCGAAGGTCGGAAGCTCAGTAACAGACATTTATGTATATTGGAGCGCTTGTAAAAGTGAGTCGTTCAGCAGTTGGAGCAAGAAGTAAAAGGGAACTTGGTCAGTCGAGGTTACGAGCGGTTTTCGCGTTGATATGCGTTGTGGAGTATCTCACACACACACACACTCACACTCACACTATCTCTATCTCTCTTTGCTTTACGTCGCAACGACTCAGACAGGTTTTGTGGTGACTGTGGGATAGGAAAGTGCCAATATTGAGTGACTTTCACTAAACTGGTGTAGGGAAGTTTTGATTAGTACTGTATAATATTGCATATTAAGAGTATTTGCCTGTTGACGTCGAGTGTGTGTTTCGTTTCGTCTTCAAACACCCTCCCACAATCTCCCCCTCTCCATTCCAGAAACACTGCGTTCAGTGATTATTATTATTATTATTATTATTATTATTATTATTATTATTATTATTATTGTACTGGAGGTACACCCGCCGCTTGCATTTAAAATAAGCGGCGGTTAGAAGGCCATCTATAACATAAACCCTGAAACTGCTAGTAGAAGTGTGAACGTTCATCGACAGATGTCTTTACTATCAATTTAGGTGCGCCCTCTGGGGCGAGGTTGAACAATTAATGTTTAAAGTACTTTGGTGTGTCAAGGTTTCCTAAACTGAATTGATTATTTTTTTGGTGTTTAAAATTATGAACACTGCTATCTCTCCCGCCAAATTAATATTTCAGAAAATAATTATTTTTTTATAATTATTAAATTAACCAATAGGGATTGTGTGTGTGACAGGGCCTCGGCCCAGGGCAGTCTGGGACCTTCCTCTCCACTATAAAAGCTGGGACATTTAGGGCCATGTTGTCTTTTCGGTGAGCCTCCGTGGCTCAGGCGGCAGCGCGCCGGCCTCTCACCGCTGGGTTCCGTGGTTCAAATCCTGGTCAATCCATGTGAGATTTGTGCTGGACAAAGCGGAGGCGGGGCAGGTTTTTCTCCGGGTACTCCGGTTTTCCGTGTCATCTTTCATTTCAGCAACACTCTCCACTATCATTTATTTTCATCTTTCATTCATTAATCATTGCCCCAGAGGAGTGCGACAGGCTTCGGCTGCCGGCACAACTCCTATCCTCGCCGCTAGATGGGGGCTTCATTCATTCCATTCCTGACCCTGTCGAATGACTGGAAACAGGCTGTGGATTTTCTTTTTCTTTTGTTTTTTCGATCGCTCCAGTCAAGGTTTAGTGTGTGTTCGTAGTGGAGGCAGTGGGAAGGGCTGTCTCGTCCATCTTCGGGAGGTCCACCAGCTCAAGGTAATGTGTAAATATGTAATAGTCTCAGAAAGATAGTTTGAGGGGAAGGTTTCATATATTTTAAATGTAACTTTTATTTTCTCAATGTAAATTTCAAACCTTAAATGCAAATTTCAAATAAGTCTGAGGACTCTAGTCCAACTAAGGGAATAAAGAGTGGTACCCCCTTGTATTCCCCTTCAACTTCATACTGAGGCGACTGTTTTCGTAAAACTTAAACTGATCTCGTAATTTTGTAACTTAAGGTTTTCTTTTCATCTAGTCACCACCTTAGTACAGGCCTAGCTTCTGTATAGTTGGGCCAGAAGCCCAAATAGGGTTTTAAGTATTTTCGAGTGAATTTCAAGCAGTGCAAGAGCTCACTCGTAACATTTTTTTTATTTTCGACCAGTAACTTTAACCTTTTGTTTTAACCAAGGCCGCGTAGAATGCGTACTTGTTACCCCTGTTAAAGTAAAATTCTTTCATTTCCTTTTAAGGTAAATCAGACTGTTGAGCACAGAAGACAGTGTCGGTTTGTTTTGTTAAATGTAGGTTGTGCCTTTGATAGGCCTGGAACGTTAAAATTTTGTAGAATAGTCTCCCAAAGAGTAATTGTGTACAGCAAAGACGCTCTACCTACTGATGTAAAATATGGAGCTTCGTCTCCTTGTGTGTGGGTCGAAGGGAGCAGCAGTGCTCTTGTTAAAGTTGTAACTAGGGACCTTAAAGCTCAGGTTGTTCAATGGTTGTTATCTGATTATTAGAGATTTTTCTAATATTGTTACTCAAGCTCATGAGCTTGACCTTGTACCTGATTTTTGTTATTTCCTTAGCAAAGTGTAAAGTTTAAAAAGAAGAAAAGGAAGAAATGTAATGGCATATTTTGAAGTTTTAAATTAATCTTCCGACCTTTATATATCCACCCCCTACCTTCTTTCACCTCTGCGTTACACAGAATCCCCGGATTAATTATTATTATTGTTATTATTATTATTATTATTATTACAGCAATAATGGCAATAAATGGGAAGAAGCGTCAGTGCCTAGGCAAGTGAACTAAGAAACCACACAATAGTTTATTTGCTTTGAAGGTATTTCCCAAAATGACCTTTTCTTTTCTTTCTTTAATATTTAGCTATTCTTTTCAGAAAACAATAATTTAACAAGTCAATAACAAGCGAAAATAATTTAGAAAAGACTATAAACATTATTCTATGCCCTAGAGCTTATTCAGCAATAGTTAACGAGGGAGATCTAGGCTCCCTTTTTACAAGACAAGACTTGCTAGTCATGGACAATCTTCTGCTTGACAGGGAGGCGTGGGCCTCTACTGATTTATGCAGATAATGAGAAACCATAGCAGAATAGTCAACCTGTATTTGAAAATCAAAGGAAACAACCACCTAATCAGCACGAATTTAATAAAAGCTATGATTCTACAAATCGAGGTCGAGATCCATTTCCCTTCAACATATCAGAGGGGATACGAACCCTGAACTTTATCTCGAACTTTCAGTGGCCAAACCTGCCGTGAATCCATATCAGGATAGGTCTTATTACTCTTAAAATCTTAGGAGCAGTTTTACACTACGGCAAGAAAGAAAATTTTAAGACCGAAATGCGAGTTAGAATAATTTAGAAGTTTGAGAAACTCGCCAAAAGCAAAGTGAACAAGGCACACGGGTGTCCACACTCGTACATCCTTATGAAATTACATGATGCCTACTTCAGCGATTACACTCCGTCCGTGGACAGCCTAGAAACCTACACACTACAAGCTAACAGAATTTAGGAAGCCCTGCATTCAAATTAAGGTAAACACGGCACATGCTGGAGAGGAACGCTGGTATCTTCCGGTCGTCACACCTAAGTAAGTTCGCAAGTTAGATCAAAATATAGCCGCCTACCTTACATGCTGCCCCAGCACGTCCGTAGTCTCTTGGCAGGAGAACCTCGCTTACCACTGCAAAGTTAGAGATCCAGACAGAAATATGAGGTCTAAGATTACCACCATTTATAGTGACAAGATGGGCGCTGATTAGTAGATTTGAATAGAACCGACACTAGTGGCAAATTAGACACAGATGACTTAAGATCACGGGTTTCATTCCACAAATAGGTACAATACGCTACTAATACTGATATTCCAATCCCCTAGGGGGCACTAAAAATGAACTGTTGTGATATACACTGACTGACAGAGCAAATGCAACACCAAGAAGGAGTGGTTCGAAAGGGATGAAAGTTGGGGAAAAAACAGAGACGGCACGGACGAATAATTGATGTTTATTTCAAACCGATATGCAGGTTACACAATGCGCACGGCATCGACTCAGTAGGATGTAGGACCACGGCGAGCGGCGATGCACGCAGAAACACGTAGAGGTACAGAGTCAATAAGAGTGCGGATGATGTCCTGAGGGATGGTTCTCCATTCTCTGTCAACCATTTGCCACAGTTGGTCGTCCGTACGAGGCTGGGGCAGAGTTTGCAAACGGCGTCCAATGAGATCCCACACGTGTTCGATTGGTGAGAGATCCGGAGAGTACGCTGGCCACGGAAGCATCTGTACACCTCGTAGAGCCTGTTGGGAGATGCGAGCAGTGTGTGGGCGGGCATTATCCTGCTGAAACAGAGCATTGGGCAGCCCCTGAAGGTACGGGAGTGCCACCGGCCGCAGCACATGCTGCACGTAGCGGTGGGCATTTAACGTGCCTTGAATACGCACTAGAGGTGACGTGGAATCATACGCAATAGCGCCCCAAACCATAATGCCGCGTTGTCTAGCGGTAGGGCGCTCCACAGTTACTGCCGGATTTGACCTTTCTCCACGCCGACGCCACACTCGTCTGCGGTGACTATCACTGACAGAACAGAAGCGTGACTCATCGGAGAACACGACCTTCCGCCATTCCCTCATCCAAGTCGCTCTAGCCCAGCACCATGCCAGGCGTGCACGTCTATGCTGTGGAGTCAATGGTAGTCTTCTGAGCGGCCGCCGGGAGTGCAGGCCTCCTTCAACCAATCGACGGGAAATTGTTCTGGTCGATATTGGAACAGCCAGGGTGTCTTGCACATGCTGAAGAATGGCGGTTGACGTGGCGTGCGGGACTGCCACCGCTTGGCGGCGGATGCGCCGATCCTCGCGTGCTGACGTCACTCGGGCTGCGCCTGGACCCCTCGCACGTGCCACATGTCCCTGCGCCAACCATCTTCGCCACAGGCGCTGCACCGTGGACACATCCCTATGGGTATCGGCTGCGATTTGACGAAGCGACCAACCTGCCCTTCTCAGCCCGATCACCATGCCCCTCGTAAAGTCGTCTGTCTGCTGGAAATGCCTCCGTTGACGGCGGCCTGGCATTCTTAGCTATACACGTGTCCTGTGGCACACGACAACACGTTCTACAATGACTGTCGGCTGAGAAATCACGGTACGAAGTGGGCCATTCGCCAACGCCGTGTCCCATTTATCGTTCGCTACGTGCGCAGCACAGCGGCGCATTTCACATCATGAGCATACCTCAGTGACGTCAGTCTACCCTGCAATTGGCATAAAGTTCTGACCACTCCTTCTTGGTGTTGCATTTGCTCTGTCAGTCAGTGTATATTAACCAAGTGGAAAATTACGTACATTTCATGATGTTCTCCCTGTTTTAGGCGTTAGTAGAGTTTCATACCACTACGGAGAGGATGTACTGTTGTTTCAATAATAATAATAATAATAATAATAATAATAATAATAATAATAATAATAATAATAATAATAATAATAATTATTATTATTATTATTATTATTATTATTAAAGCGAAACTGCTAGACCTAGACATCTTCCGCAATAATTCTGTGGTGAAAAAGCAAAATGCTGATACTTCCAAAATCTGCTGTCTTTTAGTTTCGCCAGATGCAGGTAGTATTTCATGTGCTACACATTGTGGCTACTCCGACCACTACTCTTATACCTTCATATCTTCCACACAATATAAATAACATTTGTTTGAGCGCCAGTTGCTTTTTTAAGAAAAACAACAAAATTCGGTAGAGCATACCTCTTATATCAATTATCTCAAGGCGTGAGGTGATAAACTCACATATTTGGCAATATACAGGGATATGGATCAGGAAAATATTAAATTACTATTGCATTTCCACAATTGAGGATTGTACATGGAACTGGAATCACTTATTATACTTAAAATAAAACTGAGTTTATGACTATAATTTACGTCACAATGAACAATCATTGACGTCTTTTAATTTAACAAAAGAAATATATCGTGAGATTTGCGGTACAAAGAAAAGGAAAATTTAATCTAAACAAAAAAAAGCTATAGGCATGAACTTGAAGTGCGATATGATATCGCCGCTGATTACACTCTTCTTCATGTTATGAATGCATAACATGTCTGATGCTTTAATTACCTGTTGTCTGCATACACCGCTGTTGAACTTGAAATTCTTGGGAAAACCTGTGAGCTGAAGTCGGGAGCCGTCTGTTGTAATCTTCTTATATAACAAGGAGTTGGCCTACATACCATGTACGCGTGTAGGGAGCTCCAATGTAATTACGTCCACTCAATATATTTTAAATAATTGGAAAATATTATTGAAACATCTTGTGAAGTCTATCCTCACAAGAAGATGATATTTCTTTATCAGCATAGTACCCGTCTCTGCTCGGATACAAGCACCACTTGTAGACTTCCTCGACGATTACCTCTTCAAACACAACTCTTAGCTCTGACCATCACACTAAGACCACTTCTTCCATTTGATACATCTGACTGTTACATATGATCTGCACGATATCAACTGCTTATGAACTGAGTAGATCTGATGAACTGAGTACTATCAACTGATTGATATCATCTGAATCTCTCACTACCGTTGCCTCGACTTATATCACCTCGCGATGACGACTCATCTCCCCACTCACTGTTCATCCCTTCCACTTTCACGTACAGTAGCTGGCGAATACTGACACTTGGTCGCAATCACGTGTCCACGCACTGATGTCATCAGTCAAGTGTTGTCTAAGCGTACCCAAGCGGTTCGAGAATGACTATACCGAATGCGTCACCGGGAAATCTCCTTGTACACAACATTCCCAGTTAAACATAGCCTCGATTGCAAAATACTATGCCAGCTCATCTAGCCAAAGTTACAAGCCACAGCATGACAATATGAAACCAACAAATCTCACTTACTACAATACAGAATAATTACAAACATATTCACTTAAACCTATGATTAAATACAATAATATACGCGATACCTAATTATTACAGTCTAAATGATGAGAAACAGAATATATAAAATCTAATGAATCAGGTTAATAATAATAATAATAATAATAATAATAATAAATACAGAATGGAGTCTGTAACCCTGTTGTACGGTTACAGAACGCCTCCCTCATGAAATAATCGATTAAATGAATCGATTGATTCATGAAATATCTACACAATCACCTGAAATCGAGTACACCATAGATACATGTATAAAATGCCCTTTACAAATTGGGTACATAGTATCATCCATCTGGATGTTCGTTGTTACACATATAAAACATTGATCAATTATCATTTTCACTTTGATTATACAGTATTATTTACATACAGATTACATTTCTTTCTCACTTCTGTCGTTTCAAACGTTCATTGAGTGTTCAAAAGTAATTCTCGAAGACATTTCATTATATACACTGTCTCCAAGCACTGGAGTTTATTGCACTGCCGTGCTTCACTTATTATCACAACACACGCTAATTTCACTGAAGTCCTGTTCGCAATGCCAGCTTCATAAAATATGGTGAATTAACATAATAATGAAAATTAATCAACAAACTCACATTATATATTTCTTAAGATTCCTTATATTGTATGTGCCTACGATATTTCCTTCCTTGTCTTCTAATGAATAAGCACATTTCCCAATCCGTTTCACTACGGTGAAGTATCCCTGATATAACAAGAAAAACTTAGAAAATTGACCAGCTTCTGCTGATGACGGGAGTGGCACTCTGAGTAAAACCTTGTCACCAAGCTCAAATTCATCCAATATAGTCTTACAAAAATTATCATGCACAATCTTACCGTGTTATCCTTCTTAGGTATAATAACAAGTGGATTTAAATTAGGACTACATGATGGTTCAATTATATTATAATCTAGCATAATGTCAATCTGCTCTTCAACAGCGCTAGCGTATTTTAACGGAATGGGATATTTCGGTCCTACAAAAGTTGAGTTATCAATAACATTAAATTTGTGTTCGTAAAGATGTGTTCTACCAGGCCGATCGCTAAAAACATCACTATGTGATATCAATAATTTACACAATTCGTCCTTCTGACTTTCCGCTAAATTACATTTCTCCACTGTCTCATACAATTCATCTCTAGAATCTCTCTGTATAGACACATGGCAGACATCAATATTTTTCCTCATATTAGGAATTTCACAAGATCCTTCCGTACTAGAACACACTTTATTCGCACTAATTTCTGACAAAACATCATATGGTAATCTGACTTCCCTGCTACTCTTTCCCCAAATAAGATTGACATTACACAGATCAAAATTTAATTTAGCCTTGTGACACGTTAACCAGTCGGTACCTAAAATAACGGCATAAACTAAATTAGGCACAACTAAGCATGGTTGGAAAATACATTCTCCACTTATGCTAATGGGGACAGCTATTTGTTTATTCACTCTTTGAGACTTGTTTCCAACAGCTGTTACGATGAACGTATTCCTCACTGGAATTTCCGCTACCTCATACTTCTCTCTCAAAACTTCCTCATACAGCTTGGAATTTACACATGACTTCTCACTACCAGAGTCCAACAAAATCTTAACTTTTCTGCCCCATATCAGCAGTTCAATCGTCGGTGTAACAGTAACACTACTTAAATTATCCTCATTACATAATATAAGACCACTTAACAAATCTTGCCTTATATCTAAATTTAAATTACACTTATAAAATTTATTGTTTACGATTAAGTCGTCACTTAAAATATTTGAATTATTGCTACTTAGGTCACAATCATGTTCACTTACAACTATAGGCTGGTCGACATTAACATACTTATCTACCTTATACGTGAACTTACCATTTACGGACTGTCTCAGTGACCTGTTTATACAGTCCGTTGCGCGTTTAAAGTACTTGGTTCGGTTACGACTTGTTGGTTACACACCTCAGTCGGCCTCCCCTGTTGCCTATTTCCTCTAGCGTCATTATTATTATTATTATGGCCTGTATTCTCCCGCCTCCCAGCTTCTGGTTGATTACCATAATCACGCCTCCCAGTCCTGAAATTTTCCGAACTATTTTGATAGTTTCTCTCCCTGTGGAAATTATTATTAGGTCTCTCCTGATATTCTCTTCTGTAGTTACGATTATTCATAGTCCTGTCCTGATTATTAGATTGGTTACCCCTTCCTTCTACATTCCTATTTAGTGTCCTATTATTATTCAAGCTACTACCTAAAGCATCAAAACTTTCCAACAAAATCTCCATTTCCTTAATAGTCTCCACTCTTTGCATACAAACAGCTTCTCTTATTCTATCGGGATAGTGCTTAGCCATAAGTCTAACTATATCAGCCTCAGGTCCAATACATTCTAAATTTCTCCACACCAAAACATGAGCCAAAAAGTATTCAGTCATTCTAACACCCTCGTTAGAATTATACCTGCCAAACATTACTCTCTCTCTCTCTCTACTCTGAACACCTTCACTCCAAAATTTAGCCATGAATTTCTCCTTAAATTCAGTTAGACTAGACATCGAGCTTTTATATACTTGAAACCAAGACTTAGTCTCTCCTACGAAAGCATTAGATAAGATCTCCAATACAGTTTCCCAGCTAATAATATTGTCTCTTAATTGAACAGCAAATTTCTTCTCTACTACTCTCATAAATTCCATCGGGTTAAATTCTTTCCCAGAAAACTTAGGTAAATCATGATCTCTAGTGATTAAACCATTATTTACAATTATCTCACGTACATTCTTACTATCACGCACTTCCTGCTGGAGTACTCTCTGGCAACTCAGAAATTTTTCTTCCACTGTTTCCTCAGTCTTTTCTTGAATTTTTCTTAATTCCTCCAACTTTTTTTCCGATTCTCTCACCTTCTGTGATAATGATTTCTGCTCACTCCCTAGATCACCTACTTCTCCAAGTTTTCTTTCCACAAGTTCTACCCTACTAATACATTTCCTAGTTTCTTGCCCCACTGTATTGGTTATCTTTTCAAACCTTTCTTCTACTAACTCATTGATTTCTCCTTTATTGGACTCGATCTTGGCGCCTAATTCATCAATCTGTTTGATGCATGTCTCACTAATTTGTTCTATTTCCGCATGGAGATTGCTCCGACCCAATTCCATCTCAGCTCTGATATCACTACACTCCTTATTTACTTTACTTTCTAAATTATTAATTTGCTTACTTAGTTCTAACACCTTATGATCTATCTTATTACTAACATCATCAATCTTCTTATTAATACTATTTATGGCATTACTCTGAGCTTCAATTTTTTTACTAATAATATCATTCTGAGATTCAATTTTCTCACTCATAATATTATTCTGAGATTCAATTTTCTCACTCATAATATTATTCTGAGATTCAATTTTCTCACTAATGACCGTTTCAATTTTCTCACTCATAGCATTATTCTGCTCAGTCATTTTGGACATCAGCAAATTAAATAAACCCAGGTCAATCACCCCTTTACTTTGATCTTGCGTGACAGCGTTTTCCTCAGTTTCTACTATTTTCTGACTTTCAGCAGGTCCCACCTTAGTCACCAACTTCCTATTTATGTTACCACCTTGGATTTCCTTGGACACAATAACCTCAGCCTCATCACCTGACTGCATATTGCTATCCTTGTCCATCTTCGGTTTCCTACTAATTTTTCGCGATCTCAAAGCTATTTCCCCTTGCAATTCCTCTGACATTACCCCTTAAATACAAACTTCAACAAAATGACCTTCCTAACATTACTCGGTGAATTTAACATGTGCGTACTCATTAAAAGAACTGATCCATGTATATTGCCATTCAGAAACACTTCTTCTGAACCTTTCGAGTCCCACGTTGCTGGCGACACTTTGTGGCTACTCCGACCACTACTCTTATACCTTCATATCTTTCACACAATATAAATAACATTTGTTTGAGCGCCAGTTGCTTTTTTAAGAAAAACAACAAAATTCGGTAGAGCATACCTCTTATATCAATTATCTCAAGGCGTGAGGTGATAAACTCACATATTTGGCAATATACAGGGATATGGATCAGGAAAATATTAAATTACTATTGCATTTCCACAATTGAGGATTGTACATGGAACTGGAATCACTTATTATACTTAAAATAAAACTGAGTTTATGACTATAATTTACGTCACAATGAACAATCATTGACGTCTTTTAATTTAACAAAAGAAATATATCGTGAGATTTGCGGTACAAAGAAAAGGAAAATTTAATCTAAACAAAAAAAAGCTATAGGCATGAACTTGAAGTGCGATATGATATCGCCGCTGATTACACTCTTCTTCATGTTATGAATGCATAACATGTCTGATGCTTTAATTACCTGTTGTCTGCATACACCGCTGTTGAACTTGAAATTCTTGGGAAAACCTGTGAGCTGAAGTCGGGAGCCGTCTGTTGTAATCTTCTTATATAACAAGGAGTTGGCCTACATACCATGTACGCGTGTAGGGAGCTCCAATGTAATTACGTCCACTCAATATATTTTAAATAATTGGAAAATATTATTGAAACATCTTGTGAAGTCTATCCTCACAAGAAGATGATATTTCTTTATCAGCATAGTACCCGTCTCTGCTCGGATACAAGCACCACTTGTAGACTTCCTCGACGATTACCTCTTCAAACACAACTCTTAGCTCTGACCATCACACTAAGACCACTTCTTCCATTTGATACATCTGACTGTTACATATGATCTGCACGATATCAACTGCTTATGAACTGAGTAGATCTGATGAACTGAGTACTATCAACTGATTGATATCATCTGAATCTCTCACTACCGTTGCCTCGACTTATATCACCTCGCGATGACGACTCATCTCCCCACTCACTGTTCATCCCTTCCACTTTCACATACAGTAGCTGGCGAATACTGACACTTGGTCGCAATCACGTGTCCACGCACTGATGTCATCAGTCAAGTGTTGTCTAAGCGTACCCAAGCGGTTCGAGAATGACTATACCGAATGCGTCACCGGGAAATCTCCTTGTACACAACATTCCCAGTTAAACATAGCCTCGATTGCAAAATACTATGCCAGCTCATCTAGCCAAAGTTACAAGCCACAGCATGACAATATGAAACCAACAAATCTCACTTACTACAATACAGAATAATTACAAACATATTCACTTAACCTATGATTAAATACAATAATATACGCGATACCTAATTATTACAGTCTAAATGATGAGAAACAGAATATATAAAATCTAATGAATCAGGTTAATAATAATAATAATAATAATAATAATAATAATAATAATAATAATAATAATAATAATAATAATAATAATAAATACAGAATGGAGTCTGTAACCCTGTTGTACGGTTACAACATTCCACCAAAAGATGATATGCCTACTCATTATAGTAACGGAATAAATTGCAATGGCAAGTAATTATGTGTTTATGTATCACAGTTTGTGGTTTGCCAAAACATACGTTTCACATATCAAGTTTTGGCAGGATTATTTTGTTTTGTCATTACATGGTAATTTCTGTTTGTCATTGTGGTGTTCCATTTTTGTTCATAATGCTTCGTGTGTTTCCATGAGCATTGTAGACTGACAATGTTTTGTTGTTGAACGAATGTAAGGAAATATACTGATGTTTATCGTTACCTTTGGTGTATTCAATTTTCACTATGGGAGAGAGCTCGAAGAATTGTGGCCATCTGCACGCACTTCATATAACATTGATAACAGTGAAAGCAAAGAAGATCACCGGTCTACCTCTTCACAATATCTTAAGAATAGCTGAAGACCACTCAGCATGGAAAAATCTCGTTAAGGATGCAGTTACTAACAAAGTGAAGAAATGAGGTCACGACGCTCAGCAATGAGTAAACCGACTGATGATGAAGGTTTCAGAAATGTAGATTATGCCTTCAAAACACAGATTATGAGGTTATGCACTTCTTTTGCCTGCAGAATCCTCTGACTTGTCGATTTCTGGATCAGAATACATGCCATCAGAAGGTGAATGTGAGGGTTTACCACTTCCAGAACAAGTAAGAGAATAAAAAGTTAGAATTCCAGATGTGTAACAGTGTCGGGGGAAATCAGCCGCATACTTCTCGTAATATGCTTTCGACTGAGGCGGAAGAGATCACATGATCAGTTCGCATTAGTAAATCTGCAGCAGATCTTGTTTTGTATTGTAGTGAGGGTGAACGTGATAGCGATGGAGGTGATGCTAATGCAAATAGTGATGAATCCGAGAGAAAATTAAGCAGAACTGAAACAAGAAAACTGAAACCACGGGGTGAAATGTATGTTGATAGAAAAGGCAGGGTACGACCAGGAAAGACGTTTATTGCGATTGATAAGTATTGTAGGAAAGAGTGTACGAAGACATGTAAGGAAGTGATCAGAAATCGATAGTTACTGAACTTCATTCAAATTCTAACCCTGCTGTTCAAGATCATTTTTTTAGCAATGGTATTCATATCGTAGGGAAAAACAGAAAAGAAAGGACGCGGTAAAATTAATGGTGGCTCTCATGGTAGGACTGTTTGTCATACTGCTAAATGTTTTGTTCTTGAGAATAAAGTGCCAATACAAGCTTGTAAGGCATTGTTTGTCAGTTTATGGAATTAAGAGGTAAAGTTCATCTGCTAACACGTAAGAGGAAAACTAATGTAACGCCTGATCAATGAGGGAAGCAAGAACCTAGTAATAAAATAGTTTCTGAAAGGGATGAAATACTAGCCTACATCAATGGCTTTCCACAGCATGAAGGCAATTATTCAGACGCCATACCTGTTGCACATACCTACCACATGATCTTAATATAACCAAAATGTACGAACTGTACGTGACTAAGGAGAAGAAAGGTGAGCGAGTGCCATCTCAACCTGTTTATAGAGATGTATTCCTATCAACAGCACTCATTTTCAAGCAACCTAAGATAGACACTTGTAAAACATGTGACGTATTTCATATGAAGCTGAAGAGTTGTAATCAAGGAGACAAGGATATTCTTAAACAAGAATATGAATATAATTTAGCTTTAGCAGATTATGCTTACAAGAGCAAGGAAAGGATAAGAAATTAGCAGCTGAAAATAATGCAGTGAAAGAACTGGAATTTGACATGCAACAATGTCTGCCAACGCCAGTGCTGAGCAGCAATATTGTTTATTACAAAAGACAGCTGTGGGTGTATAATGTAATTATTAGAGACTGCAGTGAAAGAAATAATGAATCAGTGTTTCATGTGGCATGAGGGAGGTGCAGGACGAGGATCAGATTAAATTGCATCTTGTTTGCAGAAGAAAATAATGTCCATACCTAACACAGTGGCACTTCTCACAACTTACTCCGATACTTGCCGTGCACAAAACAGAAACATCAATACGGCAGTGATGATGTGTGTTGCAGTTGAAAGCCATCCCTCTCTGGAAATTATAGATCAAAAGTTTCTATTACCTGGTGATACCCATCCTGAGTGTGATGTGGGCCATGCTCGGACAGAACGAGGAAAGAAGCAGAATCCATTTGAAATAATGGTGCCCAGAGACTGGTATAATTTCTCACGTTCTGTGAGAGGAGAGGTGCCAATGATACTGAGATGGGACAGAATAATCTCCACTCTTATTCACACATGCTGACAGATAAACTCATTAAACGGACAAAGGATACAGAGGGCAATACTGTGAAGTGGTTACAAATCAAATGTCTGCGATACAAAGAATTTGGAGTTGTAGAATTTAAATACACCCTTGATCCAGACGTACCGTTTGAAGTTATGAACCTAAGACGGAATAAAAGAGGAAGATCAAGTGCCCATATTCCTCTAAGATATTCCGGGCCAGCTCCAATCATTCAAAAGAACAACTATTACCTTTCATCGCTGCTACCTCTCATCAGTCCAGATTGTCACATTTCAATCATAATTTAGCCACTAGTCATTCTGCATCAGATAATATTCTTCCCTGTTCTGATTCATTATCTTCAGAAGAAGAAAACTAAATTGGTGTTTCCCCTCAACTTATGCCAAAACTAAAAAAAAAATGAAGTTGAAAAGTTTTCGGTGATAATGTCAAAATTGGTGTTAAACTCTTGAAATTTATAGTACTAGAGAAAAAATATACTATTGTAGTCAATATTATCATGTTTGTATTAAAGTGTATGTGGATTTGTTTAGAATATATCTTAGTAACTTAACTATTTGTTAATAGATATGTCAATTATATAGCACACCTTCATGTCCACTTATGCCCTTGTGTCCATACACTCTTTCAGGTATAGGTTCAAAATGTATTTATTGTGTTTTGTAATATGTTGGTCTACAAATTCCTATAGTTTGAATTAATAAATTCAGTTATGTATTTTACACTGCCATGTAAAGTTTCAATTTCATTTTTTGGAAAGTAAAGCATTTTGACATACCAACTTTCGGCTTTTCACCACAGAATTAATGAGTACGTCTTAATCGAGATCGAGAATTTAATGCTTCCGTCAGTCATTCAAATATCCACAGGGATTCTGTGAGAGAAGTCACCTCGTCAGGGCTGGTAGACCGAGGATTGGAGCCAGATTACTGCGTGCTTATATGAGCAAATATGGACTATACAGGACTTCGTCTGGGGATTAGATAGGATCTGAAATGTCACAGTCACCGCCTAGGGTGCAACAGGGGCAGAGGTTTCTGGTACGGTACGCTCATAAACCAGTAATCAGCGGAAGCCATATGGCCGGTTTATTGAATCTTATTTAACAGAATTATAATACTAATCTTATTATTTTTATTCTTATTAATATTCTTTCTTTTGCTATTTATTTTCAGCAAGGCGAAGGTGACATAATTTACTTCCACAGGAATTATTTAAATATGTGGGAAGCCAACGATGTGAATTTTTCGCATCTGAACTCGCTAAAACGCCACTGATTTCAGCCGGGATTCAATCCACTACTGTGGGGGAAAATGGGCAATGAATAACCGACTGTGTCTCTAAACCAAGGTACAATAAACGAGCTTGGTTCACCTGGTTAGGACGTGGGTTCTATTCGCCGTTAGGAAATCAAGAAATTTGGAAAAGGAGACTTTCTTTTCTGGAGAGGAACATGGCCGTACAGTTTAACTCTGGAATTGCCAGAAATGAGTACAAAAACAATTCCAAGGTGAGGCGGTGGTCAGGCATAGGGCTTACTACTGCACCCCACGTAGTATCCGGATAGCGGATACCTCTACCTTCCACTTGTCTTAAGTGCCTGTATGGCCTGTAGTGAAGTGGTTCTTTTAGATGTACGAACCGGCGCTAAAACTACTTTTGCTGTTTATTACTTAATTCTGTATTTTCCCTCTAAGTTTAATTTTGCTTTGTTGATATGAACAAGCAGAAATTACCTTCCAGAATGACTTGTGACAATGCTGTCTAACAAGTCAGATCAGAAAGGAACTAATATGCATCCGCTCCCACCTGGATTTCGGAACTGTTGTGATCATAAGTTACTGGTATCAAGATTTCTTCTACTGGAAAGACCCATTTCCTCTAAGTTTATGATCAGGTCGTTCGTTCAAATATAAATGATACTGTGCTTGTTCACAAATTTAAAATGAACCAGAATTAAAATATTAATGAAATAAATACTCAATCGTCGGACTATGTAGTCTCACTTAGTACTTACCTGATTACTTACACATACAATTGTTGAAGGGCGCCAGCTACAAATAAATGTAACGATAATAGAATGAGAATCTTGAATATATTCTTAAAATTTATAATTTATATAGCGAGATTTGCTGCGATAATTTCGATGATAATATAAAAATCTGAAATTACAACAGAAAGAAATTCTAGGCATTGAATTTGAAATACTCTTGACCGGACATTTGAAAGTTGTACAAGAAATTTATCCCTCTCTGTTTCACTTAACAGTACATTGAACACTTTTGAGTGTTATTACGACGTATTCCTTTGAGTTTGTATCAGGTGAAAGTATCTCAATAATTTGGTGAAGTATCCTTTTAGTTTCACAAACAATATATAGCATGGCTTGAAAAAATAATCGCACTTCACAGTCAACTTTACAATTAATTCACTGATTACTGTTAGTCTGCATTACGACAACTCAGTATCCGGCTGTCACCGAACTGACACAAGAACTCGACCAAACATATACACGAAGCACACTCCGAACTTATAATCCATCTTGTCACTGACGACTACGGATCCATGTCACATGCTCTACCTCCAGCTGACTGACAGACCAACTGTGGCCTCACTCCCCATATGACTATCCATCGACCAAGACTCCTTCAAACTGACTACAACACGTCATCGTTCAAGACTGCTCATCCAACTGACTCACCTCTATAGGATACTGCTTATATTAGGGATAGGCTTGAGCTTAGCTCGAGCAGCTCCAGCTGATGACGTCGTAGCTCGATGCAGGTCGAGCAGTACTCGAGCAGGAGTATGACCCGCCACCTGTGAGTGATTTCCTTGCACTAAATAAGTTGTCCGACTCCATGGCTAAATGATTAGCGTGCTGGTCTTTGGCCACAAGAGTCCCGGGTTCGATTCCTCTGGCACGGGGACTGGGTGTATGTGTCATATGCATCATCATTTCATCCCCATTACTACGCTCAGGTCGCCTACGGGCGCCAAATCAAAAGACCTGCACCTGGCGAGCCGAAGTCCTGGCACATATCCCGGCATTAAAAGCCATACGCCATTTCATTTTTATCAGTTGCGTGGCAATCTTCTTTGCTCTTTGATGTCAAACACCGCATGTTCGTGGTAATAAAATAAGTTTAAATCTAAATTTATTAAATTAATGAGTAATCCACTTGAATTACAAGAACATAATACCAGCCCTATGTGTCCAGTGATGCATTTTCGCAACATGCAATATGTACAAATTGTGAGATGTAATTTTAAAAAATCCTGAAAGTTCAGTTACATCCTATCGGACTCAGGACTTCAATTCTGTTCAGATTTTGTTATTGTTATTATTACTGTTCTCCCTCCTGCCCCTTTTCCTAATTAGCATATACGACAGCGAAATAATTATATATTGAATGGGTAGAAATTATATATCGAAGGTCCCGTCAAACCAATAGTCTATTGTATATAAACACGTCTTCGTGTAGGTGAAATAGTATCATAGCACTATAATAAAACTGAAAAGAATGTTAGTAAAAAATGGTACATCCAATGATCAGAAGAACCATAAATTCAAGTAAAGACCAAATAACGACAGGAAAAACACAAATATCACTATGCAGAGCTCATCTTCATGCCGAGCAGTCAGTTAAATTTGATTTAAAAAGTTAATCTGGGCATATATGGGTTTAATAAACTTATGCGTCCACTACGACTTGTGGTATGTCCGTACTTCTGTAGAATGATCGCTAATTACTCTATTACAATGTAATGCTGGAAAGTGAAGACCAAAGAGAGCGAGTGAAGACGGAAGTGTGGCTCGAGCCACAACACACACGCCCTGCTTAGAGCGCATGCACGGCTACGTCACGAGGGAATTTTGTGCTGCTCGATCTTGCTCGACAAAGCTCGACACACCAATTCGTGACGTCAGCACTCGAGCCTGCTCGAGCAAGCGATCGATTGGCACATCCCTAGCTTATATAGACACTAAATGTCACATGGTGTAACATCCACGTCCCAGTTAAAACAATCCATGACATCACTCCAACCCAGCTCGAAAGTATTACAGATTGTGTTGAAACAGCCTGAGGACAAGTAGGAACTCCATAAATTCTCATACTTCTATACGCATACAATGACAAAGCGATGACTCGACAGTTACTGTAACAATATTGCACCATATGTTGCAGTGTCTTAAAAGGTTCCTTCACAAATAAATACATATCCTATATAAAGCAGTAAATCTCCGTATATATAATCTTAATGCTTACACACACGCATAGTACATAATAAATGCAATAGAATGAAACAAGCGATAATTAATCAATAAATAGTGAAATCAGGTGATATAATTGAATAAATAATAATAGTTCCATTAATAGTAATAACAATACAGGTAAAATAATATGAAAATGAAAACCTACAACGTGTTTTCCAGTCATTGATCGGGTCAGGGATGGAATGAATGAAGCAGATATAGGCTATTAGTACGATGGGGTCGCCACTCCCAAAGTGATTTATTAATCACTTATAGATGCTATGAAATGAGAATGGAGAGTGTTGCTGGAATGAAAGATGACAGGGAAAACCGGAGTACCCGGAGAACAACCTGTCCCACCTCCGCTTTGTCCAGCACAAAGCTCACATGGAGTGACCGGAATTTGAACCACGGTATCCAGCGGTGAGAGGCCGACGCGCTGCCGTCTGAGCCACGGAGGCTACACAGATAAAATAATAATACAAATAAAATAACATTCATACAGAGGAATATTTGTAACGGGATTTGAACAGTTACAATACATCGATCAGCATGTGAGTTGGTTTCTTCATGCTCAAGCTCTCTCTCCCCGGGATATTTTTATCCTTTAAGAAATAAACCGCAAGTTTACTCACGGTGGTCATTCTGAGCAAACTAGGTTTATCTATGTACAGAAGGACGAGGAATATGGAGCCTTCCGAGACTCGAAATTTAAAACTCGACCATGGGTACTACTGGCGTATACTATGATTGATGTGTTCTCATTCCGCGGACACTTGTTACATAATTTCTCTGAGAGTTTCAGCATACCTCGTGTTGTCATATTATCGTAAAGACAAATTCACAGGGCTGTTGACTTAATAATTTTCAGATTTCAATTATGAACCACCACCTCCACAAATTGGAATGTTCTGTAATACTGAACAAAAATGGACATAATTGGTATTACATTGTCTGATCATCTTGCAGGTGATTACTTCGATGTATAGTTTGCGACAGCCTGTGGCATAGTCACGGGATTCTCACCAAGACTGCTGAAAATCCCGGTCAATGTACGTGGTATTTTGGTAATAAGTAACGTCGCTGTGGCTCGGATTTCTCTTCAATATCCCGGGACTATGGTAACTATATAACCAGTCACGTAAAATTACAAGCTTGATTTGTTTCGGTTTATGGAACTACACTCGTCAAAGAAAGCATATTGTCAGTTTCCTCACCGATGTGCTCGCCTCCATAGCCTAACGGTCAGTGTTATTACCTACCGTCCTCGGAGGCGTGGGTTCGATTTCTGGTACTGCCAGAGATTGAAGAATGGCAGGAGAGCTTGTATGTGGTTAAGATGGTGCATGTAGATCACCGCCATTAGGGATGTGCCTGTAAAAGAGCTGCACCACCTCGGGACGAAGATACGCGTTTACTTTTACCCACCAGTGTTTCATTTATGGTTAGAATGGCGTGTGGCCTCAGGAGAGGTCTCGTGTAGGCCTTTCGAGTTGACACCTAACAGGAGACCTGCGCGTCTGTGAGATTGGGGCCGCACTATGGTTAGATAATAAGTACGTTATTTAATTAATTGCAATCTTGCATTCTTCACAACTAGGAGCATTCGACTCGCGACAGATAAACGTATCCAGTACTCTAGAGCTTGTCAGTGTGCCTCACTTCTGTGCACTGAAATGCCTCGTCATAGGTTGTCTGTGGCAGATCGCGTCAGAATTTATCACTTAGGTGCAATGGAACATGGGAGAGGTTGACATTGTCAACATTGTTCACATGAATCAGTGTTGTCTCCAGGTTGTGGAAAATGTTCTGAGTGACTTATTCAGTAGTACATCGACGTCACATGGGCCGTCCACAAAAAACGTTAGCACCTTAAGACCGGTATATACGCATATATGAGCGTATATGCACAATCTACAAGCACTGGTAATACTCCGCTGCACGAGCTTCGACACTCCAGATGAGTTACTATAAGTATCCAAACTGTGCGCAGTAGACTCCATGATGAGGGACTGTATTCAAGAAGACCCCTCACGACTCCTCCATTTCTACTACATCGCGGGGTGATTCGCGTTCGATGAGCTAGGGCACATCAGTCTTGAGAAGAACTACAAATTATTTTACAATATATTCAGAAAGAAAACTGTGTCATACATTTTACATGAATCAAGGCTCATATTGGCAATGAAGAAAACGAAATTGAAGACCATTTTGCCAAACAAGCTGCTTGTAAGTGTGTACATATACGCTCATATATGTGTATATACCGCTCTTAAGGTGCTGACGTTTTTCGTGGACCGCCCACATGTCGATTTACTACTGAATAGGTCCTTCAGAACTTTTTCCACAACCTGGATACAACACATATTGTGGGAGAGTGAGTGGGAAAATACTACGAACGGAAGCATAGCAAAATCTTACTTTCCTAATCTACGAAGTAGACTGAAAATTGAACTAAACCTAACTCATAATATGACAACTATGACAGCAGGCCACGGGAAATTTTGCGAATACGTCTTTAGGTGCAAAATAACGTAAGATACTACATGTGTGCGTGGTGAAACAAATCATCAGACAGTTGGCCATATCCTATAGGAGTGTACGTTACTCGATTCCGAGGAAGGTGGACTTCGCAGAAGTGTTCTGAACTCAGTGGACCACTGGCTGGTGGAGAAATATAAACTCGTGGAAAAACACCTAAGGGAATTTTCCAAATTTGAAAACAAAGTACATTTTGACATCTTGCAAGGAGCGAGCAGTTAATATTGGCATGAGACATATGTAATTAATTGTATGTAGGGTATTAATTAGTACTGTCATTAGTATATAATATAAGCATATAATATTACTTTCTGTGATAGAGCATGTTGTTAATAAATTATTTTAAGCGAGGTCAGAGGTCCAGAATGTAGTCCGCTGATGTGCGAATTGGTTTACAGCCCGATGAAAATTCTACGCATATGGAGGGCAAGTGGGTAACGTTAGAATCGAATCATTCTCAGTAGGACGTTACCAACAGCTTGGAGGTTCAGGTCTATCCTGGGAAGGTACCCTGTTCGACAACAGTACACCACTGGTTTACATACGAGGAAACATGACGGTAGCAGTATACGGACACAACATAATGCGACCCATAGTAAGTGGTTTTACAGAGACTGGAGGAGATAGATTTGCTGCACAGGAAGATGACGCTCGTCCATATCGTGGAGCAGCTATAAATGGATGCCTGGATGTATGTGGGATCCGCGGAATGCACTGGCCGACGCCTTCCCCGGACATGAACTGCATAGAGCATGCCTGGGCCCTTCTTAAAAGAGGAATTTCAAACGGCCAGTATCCACCGCTAAAGTTCCAGGCCCTAAAATATGCTGCTATCTACGAGTGGTACCATTTGGCTGAAGAAATACTCCGTGATTTGTCCGATTCAAAAGTGCCTCAAGGTTCGTGGAGAAACAACACGTTTTCGGCTCATGTGATTGTATTGGGAAATGTCTTTAATTTGTGATGTTCTAACCGAGGTTGTTCCTTACTTCCCCTTTGGTTTAGTTACACCTTGAGTGTTTTTTCTTTCCTTACTGTGTCAAAAGTTACCGGAAGTCTACGGTTTCTTTGTGTTCACTATTCGAGTTTCACATTAAATAATATATAGCTTCTGTCTCAACAAAACGTTTTTGATGAGTGAAAATGTCAAACAACTCTTAGGGACTTGAAGCACCCTACAGTTATCATACCGTATTCAGCAGTAAAGTACCACATCTTTCCCAAAGCATCCACTCCATTCAGGGTAGAGGCGAGTACAGGCTGCTATATCTTACCACAAAAGTAATTTGCGCTTGAGCTTTAAATCTGTCGTGTCATTTGGCAAAGCTCCATGTAATTTGTGTAGCAGAGAGCATTATTAAATAACGTGCCAGGACTGATGCGAGAGATAGGAATATATACTTCCTCTTGGACTATTACTCCCCTCCATAACCAATGTTGTGTACTCGGCTGTCGGCTTTCCCCTTGGTTTGGGCTTTGTATTGCAATTAAATGCTGAGTGCGATGATAGACGTAGTAAGTGGACGGAAATGAAGACTTTAAAGTACTACAGCGAAGTAAGTTTTCACTTGCATATTGAATATATTGTGCAGTTTGTTCTCCGCATTTCGAACGTTCATATAACCAGTAGGGAGTAATTTACCAGCCTTAAGTCATTTTGTGTCATACAATTTGTCAACGTACAAAGAGAAATTGCTGGCTTCCTTATGAACATCCACAGGCTGTTTCCAGTCATTCGACCGGGTGAGGAATGGAATGAATGTGAAGCTCCCATCTAGCGGTGAGGATAGGAACTGTGCTGGCTGCCGAAGCCTGTCGCACTCTTCTGGGGCAATGATTAGTGAATGACAAGTGAAATGAAATGATAATGGAGAGTGTTGCTGGAATGAAAGACGACAGGGAAAACCGGAGTATCCGGAGAAACACCTGTCCCGCCTCTGCATTGTCCATCACAAATCTCATATGGTGTGACCGGGATTTGAACCACGGAACCCAGCGGTGGGAGGCCTGTGCGCTGCCGCCTGAGCCACGGAGGCTCGCTGGATTTATTATTATTATTATTATTATTATTATTATTATTATTATTATTATTATTAAGTTACCGGATGTCTACTGTTTCTTCTTTGTATTACTATTCTGAGTTTCACATTGAATAATATATCGGGGTTCCATCTCAACACAACGTTTTTGATGAGTGAATATGTCAAACAATTCTTAGAATCATTAATTGCTTTTAAAACTGCTTAACATTTTTGCATAATTTTAAATAATTCTTCATATTCTGGAGTGAACGAAATTCCTAATCTGGCTGCGTGGCTTGCGGATTTAGATGTCCGCCCGTGTTTAGTTTTGAATTGAATTGAATTGAATTTATTGATCATGATTTACATGCCACTGAGGCTGAAAAGCCCCTTTATGTAGCGTTTTGTAGGATCGAATCCTGGTGCAGTCAATTGGCAATTAGAGGAACTTCCAGCAGGGCTTAAAAGAGTTTAGTAGCTAGGTATTATGTTGTCAGCACTATTACCTGTAAGCGCAGCACGGCAAAGCCTTCAGCTGAGTTTTGGAGCATAGAACTGCATGTTACCGTCGTCGCTTGCATAAGATACAGGTACGTTTAATCAGTATCCATAACAACACATTCTACATTGGCTTGTACGTATTGTGTGAAATATTCTGATCAGTATATTGTACGATAAACTGAAGATGGTTTTCCGTGGTTTCCTATTTTCACACCAGGCATACCTTAAGGCCACAGCCGTTTCCTTCCAACTCCTAGCCTTTTCCTATACTATAGTCGCCATAAGACTTACCTGTGTCTGTGCGACGTAAAGTCATCCGTAAAAAAGAACTTGGTGAACGAACACTTAAAAAAATGTAATACCAAATCTAGCCTATATTAACTTGGTGTGCAGTCAGAATGAACTTTCAAAGTTTGTTTCCAGTACTTGGATATTTACTTGATTAATGATAAAATCAATTTAATAAGTTTACAGGATATATAAAATGCGTTTCGTTACTTGGGATATACCTTATAGGATAGATATTCATTTAAAAGGTATACTGTACCGGAACACAGAATTACGTATAATAATCAGGTGATTCCTACTGACTGTATGCTGTCATATTGTGATGCGACGTAGTAGCATTAACTTCATGACCTGAAGTGAGCACAGTCGTGTGTCGTTGTCAAGCTGCCGCCTCCCATATTTCTTCTATTTCTAGTAATTACACGGCTCGATATTCCCATGGGTTTGTTACCCTTGCTTCTAGAGAGGCGAGAACTCATTTGGAAGACTCTCCTGCCCACTGCCGTAGTCTCCGTGTTATATTAGTAGCTTCCCACTGATGCAAGAGACTGGACCGAAGTACATTCAACTTCAATTAATACAAGTGACAGACCGAATCCCACATATTCTTAGTGTGATCTTCCGTGCTTTCTCAATTCACCTCCAACTGAATGCCGGGCCAGTACCTAGTATATAGGTCTCGGCCATTTCCTTCCAAATGCTAGCCCCAATTACAGGTACAGATACAATAACGGCACAGTTTATATAATCATTCATCACACATACTCGCTAACAATACAGGGTTGTTGACCATGATGTCCCGAATTTTTATATCAGTCATCAATCAGTGAACTACTCAAACTACGTACAAGGTGTGCATATTTGGCAGGTTGTAAATGCTAAGTGTGTGTTTAGCCAATTTTAATCCCCAATGACAAATTCACACATTACGGTCCTTGGGAACAATTGTAATGCATAAATCGGTCTCATGTAATGACTGGAGCTGACATTTTAGTGGCCTTACTTATCTATTGAATTTTCCGCTCATATGACAATTATTTACTACTTTTGCCTGTATTAAGTTTGTTCCTCAAATTTCCTACGTAAGGAAATTCTGCCATGTAGGGTAAATTCTCATTGCTAGACAGTATATGCACTGAATTGACGTAGTTGAGGTTGGCGTACCTTCTTGATGTCCTATGGGAAAGGAACAAATTATCGAGTCGCATTTAAGAATCATGCCCATCCCAGGGAGATACATTGTCTTGCCGGGCTGAGTAGCTCAGACGGTAGAGCGCTGGCTTTCTAAGCCCAGATCCTGGCCCAGTACGGTCGTATTTGAATTTGCTCAAATACGTCAGTCTCGTGTCGGTAGAATTACTGGCTAGTAAAAGAACCCCTGCGAGATTAAATTCCGCCCCTTGGCGTCTCTGAAAACCATATTATCACTGTAGTTACTGGACGTAAAACTATTTACATTATTACACATTGCCTTAACAAATTTAGATTTGATCTAAGAAAACTGTATCGGATCGTTACAGATAAATTTGTTTAAAAAAGCCTCATGATGGTTTTATGAAAACGAAAGTTTTCCTTAAACTGTACTTTTTTTCAAGCTCATTATCATGTAAAGTTTAACGAAGTTTTCAAGAGATTTCTATGGCCGGTATACTAACTATTAACTTCTTCAGATTGTATCGCAGTTTAAAATTTTCCCTTAAGTGTTTAACTTGTCTTTTAAGGCAGGCATCACAAGGTCACGAGATGACTGACAGGTCATGAGAAACAGCTGTTTAGAGCGCTGGTCCAGAACGTTATCAGACAACACAAACATGAATGGGTGTACATTACACGTTCATAACTACGTTGGTCCATACAAGTAGGCCCTGCATATACTTTCATGTAAGGACATACATAAGTGTGTTAAACACGGAGTTTACATACAATGCACGAAACAACCTGCTTTGTATTCACCGTATACTTTAAATCATTGTCATAAGCTATGAAGTGCAAAATAAAAGGCTTTTTTAGGGGCCCAATATGATCGGCTCTCCTACAAACTATTATAAAGTAGAATGTCTAATACTATCCCGCTACTATATCGTTTCTGTAGCAAAACATGTTTTTGTAAACTAATCTATTAATATGCTCACAGATTGAACACCATTTAAAAATTCAGCTATTAAAATTTTTTCTGTCCTCTTCTGCGATGCTGTTGTAGTCACGAGAGTTATACATTTCACAGATCCTCCAGACATTAAACTTCTTACTTATGATTTTCACACACTGGGCCCTATGCTTCCGCGTCATGATCATGGCTTAAGAAAAGGAAGAAATTCCTCGTATTTTGAAGATTTTTTCAGTTTGCCAACTTTGCTTCCACTCGATACATCTTAACTATTGCTTTAGAGTTTAGACCAAAGCAGGAAACTGGAGCCTGTTACCGGTAAGCATGCACGTGGGGACGTACAGGCGAATGAAGGGAAGAAACTTTTTCCCCACGGGCACTGAGCTTACGGTGAACGAGGTTTGACACCCTTGTGTTAAGTTATTCCTCCAACCCCCTAATATTAACTTTGTACCACTGTATCACGGTTTCAACCATGTGGTTGAAACAAATTACTTTAAACCTGCAACTATTAAGAAGTCCTTTCACTTTGCAGTGCTGCGAGAAATGTTCGTACCGGGCGAGTTGGCCGTGCGCGTAGAGGCGTGCGGCTGTGAGCTTGCATCCGGGAGATAGTAGGTTCGAATCCCACTATCGGCAGCCCTGAAGATGGTTTTCCGTGGTTTCCCATTTTCACACCAGGCATATGCTGGGGCTGTACCTTAATTAAGGCCACGGTCGCTTCCTTCCAACTCCTAGGCCTTTCCTATCCCATCGTCGCCGTAAGACCTATCTATGTCGGTGCGACGTAAAGCCCCTACTTGTTGAGCTTTCGCAGATGATGACGGATTTTTAAAGTTCCTATACTCCTTATCAATGTTTAGGGATAGTCACTTATTTACCCTGCAGATATTTTTTGAACGTGTCAATAAAACTGTTCACATAGGTTCCACGCATGTTAACTTTTCTTAAATATCAACCGACTGTGGCCTGTCGGGATTCACTGTAGCGATCTTAAATAAGGAGGAGGACCTAAGCAACTACGCTATGCAGCTAGGCATAATCTTTTCTTCCTGGTCCTTTTTCCAGTTACTACGGTTCTGGTACTACATGTGGATGTTTTACGACCGGGTGCCTTTTCTGACGCAAACCCTATATGGAGGGATGTATTCAGTATTAAGTGATTCTTTAGTGGTTAGTAGTGTGATGTATTGCATGTAAATGAGTATGTGTGTATTAAGACGAACACAAATACCCAAGGCACCGCGAAATACCCTGGTCCCGCCGGGAACTGAACTGACTACGCTGACCATTCAGCCAGGGAGCTACACAGCCAGTCATAATGGAACTATATTGATTCTCGTGAGTGCATCACGCCTGAGTAAAACTTGCAAATATGAACCTAAAGTTACGTATTACCTACGGCTTCTTACAGCCGGCGGCGTGTCGGTGAATTTAGATAAAAATATTTTCCGAGCATATGGGCCGTGTTTGAATTGAGAGCTATTAACCACATTCGATCAGGTCATACTATATGTTTTCAAAGTAATTTCTTCTCAAGTAACAAGTAATAAATTATTATTATTATTATTATTATTATTATTATTATTATTATTATTATTATTATTATTATTAAGTCCCACTAACTACTTTAGCGGTTTTCGGAGACACCGAGGTGCTGAGATTTACTCCCGGAGGAGTTCTTTTACGTACCAGGAAAGCTACCGACACGAGGCTGACGTATTTGAGCACCTTCCAATACCACCGGACTGAGCCAGAATTGAACCTGCGAAGTTGGGATCAGAAGGCTAGCGCTTCAACCTCTCGTCACTCAGCCCGGCAAGTAACTAACATTTTCCGGGCTTCAGTGTATGTTAACCCCTTCCCCCTCCCGCTAACCACAGGTTCCAAGGGAAATCTTGAACTCGCGAGGAAAGTTGGATATTTTACTGTCAACCTTCGTCGAAATGGAAACTGTTGACATCGCGATCTTAGCAACGGGAATCGGAAATAGAGACGTAAAATTTCATTTCAAAAATCCCTCGTGCTTTGGAGGAGTAGGGTGAATATTGTGAATTATGTATGGAAGGTAGGCGAAAAGTCACGAAGCAGGCATGTAGCTGTTTGCTTTCATTCAGCAGAACGTGGGTCTGAATCCCACTATCGGCAGTCCTGAAGATTGTTTCTCGTGGTTTTCCATTTTCACACCTCAATTAAGGCCACGGTCGCTTTCTTCCCAGTCATAGCCCTATCCTGTCCAATCGTCGCCGTAAGACCTGCCTGAGTCAGTGCGACGTAAAAGGTAAAAGAGAAAAACAAACTACGTTTTTTTGTCTTATTCAGTGGCTTATTCAATATTCAGTAATAGCTTATTTCTTTCTCTCTCTCTCTCTCTCTCTGCTGTTTATTTAGTCTAATTATAACCGTAGGATATTCTTCTTGTTCTCCATTGAAACTGCTTCAGTGAAAGTAACGCATTCCCTTGTTCTAGAAACTCTTCTTTGAAATGTTACAGAACTATTTACCACGCATCTCGGTTAATTGAAGTTTCTGATCGATCGACCTTCGGAGGAAGGAATGGTGTGTTGAAGTAACTTACCTGAGAATCGTATTCCTGGAGGCAACGGCGCGTTTGCATGACTCAAAGTGATTCACATAGCGGCTTGATGGAGTTTTCACAATGTTTAATGAGTCCACTGCAATTATTTAATTTAAACTTCGTTAATTTTCAGTGAACGACTTTAACGGTCGTTGCATTTGTTTCATTTCAGTTATATTTGCGACCGTGTGTGCTGATTTTCCTCCGTAAGATGTACGTAGCGGATTGAGAATTTTTTCGAAAACAGATTTAACAGTCCCCGTTATGATGTGCATTTAGATGAAGTTCTAAAGGTAATAAAAAATAAGTTGTGTAATTAGTCTTGCTTCAATAAAAGGCAGTTTTACACTCGGACGATATTCTCATGTTAGCCTTAATAATAGCATATTTTGGAGGAGTAGGGTGAATATTGCGAATTATGTATGGAAGGTAGGCGAAAAGTCACGAAGCAGGCTCAATCGTATTAAGGAATTGCATTTTGAAGGCAATCGAAGAGTTGTCATTGGAACTGAAAAAAATTTACCTGCCCCACTGTCTTACACAGAAACTTTGGTGAGGGGCTCAGCTGAAGCATATTTGTTATATTACAATCTACTAAAGGTTGGTAAGTTTGGACTCGTTCGATGGAGCTGAGCGTATGGCTCATCTTCATTGGTAGAGTACAATGAGATGAATAGAGGAGCACAGTGTACCGAGAAACAGACTCCGTTGTAATAATAATGACGATATTTGCTTTACATCCCACTAACTACTTTTCCGGTTTTCGGAGACGCCAATGTGTCGTAATTTAGTCCCACAGGAGTTTGTTTTCGCGCCAGTATATCTACCGACACGAGGCTGGCGTATTTAAGCACCTTCAAATAACACCGGTCTGAGCCAGGATCGAACCAGCGACTTTGGGTTCAGAAGGCCGTGTTCTGTGTTTGTTGGTAATGCGATGGATAGCATGCAAATGAAGATAACGAACGCAGACACCCAGAGGAATAGTCTAGAGAAATATTGACCAAGCACTGTTAAAATCCCCGGACCGGCCAGGAATTCAACCGAAGGCCAGTACTCTCGCAATTCAATTGAGGATCTGGAAACTATGGTTAGACTGCGTTTTTCAATTATTTGAAAGTTTATCGTAATAATAATAATAATAATAATAATAATAATAATAATAATAATAATAATAATTAATATTATAATATATTATTATTATTATTATTATTATTATTATTATTATTATTACGGGCATTACAGCGTAGTATAAACTTCGCAGGGTACTCATGAAGGTAGTCGCCGTATGTCGTCGGAGTTAACGCTGGGTTCACGCGGTGCGAGTGGACTCTGAGTGAATGGACTAGAATGATGCGTGCGCATCTCCTGGCCAGCTACTCGCATGTGATGGGTGTTCACACGACGTTGTACTCGCGTCTTAAATAATATGGTGGACCTCATAAGGGAAGGGATATCAGCTTTTGCCTATATGTTAATTGTCGAGTTTGTGAACAGTGTTGGAAAAATAAAAAGAAAGAAAAAGGAAATGAGCGCTTGGGAGTGGGTTCTCTGAGAAATAATGCATTCGGACCGTTGACAATTTTTTTTTACGTAAAGATTTTTATACAATTTTGCTTTTCGTCGCTCCGACACAAATAGGTCTTACGCGTATGGCGACTATGGGTTTAGGAAACGGCTAGGTGTAGAAGTGGCCGTGGCCTTAATTAAGGCACAGCCCCAGCATTTGCCTGGTGTGAATATTGTTATCCACAGAAAACCATTTTCAGGGCTACCGACAGTGAGGTTCGAACCTACTATCTCCCGAATGCAAGTTCACAGCTGCGCGACCGTAATCGCACGACCACTTGCTCGGTACTAAATTTCTGGAGAAGTATGAAAATACATTTAAAACCCATGACTCGCCGCTATCCAGTTCGGTCAACTTCTTCAAGTACAAATACAGAAACGCGACACAAATGAGAGCGGCTTTACCTGCCCGTTTGAAACTCCAGGTTACACTGCGGTACTTCGTGACTGGGGACTGCCTCAGATCTTCGGAATCTTTATATCTAGTCGCGAAGACTACAATATCCACGGTTTTGCCGGCTGTGTTGGATGCGATCTATGATGCACTGAAGTAATACGTTGTAGTGTGTTGGTATGCATAATTTCCTAAGAGTCCAAGAATAATACAATAATCAATAATAATATTGAATGGTTTACAATGTAGGTATTATATTATGTGACCCTTTAATAAATGATAGATTATAACAGAGTAAAGTAATAAGTAAAGAAATAAATATCGCACACTTACCAAGTTGGTGAAATTGCTTCATTTAGGAATCTATCAGCTATGTTATACCATTGAATTGTCGATGAATAAATTTCTTCGGGCGATGTGCATGACTTCTTGGATTTCTTAATTTTTAATAGTTCATGTATGTACGTGCTACGAATGTTTTTAATATTTTTGTTGATTTCTTCGCCGCTTACCCCAGGAATATTCATGTTTTCAGCAATCCGTAGCAACGTTGAATCCCTGGCATCTTTTATTTAATAAATGGGAAGCCTAGCATTCCACAACACTTCTTCAGATTCGTATAATTGTACAAATTTTATTGTCTACGTATCGCTCCACTTCTTCCCTTGCACAGTCTTCAAGCTTTCCGCCATCTTGAATCTGTTACTCGCTTGTAGAAAGTTAGGCAGGGTCCGAGTTGACTCGCTTCTCTCAAACTCAGGCAACTGGACTCGCATCAACCGTTCACATGATGCGAGTGGCGGGGCAAACATGCGCACGTATCATGCGAGTCCACTCGCTCAGAGTCCGCTCGCACCGTGTGAACCCAGCTTTGAACGACGGGTCAGTGTAATGTAGTGTCGTGTATAACTGTAGGATTGTTAGGTGCAGAATAGATACGCAGCCCCCAGACACTAGAGTTAACAATATGTTTTTCAAAATTCCACCACTTCGTCGGAATCGAATCCAAAACAACGTCGTCCAAGGACAAGAACTCTCACCATTAAGCCATGAAGTTAGACTAGAAACTAGATAAGACAGCATTTCTAGTTGCAAACAGAGGGTTATGAAGACAATGTTAATTTACAGAAGTTTGACTGAATACTAAAATATATTACAAACTGTAATCAAATATAATCAAAATACAATAAAAAACCTGTATACGATCAATGTACTCCGATGACTTCCTCAAATATTAACAAGAGAGCGCCTCTCAGTGAAATCCATTTGCCGTCAGAATACCTGATTTTCATACTGTAATTTTCCGGGAGTTACATTGGCCATTGTCTAAAATTAACGCATCATTTCGTCAATAGCCTTATTTTCTTGGATTCATATGAAAGCTGTGGCAATTATAATTCCAGTTCCGATTGCACATGAGATGATTCACATTTGCAGGCTTCCGTTAGCATTCAGATTATTTCAAACTTCCTGAAATTAACTTGGGTGTCAAGGATATTGGAAGAAAATACGAGTGTTAGTTGCAGTTAAGGTATTATTGAGATCATAGTTCTGTTCAAATGCTTGCAGACAGAACACCGAAAGCAACGAAAATATGTATAATACCTTTATTATTAATTTAAAACAGGATTCAGAAACTTCATTTAAAATCTATTGAAAATGGGGTCCAGGTAAGTGAATAACTGCGTCCCAACGCTCCTCCATTGTGTTGTGGGTTGTACTGTTTGTTTTCTAACACCCCTACACTTAGGACAGGCGCCCGAGCCTGACCACCTATTAGTATAATCCGTAAAGTAATGTACCTGGGGTAGGCGCTCAGTCCTTTACTGGTGCTAACGAGACTCACGACAGAGGAACTCTGAAAGAGCGTTAATGGTTTTCTCACTGCATAAATCATATCTCTCTCCCCTCGCCTCAAATTATCTGCTAGGCTTTAGAGAAGGCTTTGAAGCAACAAGGACATGCCAGTTAAAATAACTATACCTTGTTGCAAAGTACAAAGACGTCTCTACACTACAATATTTACGCATCAGATGAATCGGAATAGATCCTTTAATAACTGGTTTATTCTTACAAACACTTTTGAATACCTAATGAGATTGCATTGTGACTACTTTGTGGGGAATTACTGGTTCTGGTCGTAGAAGTACTCGACGGGACATTCACAGCTTTTATGTAGTATCACATTAAACTCACAGTACGAGAACTGACTTACTACTGCCAACTACTTAGATATGTGGCATAGATATTAGTCAGGTATTAGTTAACCACCTGCCACAGGGAAAAATAAACTCGTGACTTCAGCACACAGAAGAATAAGGAGCTAATCACCCCTGGCTCAAGTAGTCAATCCGGAAACAAACCGTTTCTTACCAAGATGTGGTAAATGAAACACTCATGCGATATACGGTGCACTAATAGCTAGAGATGTGCCACTCGATCGTCATGAACTGGTGTGTCGAGCTTGGTCGAGCAAGATAGAGCAGCACAAAATTCCCTCGTGACGTAGGGGTGTATGCACTCTAAGCAGGGCGTGTGTTGTGACTCGAGCTCTCTTTGGTCTTCACATTCCAGCATTACATTGTAGTAGAGTAATTAGCGATCATTCTACAGAAGTACGGATTATACCACAAGTTGTAGTGGACGCATCAGTTTATTGATCCAATATATACACCTAAAGCAGTAATCTTCGTACAGGCCATGAAGGCCCTACGAGGGGGGTGGAAGGTAAAGGCTTCCACTATCCGTAACCTCGGCAGTTAATGGGGTAGAGTGGTTAGCTCTACGCCTGGCCGCCTTCGCCCCCAGGAATTAACCTGGTACTCATTTTTGGTGTAGGCTGAGAACCTCAGGGCCATGTGCACCTTCGGAAGTGGAAATCTCGTTTCATAAATTTTACGACTTCCGGACGGGGATTCGAACCCCCTTCCGGGCGACCCGAGCACGCCTTTACCGCCTCGGCCGCGCAGCCCTTTAAACCCATAATATGCCCAGAATAAATTTTTGTTACCAAATTTAACTGACTGCTCAACATGAAGATGAGCTCTGCATAGTGATAATATTTCTGCGGTTTTCCTGTCGTTATTTCAATTTATGGTTCTTCTGATCATTAGATGTATCATTCTAATAACATATTCTTTTCAGTTTTATTATAGTGCTATGATACTATTTCTCACACACGAAGACGTGTGTGTGTGTGTGTGTGTGTGTGTACAATACACCATTGGTATGACGGGACCTTCGATATTTAATTTGTACCCATTCAATTTATAATTATTTTGCTGCCGTATATGCTAATTAGGAAAAGGGACAAGAGGGAGAATAGTAATAATAATAAGAAAATATGAACAGAACTGAAGTCCTAAGTCCGATAGGATATAAATGAACATTCAGGATTTTTAAATTTACATTTCACAATCCGTAGATACTGCATGTTGCGAAAATGCAACATTGGACACAGAGGCCTGGTATTATGTTCTTGTAATTCTAGTGGATTAGTCATTAACAATTAAATACATTTCGATATAAACTTATTTTATTACCACGAACATGCGGTATTTGACATCAAAGAGCAAAGAAAATTGCCACGCAACTGATTTAGTCCAAGGGAATCACTCATAGGTGGCGGGCCATACTCCTGGTGGAGTACTGCTCGACCTGCATCGAGCTATGAAGTTATCAGCTCGAGCTGCGCTCAAGCCTACCCCTACTAAGATCCGATTAGGTGGTGAACTTCCCGCTGACACTAATGACAGTATCCTCCATTAAAGTTACGACTACTGCTGCTTTCAGAACATTTCCAATTGAACCTGATGATGTCCAAGTCTTTGACTAAGTGGTGAGTGTCGCGGCTTTCGGTTCAGAGGGCCTCGGGTTCGATTCTCAGCCGTGTGTTTGATTTTAACCACTTCTAGTGAATTCCTCTGGCTCGGAGACAAGGTGTTCGTGTTTCCAAATGCGCGTCTCTTTAAATACACACAATACGCAGTTGTGAATACATCCCTTCAGGAAGGGTAGGCGTCAAGAACGGCGTAGGCTACATAAGGGGCAAGTTGACATTTCGCACCCGCGACCACTCCGGTGTGGGAAACATCGGAAGGAAGAAGAATGGGAGTTAATGAACATACGTATTTTTCTTAGGTTAGTGAAGATGTGCTACATACGGCTTTCAGTCGGTGATCACTAGTATCTTTTCGTATTATATCGACCTTCTACAGCGTTCGTGGAATTTCAAACGCTGTGTATTTTGAGAACATAGCTGAAGTACTGTTCCTTGCAGGAAAAAAAAAACCTTAATGTGCATAATGAATTACAGTTGTTCGGGTTTATATAGCATTAATATTCTGACAATATTTTCAAGAAAACGCTATTTCTTAAATTCTCGTAGTACAGTGTTTAGTTTGTGATTCGCCAAATATGGTAAGTAGCAATTACGGCACATATCTCATCAGACTGCGGAAAAAGAGAAGAGGCTGGTTAACTGAGTGTATAAACTCGCTTAATTTTCACTGCAACGAACCTATTAGTTTTCATTCATGAAGCAGAGTATTTCTCTGCATCAATTTCATTCTTTACATTGGAAGCTATGTTAGCTGTGGTCTCGAAGATCGGAAAGATAGCAGTAGCATCCCGGCATTTCTTTGGCATCAAGATGAGAAAGGAGGGAAAGTTAAAAGTTGGTCGATAGTGTAACGCATACAGACTTACTTCCTAAATTCCTTAATATTCTGTGTCTAACACGCCCCAGGCTGTGGTGTTGCTAATCATACACCGATGATTGATTAATTCTCAATTTTTTTCACAATTCTATTTCTATTTTTTACAACTTGTTTTACGTCGCACCGACACAGATAGGTCTTATTGCGATGATGGTATAGGAGTGGGAAAGAAGCGGTCGTGGCCTTAATTGAGGTACAGCCAGGTGTGAAAACTACAATCTGTGACAAAGTTCGGTGAATAGTCCTGTACTGTCAACATAGATGAACAATGCACGACAGTGAAAATACTGCCCTTCGAAATAATCCCCTCCCATAACTATGCTCTGCAGAGATCGGCGATACATGTCCTGGAAACTTTGCAAGAAGGCTTCCTTTGGGATGGTCTTCAAATCCTCGTTACGTTTCGTTGAATCTTAGGAATATCGTCAAATCTCTTTCCTTTCAAAGCGAGTTTGACGCGTGACTTTTCGGCTCTGACCTTTTTCCGACGAGGGCATCCCGGGTGACGATACAGTTCAGGAAATTTGGTGTCGCATCTGCCGTTTCGACAAAATCCTGTGAAGCCTCTAAACGTGCCTGCTTCTTGATCGTCAGTCAAGTGATGTGGCACAAGACGAGAACACGTTTTCCTCTTCCCTAAATTCTGGGTAACGATTTGTCGCACGGATTTACGGTTAATCTGCAGTTCATCTGCTATCATGCTCACAGTTAATCGTCGATCCTTCGTAATTATGTCCTCATCTTCTCAATGTTTTCGTCACTGACGGCGGTCGCTGGTCTTCCGCTACGGGGGTTGTCAGAAACACTTTCCCGGCCTCCTCGAAAACGGGCGAACTACTCATACGCACGCGTCAAGGATAGTGCTTGATCTTCATAAACACGTACAGTCATCGCATGCGTTACTTTCGGTGTCTTGCCAGGCCTAAAACAAAACTGTACATTAATATTTTGGTCGTTCATGTTCCTGTTCGCAATTCAGAACCAACGCACTAAACACGCACTGTGTCAAACAGGTCTTACACGGCACACATACGATGCTCAACTGAGCAACGTTGGGAACAGGAGGTAAAAATCTGCTGCTACGCAGGTACAGCGTTGCGTGTCGCCAGTGTTGCCGGATCGACCGGTCTGACTGCATTCACCGAACTTTATTGTCACAGGTTGTATATTCAGGGCTGCCGAGAGTGGGGCTCGGAACCACTATCTCTCTAATGTAAGCTCACAGCTGCGCGCCCCTAACCGCACGGCTAACTCGCTCGGTCTTCATCTTTCTCTCGTGTATTAGTATTTTACCTCCAACTGAGATTTTGACATACCACCTGTGCTTCAATTAATATCTCTTAAGAGCCATAGTTTTAATTTATTCCTCCTACGTTATTTTCTTGACATAAAATCCCGTTACTGAAATGATGATCTGCATTTCAACCAGCATAATATAATGATTGATTGATAGTAAGCATCATTGTTTTTTCACCCCCTCTTACAGCTTGTCTCTCTTACATTAATACTATTTACTATACTAATACCCTCCGACAGGTTGGCCTTCTGTTCAGAGGGTCCCGGGTTCGATTCCAGGCCTGGTAGGGGATTTTAACCTTCATTGGTTAATCCAATGGCCCGGGGGCTGGGTGTTTGTACTGTTCCCAACATCCCTGCAACTCACACAACACTATCCTCCACCACAATAACACGCAGTTACCTACACATGGCAGATGCCGCCCACCCTCATCGGAGGATCTGCCTTACAAGAGCTGCACTCGGCTAGAAATAGCCGCACGAAATAATAATAATAATAATAATAATAATAATAATAATAATAATAATAATTAATGACAAATACTAAGTTATACGGTGTAGTTAATCAAATACAGAATAAAATGTCACCTTATTTTAAAATATGGCGGTGTGATAGGCGAGTAGCACAGTTTCAGAATTCTCACAAAGGCGGCTGTGGCTCGAATACCGCATTTTTAAAATGAAGAGTCACGTGCCTGCGGTTCGGAATCCACATAAAACTGGAGGCAGTGTCAACAGTCCCGTAAAACTACAATCTTGCTTTTACTTCAAAAGATAGTGATAAATTGAGGGAAGACAAAAATATTTGTATTTATTTGAAATAAATTCTTCGTTATTTTACTCCTAGAGTGTTTTTTTTTAAACTTACATACAGTTTTCTTGTTCAGTAATAATAAATGGATGAAATGCTCTTTGCGTGGACTTGACAAGATATTATGACTATTGACCACGTTTTCAAGAGCATGTGTTAACGTATTTCTGTGACTAGCACACTGTTAAACGCAAGCCCTTTCCACGGAAACCCCACATTAGTTTCCTGGTTCGTCGAATAAACTTAATCTAGATCAGGGTGTTGAACACGTTGGAGATGCTGTGCGATATGGGACAACGAACTTGGACAAGAATGCAAATATAGCAGAAAGAGACGTAACAGAACAGCATCTCGCGCCAAAATCTGCTGCGTATTTGGTTGAACATTGGTCACCCGGACATGCCTAATGTCCTGTGAGAGCTGTATGAACGACAAGTTAAGTATGCTCTTAATTTAAAAATCTGAGCTTTGTGCCGACCGATGAGGAATGTAGACTTAATTAGCGTTTCAAATTCACTCGTCATAAAATTAAAACATAATGTTGGAATACCTGACTGGAGTGCTCGTTCGATGAACTCAGAAAACAGCTACCTTAACGCTGCTAATCCGGCAACAAAGCCCCGAAACCTATTTACATAAACATTCATGTCAATTTTGAGAAACTCCCAAATGAATAGAGAAACATGAGCGCAATGTTGTACTCATAGATGCAGTCAGACTAGCGTAACGATAATATAACACGCTGCTGAGAGAAAAATAACCACTGCTTTTAGGGAAGGTGTACTGTAATTATTGAAGTTGTACAATGGCTTTGTTTGTATATGTATCATGTTAGATGTAATTGATATGGCTTTAGGCTCAAATGGATGCACCATTGTAATAAGATATTCTCCGGACTAATTAACACTATATCCCTGATCGGTTGTCTCTTGTTCGAGTTGCTAATTACTCCTGTCTGGTGTAGACTTGGAATAATTAATGTATCGAGTTACTCACATTAGTGTGTCACGCCCGTAAACTTACGGAATTCAGTCACTTTGATAAAAAGGAAGCACTTACATGTTTTCTTCAAAGGAAATATTGCCTCACTCCCATGATGGTACTGATTGTGGTGAAAATGTGCCAGATGTGTGCTTCTCACGGCCAGGCTGACCGATATAGCTGCTATAAAAGAAAAAGGACAATTTCATCCATGATTGCGTGCTCTTAAGCTGAAAAATACATGATGTCCATTGTAAATAACAGTAAATTATTTCACCCTAAAATAACATTCATCTGTTAGGATCTACCAAGTCTTATTCGGCGTTTTGGGGTCTACAGTCATTGCAGTAAATGGACAAGGCTAGTGGTTTTCTGCCGTGTCTATGGATGAGTTTAATATTAGTTAATATTTTTCTTTATATACCTTTTTGAGGCAGAGCTTGCTGTACTCCAACGTATTGTGTATATTAGAGTACCTTGCGATCATTAAGGTCATCTAAGCATACGCATTTCAGTAATGACGTTGTCAGTGTAAACAGGTTCAGTTGGCAAGACTAGTGTGGTGGTGATAAGATAAATCAGTTCTGTTATTTTGATCATCACTCATTGGACACTTTCGATGCATCTTTCCTCGCCACCCTGTCCCGGTCTAAAACTCCTGTAGAACTATAGAAGTCTGCATCTACAATAAAATTTCCACATTCATATTTTGGCTTCTTAAAACTAATGTTATTCCGCACATTACTGTACGGACCGAGCTGAGTAGCTCAGACTGTTAAGGTGCTGGCCTTCTGACTCCAACTTAGCAGGTTCGATCCTGGCTCAATCGGTGGTATTTGAAGGTGCTCAGATACGTCAGCCTTGTGTCGGTAGATTTACCGGCACGTAAAGGAACTCCTGCGGGACTAAATTCCGGCTCCTCGGTTTAACCGAAAACCGTAAAAGTAAGTAATGGGACGTAGAGCCGAGAACATGATTTCTTTCCGGAGATGAACGAGTCTTGGATGTTCCAGGATGGGTCATAGGTTCTCTCTCTTTATCCCGGTCGAATCTCATCTTATTGATCTGTTCTCATTAACTTAAAGATAATCTCTTGAATTGGGACCACCCCAGCGTTCACAATTGTTTTGTTACATCACAGTTAACATATTCTATTATATTACTTTCTGGTTTTGTTATTATTCACCTTTCACTTCCATAGTTCTAAGCTTCTTAGAAAAGGGTTCGGGACGACTTACAGTTCCATCTACGTTAGTCATCGGCACACTTGTTTTGAGGAAAACTTTCCTCTTTTGGGCTTATCTAAATTTCGTTTCGTTCTTGGCTCTATCTCCATATACAGGGTGAACAAATATGATGCACGTGGAGGTCGGCATGCGGTTCCTCGTCGAAATTTACGACAAAAGTTTATCGTGCAAAATCTTTTTTTTTTTTTTGCTATGGGCTTTACGTCGCACCGACACAGATATGTCTTATGGCGGCGATGGGATAGGAAAGGCCTAGGAGTTAGAAGGAAGCGGCCGTGGCCTTAATTAAGGTACAGCCCCAGCATTTGCCTGGTGTGAAAATGGGAAACCACGGAAAACCATCTTCAGGGCTGCCGATAGTGGGATTCGAACCTACTATCTCCCGGATGCAAGCTCACAGCCGCGCGCCTCTACGCGCACGGCCAACTCGCCCGGTACTTGCAAAATCTAGTCCCACCAATAGGTTTAATAGAAATGCGAGTTAACATACGAGTCTCTGGCAACGCTGTAACGGCATGCAGCGTGGCCAAGCACAGGTCGCATGAACTCGGCGATCTGGCGGAGCTGTCTCAGTGAGACGAGGTAATGCCATAAATGCCAGTTGTGCGGACGCGCCGATGTTCGAGTCGCGTTCGCGCCATTTTTTTCAGTTAATGTATCAAATTGTATCCATTGTACACCTCCGCAATGCAATACACTATGTTCTGCCTTACCGTTACAGTTACCTTTATTTAAGCATTCAAACATAACATGAACTTCTTACAGACGTAAACGACCACTTTGTTTCATCCATGGCACAAATAAAGCCAATACGTAGAACATAATAGAGGATACAGTAAAATCGTCCCTATCCAATGAGGTACAAGGAAACACAACACAACACAACAGAATACAATACAATACAGTAGGTAGGCTACACTGGATTGCCCATTATGCTACGCACAATAATTCCATAGTGTAGGCCTACGTGTGACGTCCAGCATTATCGTCACAGAGTCTGTACGTACACTTACGAGCAACGTTCACTTCACAGCAGATGTTCAAAGCGACCACCTTGCATTTGTAAACACTTCGCCACTCGTTGGAGCATACTTTGCCGGACCCTACCCAACACACCTGCATCCACCATTGCCGATGCAGCCTGCACGCGACTTATTAGGTCATGTTCATCCATGGATGGAGTACTATAAACATGTTCCTTTATGTGTCCCCAAAAATGAAAATCTAGTGGATTTAAGGCCCGGAGAACATGGAGGCCAGAACATTGGACCTCCACGACCAATCCATTTCCCTGGAAACTCTTCATTTAACCAGTTACGCAGTCATTTCAAAGTGTGGCGGTGCACCATCATGCTGAAACCATAGCTGTCGCCGAACACCAAGTGGAACGTTTTATAAGGCATCAGGCAAAGTATTGACCAGAAACGTAAGATAACGGGGCGTATTCAACTTGTCTGGCAATAGGTAAGGGCTTAAAAGCACTCCTACGATTCCAGCCCACAGGTTTATTCCAAAGCGTGCCTGAAAGCCACGTTCACGGGTGACATGTGGGTTGTGGTCAGACCAATAATGGCTGTTGTGATGGTTGAAAATACTTTCCTGAGTGAAGCTGCATTCGTCACTCCATATCACATCCTTTATAAAATGTTCGTAATCTTCAACTTTTTGCACTGTACTTGTTGAATGCGGTCTTCTGGCCGCTCGTGTTGAGTTGACATGTAATGATATGGATGCAGTTCTTCATCGTGCAACACGTCAACGACCGGTGTTTGAGATACCTGGAACTGCCTTGCAATATCACGGGTACTTCACAGAGGTGATTGGTGAGCGGCTTCAAGAATGTCGTCCTCTGTATGTGGAGTACGTCTAGTCCTTCGACGACCTCTGTCCACTACTTGTGGACGAAGATTACCGGTTTCCCGCAGGCGTTCCTCAAGGCGACGAAAAACATTCTTATCTGGATGGCGCCTTCGAGGGTACCGTGCTGTATACTCACGAGCAGCAGCAGAATCTTGGTTATCGGATGCACCCAACACTAAAAACATATCGACGTATTCGCCGTTTGTGTTCTCCATCAGGAAGCCGCCCTGTATGTACTTGACAGGACAAGTTATGGTTGTGCACTGCGTGGTTAGTCGACTCATGCATTCAGTTGAATGGATCACACTGTCATGTGTTCGACTATTGTCATGTGACAACAGGATGTCCTGCTTACAAACGCAGTTACACGACGGGAACTAGGGACCTGACCTCACACACACACACACACACACACACACACACACACACACACACACACACACACACACACAAAAGAAAAAAAAGCAACCTGACGTAGATTCGAGCCGTGGCTCCATGGTGCATGTGGGTTTGATGACCCAGCCGTCTACTCAGTGAGCTGCGACCGCGGGTACGGTATAGCGGGATGATGCACGTTTCTCTATTACATTCCGATGCGATGCAGCATGTGACAGTGTTGCCAGCTTTTCGTTTTCGACTTTTCTTCCAACAGCACAAGATCCGATTTGGCTGTAGAAACTTTTGTCTTGCAATGGGATGAGGAATCGCATGCCGACCTCAAAGTGCGGCATGTTTTGTTCACCCTGTATTTTACTACTCAAGTTTTTTTTCTATTTTGCTTAACGTCGCACCGACACAGATGTCTTATGGCGACGATGGGATAGGAATGGTCCAGGAAGTGCAAGGAAGCGGCCGTGGCCTTAATTAAGGTACAGCCCCGGCATTTGCCTGGTGTGAAAATGGGAAACTACGGAAAACCATCTTCAGGGCTGCCGACAGTGTGGCTCGAACCCACTATCTCCCGATTACTGGATACTGGCCGCACTTAAGCGACTGCAGCTATCGAGCTCGGTCTACTCAAGTTTAGTCTTCATCTTACAATATTTGGTTAGTTAAACTAGTTCTCTCTGTAATAGAAAAACAGTAAGTATACAGCACTGCTTGGTATTTGTTTTCGACCAAACATCGCTTTAGACATGGAAGACTACTGTTTAATCTTATATAAACTTGCTTTCGATAAAAATGTTATACACCTGCGAATAACTATACATGAGCTGAGGGTACTGAATGCGCCAGGGAATAGGACTCCTAGTCGCTTTTCTGGAAGGAAGTTTATGGCTGAACGTAGTGTCCGACCTCTCAAGACAGTCTCCAAGTTAGTCACTGAGACTCAACTTCAGACGTCCTCTTTAAAGCTCTCAAGACTAGTATCCATGCATTTACTTTTCCGTTAAATGAGCTAGTAAACTAGTAACACGCTGCTCCAGAAAGACACGCAACAGACAGCACGGAATCCGTTTTCTTTCAAACCAAGTTTTTTTATTTCTAAGTAATAATATTTAGTCAGACTCGCTCCGAATCATTTCCGGTGTAGGGGCATGATACTGCGGGAAGTGTTGCTTTGAATATGTGCTCAGGAAATATTTCCAGTTTGTCTATATTGATCTTATCGGCCCAGCGGCGTAGGGGGCAGCGTGCCTGCCTTTTATCCGGAGGTCCCGGATTCAGTTTCCGATTCCCGGCGAGATTGGAGATTTTTAACCGGATGTGAGGGATGGCATGTGGTCCACTCAGCTGATTGCTGAGGAGCTACCTAACGGCGAGGTGACGGCCTCGGATCTAGAAAGCGAAGAATAACGGCCGAGAGGTTTTGTCGTGCCGACCACAAATCTCGTAATCTGCAGGCCTTCGAGGTGAGTAGCGGTTGCGTGGTAGGCCAAGGCCCTTCGGGGCTGTTGCGCCAGGGGTTTCGTTTAGCATTCGTGACATTAAATCAAAATCCATCGTTATGGGTAATTCAGTGGCATATATAATTAAAAGTTCGTTCAGACTATTTGCCTCGTGCTGTAGCAAAGGTTTGTGCCACGTTGCGAGTCGGTTACCGAGTGAGATGGCTTCGCGGCATGATTCGTTTAGCTGTGGGTTTTCAATTAGGGCCACGGTTACTATCTTCCCAACTATAGCATTTTTGCCATTCCGGGGTTGCCTAAAATCTGTGAAAAGTCGGCTTGAACTCGTAGCAGAAATTCATCCATAACTCGCTCCTTCTGAACACGTTCTGTAGATCACCAGCATGTAACTCCCAACAACTGATAATATGATATATCAAATGTCTCAAATTGACCTTAAACTTGTAGGAATAGCGCAATAAATAAATGTGTTTCTTCAGCTTGCACAAGTAATTTCGGGGGTCGTTGGAGACACCCAAGATCATTTTAGTTTTGGCTGGGAGTTTAAAGCCGGAAGCCGTTGCTGACGCCACATGATTCTTGAGATGAAAATCTCAACCCATTAGTGACCGGGATTCGAGCCTTAGCCTTCCGGGTGGGAAGCTAGCAGTTAAGCCACTGAGCCAAGCCTCCAACCTCCCCCCCCCCACCTCCCAGCGCAATAAACAAATAAATGGTTGGTTTTATCTCCCACTAGCTATATTGAAGTTTTTCGCAAACGCCAGAATGACGGAGTTTTGTTCCGCAGGAGTTTTAGTGCCTGTACATCTATCGACACGAGACTGACGTATTTGAGCACCTTCAAGTATACCGGTTTAACAAGGAGACTTTGCCAACATGTCCCTATCACCATTAAAATATTTTCAGCGTACTTCACAAGACACATTCCTACAACGAAAGCGCAGCTCATCGAGCAAGCTCTCCGCTTCACAAGCTTGTGATCCGCGGATCGAATCGCACCTCCGTAGTGTTTTTGTGGTCTTGTTTTAACGTTCAGTTGGCAAGTTATTTGCATTACAGCATATACATAATAATACGTATTTAACGATATTGGTTGACTGATGTGCGTACTGCCATCTGTTTCTCTGTGGGAAATCTGGTGTTACATATTGGTAATGTGAGTAGCTAATTGTTAAGCGTTAACCATGTAGGTATAGTTATGACATGATTATTAGTTTTGTCATATCCTAGGGACTAACAGGCTGGGGAATGGATTGGGTTCTAATGGCTCTACTGTAACGGTTCAAATCCCGTTACAAGGTAATATCTGTATTTTATTATTATTATTATTATTATTATTATTATTATTATGTCCGTATTATTATTTTATCTGTGAGATTACTATTATTTTGTTATAATTATTATTCAATTCCATTATGCAATGCTTGTCGCTTGCGTATTTGTAATTGAGTGTATGCATATATACGTATATGTAGATTAACATCAAATACCTGTACAGTGAGAGTTTCGATATATCAGATGTGGATGTGACGTTGTTATGTAGTGCAATACTGCTGACATTTCTGCCAAGTCATCGCTACGTCATGGCTACGTCATCGTATTTAGTTAGCACTGAGCTCACTTTCTTTGAGAAACCCAGCGAGCCGGCGGCGGTTTCACAACTGTATGAAATATTTGCCGCGCGGTAGGAGTACATCATACTTATTTCTGGAGATTACGTAGATGCGTCAACCAACGTCTATAAAAGGTGGGTGCATATTGTAGCGTTAGTCATTAGTTAAACGGAAGCTGAACAGTGAAGAAGTCTACGAGATGAAGAGGCCTCAGTCAGTCAGTCAACGAGTGTGAAAGAGAGATGGAGAAGACTCAGTGAGCCTTTAATTATTGGTCATTGGGAGAGCGAGGCCAAAGTGGGTCGGTCACTTAGTTTTAAGACACGGACGCAAGGGCTTACCATGGAGTCAGAGAGGGATACCACCTGCAATGAGGTAATACCATATTGACTTACAAAGAAGTCAGATGATATGGAGAAGGAGTCACAAGGATGTATCACCAAGTTAGGCGTGACACATCTACAGTAAACACCAGATTTAAGGTATACGTCGTAATTACACTCAAAGTGTTGAAGGTACAGTCAAGTGAAACAGTGAGGGATATATTTTGTATAAATTGTTAAATGTCCGGTTAAGAAGAATTCAAATTCATGCCTAGTTTCTTTCAGTTGCAATGTCATAATTTCATATTCTCATCTGTTTAATCGCAACAAGACTCACTATTTTTTATATATTATTTAAAGAATATATTTTATTCTATCAAACGAATTCATAGTTTTATTTCAATGACAGTAAAATATCTTAACCTCAGAATTAATGGGGAAACCGAACGCCAATCTCCTTTTCCCAGAACTTATATGGTATTTTGTCAAAAGTAAGCTTATTACCCCACACCCTGGAGATAGTCAAGATTCTCATTCTATTATTGCTGCACTGAGTGGTAGCTGGCGCCCTTCAAATAACGTATGTGTAAGTAAGCAGGTAAGAAGTAAGTGTGAGTCCAGGGTTCGACGATTGTGTATTTTACTTAATGAATGTTAATTTCCATAATTTCAATTTTAAATGCAAATATTCAGATTTTTCAATATAAATTCAGTTTTATATGTTTGTAAATTCAGTAAAAGAGTCAGGAACTCTCTTACACTACAATAACAACACCATATAAGGTGACTTAATGTCAAACTGTCTATATTGATTTGTCACTGAAATTCACTGTACACAATAATAAATACATACATACATACATACATACATACATACATACAAGTATATACAGTGGTAAACATTCTTCTTGCTGTTAGGGAACTTCCTACTCTATATACAATTAAGCTAATTAAGCAGTCTTTACTTCCCTATCTTCACTTTAAATATTACTAGTGATTTCCGAGATGAAGGTGGCTTCCATGATGTCTTCTCTCTTCCTTCTACGAGATTATTGGTACTGTTTGACACTTGCTAAATTCACACGCTTCACACACCTCAACCCAAGAGTGGGCAGCTCTGTTGCCTCTTAAGTGTCGATGTCTGTGTGGGTTCCCTGGTATTGGACTCGGTAGCAGTACTGGATCTACTCCTTCCGTGGATACCTGTTCCCAACTATCTGCTCTGCCGTCAGTAATTTCCTTCTCCGCGCTCGAGTCTGTGACCTGAATGCTTCACGTCTCTTACGTGAGCTTTCTCTTTTATTGATCCTGTAAAGCTAAGTGAATTACCCGGTGGGCTCCTCCAGAGACCTTCAACTAGTCATCTAAGGAGCATGACCAATGTCAACTTAGTCTCTTGTCTATTATTAAAAAAGTCTGTATACTGCGGCTGTATGATCAAGATGACCAGTTCCTTGCCTAATTGCTTGTGTGACTACCCGGTCACCTATTGCTGCCTGCAAAGCTTTCCTCTCTTACATGTGGTACTAGCTGACCCGCTTAAGTTTCGTTCCGACCCTTTACTTTTCTAAGTCGAGATAACTTCTCGGCAAACCGCCAGATGATTACTTCTCAATAGTGACTTACTGAACCCCGCTTCCTTGACTGTTAGGCCCTGACTCTGAGCTCTACTCGGGTTACCGTCTCGCGGCCTGACCGACTTACTGTTGCTGACTGACGGTTTCTGACTGCCCGTTACCGATAGACTTCCTACTTCTTACTTACCTCTTTAAGTTACCTTTGGCGTTTCCCGAAACTACTACGCATTGTCGACTTCGACCTACTCGTCATCCTGAGTTGTCGTTTTCCTATTGGTCAGTAACATCCCTTCCCTAATAAGATTGTAGTCATCCGATTTTTCTGGAAGCTTGGAGAATCAAACTTTCCGTCCTAACGTGTGTCCTCCAAGCTCTGTTATACTGTCCTTTGAACGTGTACATATCGTGATAAGAGAGTTACAAACATCCTGTTATGTACTGTAATGTTTCACCATGCCTAGGTGGTTTCAAATTTTCAAAGCTGCATTGTCTTCAGGTTTCTAATACAGTATATGTATCAAAATTATTTCCCTACATAATTATATTACTTCGACGCTTTCAATTCTTGGTCTGGTATTTCCTAACTACGGTATTATGATGTGCATCTGGGTTGGGTTTCCTTTTCCTTGACTCTGTGAGTTTTGTTTTACATTACTCTTCGTACTGGGAGGTCGTGGTTCGACTCTAGGTCGGACCGTTCACTCAATCGTGTACAGACTGCGGGTGACTTAGTGTCAGCGACACGACAGTGTATCAATAAGGAATATCCAGCATTTGAGCCGTTTCTGTATTATATTTGGGTAAGGGATCGTGACCAAATCATTCAAAAAATAGTTTTCTCAGGTCTTCCTCGATATATGTATTTGTGTATGTGTTGTCTGCCATTTACGGAACGGTATACATCGTTGCGTTGCGACCGCAGGCAACATGATAGCAGAATACCACGTGCTTGTTAAAAACAGAAACAACCTGATATCACTACATAGGTGAGATTCAATTCGTGGATGACGAGCTTGTGAAATGGAGAGCTTGCTCGTACCGCTAGGTGTTCGCTGTGGGAACATGTCGCGTGCTGGTCTTCCTAAGCTTTTTTCGAAATATTGAACTGCACTTTTTTCGCAACAGAGAGAGTTGCGCCTTTCAGTTCAAGCCGGTGAAAGTTGTAGTCATGCCCTCCACGTATATTGAAAGTTGATCATATTCGTGGGGACACGTTGGGATAGTCTTCTTGTGAGACGGGATCGAACTCGTCAACTTGTGTTCAGAAGTTCAGCGTTATACCGTATGAGCTACTAAGCCCGGCTGAAATAATTACGCTGCTCTGCTAGCTTCACGGGCAAGAGGGAGTGCCATACCTTCGAAGTCGGATAATTATTACCCAATGAATGACTTTTTAGTGTCCGGCTCCATGGCTAAATGGTTAGCGTGCTGGCATTTGGTTACAGGGGTCCCGGGTTCGGTTCCTGGCAGAGTCAGGCATTTTAACCATCATTAGTTAATTCCCCTGGCACGGGAGCTGGGTGTATGTGTTGTCTTCATCATCATTTCATCCGCATCACGACGCGCAGGTTGCCTACGGCCGTCCAATCAGTGACCTGCACCTGGCGAGCCGAGCCCGTCCTGGGATCTCGCGGCACTGAAAGCCATACGCTATTTCCATTTCAATGACTTTTTAGTTACAACTGGACCGAAGAGTTTGTACTGACTTTCCGCAGTAGAATATTCGACATCCAAGCTCATTATGGATGGAAATAAAGCGTATACCCTTTGGTGAGAATCCCTCGTGAACTGTAGTAGTGGCGTCCCGTTACGTTGGCAACGGGAGTTCACACATTTAATTGTTAAAATGTACAACATTCATATAGCATTTTACCTGATGGATATTAACTGGTTTTGAGATAAGATAAACGTAGAAACATACCGTAGGGGTAACACAAACACTAACATAGGTCAGAAATGTGGAAGTGCATGTTGTGCCTTCCCAAAGCCTTGATCTCAAGGTTTTTTTATTGGAAGGCTTGATTAGTCAATTTCCTGTAGAACACGTCACACACCTTTTTTCAGCCATTATAACACACACATTTGGGCTATTACTGTCATAAACATACGTTTAATATATTCGCAATAACATCGTTTTATCACGAGTAAACAGAAACCTGCACTGCTTGAAAGTAACTTTGTAAATACTAGTGAAAACATTTTTTTTTTAAATCCATCGGTCAATCCTCCTCCCTCCCTCTTTTAATTGTTAACAAAACAGACACACTCTACTTTTTTCCTACCGGTACCTCACAGATTTGGAGAGGGAGGAAGGAGAATAGTGTGACTGAAAGAGAATGGAAATATGACACACACATTTCTATGGAGATTTCTGCAGTTTTTTAAAAACATATTTACCCTGTCAACACTTGTACCTCGCTTAAGGGTATTTCAAAACCATTCGCTGGGTTACTTGGCGGAATGAACCCACAGTTGGGCTTATTAGAATTAGCTTATGCTCAAAGCCTAGAAATTCGAATAAGCATTATCCTTCCCTATTTTATTCAGGAAAATCAGTTGCTTTCTGGTGACATGAGGTTCTGTGAAATATTGAATCTAATGGGAAGCAGCTGTGCCTTGATTCAATGTAATATCCCCCACAAAAATGGCTTGATGAATCTGCATAGAGAACATTTCTTACTTTCGGACTAATGTAGAGAACCCTGTTCAAGAACACTTTTATACCTTACGTAAGCATGATTAGAACGAGGGGTTAGGTGGCCAAAAGATTTTCCCTATTGATTTTAAAACCCCATTAAAGCTTAATTGGAATATAAACGAGGCTTATGATGGGTTTTAATGGCTGTGGTGCGCGTGGCAGTCCCGCAACACTTACCATACATTACAGAGGTCAGTTGCCACCATGCTAAATGACAGGATGTGATGTATATTTTAAAACACTGCTGCAGTATGGCTACACACTGGCGAAGGTAATGTCTAATGCATTTCTAGTACCCTCAGAGCTTGTATACGATGAAGCGATCAAGTTAATGTTAGCTGGTTTTCATGAAATGAAAATAAGATAAAATAAAATAAAATAGATATCGTTCCATGGGACAAAGGCGACTTTTTTAAATGAACTTATCTAAAGTTTAAGCAGTTGTCTCTACATATACAGGACACCACAGAAATCGTGGCAGAAATTTCATAATCTCACCGAATTTCTTAACTAGACTTACTTAAGGGGACCGGAAAGTGTAAATCAACTGAAAGATACACAGTCGAATCACATTATTATGACCACCTATACTACAGAGAGTAATCGCCCTTCGCAGCACTGACAGCAGCTAGACATGCTAAGAATGACTCAAGTCAGGTGCTGATAGTTCTCCACGGGCATCTGGAGCCATGATGTCTGCAGTGCATCCACAACTGTTGAAAGGTACGTTGCCAACACGATGATCGAGGTGGTCGCACAGATGTTACATCGGATTAAGATCGGGGCTGTTTGGGGACCGGGGTAGATCGTGCTCTTCCAGGCACTTGGCAGACACTTCTACCCGTGTGGCAAGGCGTACTATCATGCTGGAAGGTCCCATCCTCCCGAGGAAAGACAGTCTCCATATACGAGTGGACGCGATCGCTGAGGATGGATTCATAACCATATCTATCAAGAGCGCCTTCCACACAGAGGACGGGACCTAGAGAATATAACGAAAGAATTCCCCAGACCATAACAGTGCTTCCACCGCCTTGTGTTCGTTCAGCAATGGTTGCAGGGAGTTGGTTCTCACGTTTCTCGCCGGTTACGCTGAACTCTGTTATGTGCTGCTGAAAATGTAACTTGTCGAAAAGTATATATATTTTACAGTCTAACCTTAATGCATTCCTGAGTAGTGGTCTCTGAATTCTCAAACTCTCGCTCCAGTTTCATCTTGAAGTCTCCTGGCTGTCTTAGCATCCCTTATCATTGCTTTAGCACCTCCGTTATTGTAAGAAGTTCAGTCGTTTTCAGTGGAACTCCGTGCTTCTGTATTCTGTTTCTATGAAGACTGAAGCAACGTTCCTAGACGTCAGACGTTCAGATTTCTTCCCGTTGTCTATACTCGCGTCCCTGAATCGTAATTATATTTTTTTTAATTTCTAGGGTCTAAAAACAAGTAATTTGACTCCTTATAAGTATGCCTTACCAATGATTCATGACCGATTTGATCCATTTTCACCGGGCGAGTTTGCCGTGCGGTTAGGCGCGCGCAGCTGTCTGCAGCCCTTAAGATGGTTTTCCGTGGTTTTCCATTTTCACACCAGGAAAATGCTGGGGCTGTACCTTAATTAAGGCCACGGCCGTTTCCTTCCCACTCCTAGGCCTTTCCTATATCATCGTCACCATAAGACCTATCTGTGTCGGTGCGACGTAAAGCAAACTGTAAAAAAAGGATCCATTTTCTATACAGGTGCAGGCCAGGGTGAGAATATTCACAGATCGAAATTACAAGGCGCATCTCTCACCCATTTCCGAGAAAGTGGAGTTTGAGTATCTTGAGAGCATTTCACAAGACCAACACGTGAAACATGAACACAATGAACTCAGAGCGCAACGGGCAAACTCTCCGCTTCACAAGCTCGTGATCCACGGATCGAATCTCACCTCCGGAATACCTTCTTTCCCTGACTTTCACTTGCCTCACGTATTCCCCACTCATTTCGTCCGCCATGTCTCTTCTGCACAGTTAGTAACCTTCTCTTGTTTATGGTCTGTAACACCCTAGTTCATGTAGCAGTCCGTAGTCGTAACACAATACATACAACGATGAGTACCATACTATGAACGGTATATCGACGGAGACGTGTGAAAAATATTTTTTGAATACTGCGGTCACAATCCTTCACCTTTTTCTTCCAATCTGCGTTACTTCGCACCAACACAAGTCTTATGGCGACGATTTTACCCAAACATAAAATAAGAACGGCTCAAACAGTGGATATTCCGTTGTGATATCAAACTAATCATGTCATAACTGGACCTATAATGTTATTGACTTTACGCCCCACTAACTACTTTTATGGTTTTCGGAGACGCCGAGGTACCGGATTTTAGTCCCGCAGGAGGTCTTTTACGTGCCAGTAAATCTACCGACACGAGGCTGTCGTATTTGAGCACCTTCAAATACCAGCGGACTGAGCCAGAATCGAAGCTGCCAAGTTGGGGTCAGAAGGCCAGCGCCTCAACCGTCTGAGCCACTCAGCCCGGCGTAACTGGACCTAATCAGTTTTTGAAACAGTCAATGTTTAACAATAAGTTACTCTTATTTCCAGTACAGGACATCAGATTTCCCACAGAAAAGCAGATGAAAATACGCGCATTAGTCGGCCAGTATTCCCTGCTATGAATGGTATGAAAATGTTGCTCATAGGGTCGGTTGGTGCATGCATTTCAGTGGGCTTGGCAGACTGATTGTAATAGCAACTTCTGGCTCGGTGAGGAAAGCAACGGGAAACTACCTCACTCCTCATTTCCCTAGTACGCCTCTTCAGTGATGCCTAGGCCATCTATGACAGCTGATGGCAGAGCTGTTAAGGATCCAACCAGCCTTGGGGCTGAGGACTGAACATACATACACAGTCGGCCAGTATTTTTTTTTTTTTTACAAGTTGCTTAACGTCGCAACGACACAGATAGGTCTTAATTCAGGTACAGCCGCCGCACATAAGCGACTACAGCTATCATGTTCGGTACCTGCATTATAGATATAACATAACGTATAGATATACGAAACATGAAGACGTGTGGCAAAACGAAATTACATGTTACTGCATATAATTATCTTTATTGCGCCTGTAATGAAAGTAATGTATAAACAGAGCTTTAAAACAAACCCACGAAAACACTACGTAGGCGATATTCGATCCGCGAACAGCCAGCCTGTGAAGCGGAGAGCTTGCTCGTTGCACTGTGCGTTCGTGGTGAAGTGTCCCGATCTTGTGATGTACTAAAAAAATATTCAAAGTAGTTTTTCTCGGAATTGGTTGAGAGTTTCGCCCTGCAGTCTGAAAATGTGAACGTTCTCGCCATGACCTGCACGTGTATTGATAATGGATAAACTCGTGGAAGACAGGTTGGATCTCTTAACAGATCTACCGTCAATTCTGGTGGTAGTGGTGGTGGTGGTGCTGGTAGTCCTCTAAGATTTCTAAAATATTTAGAATCCAGTATTCATGAAATTATTCGGAGCTATAGAGAATTAAATAAATCAAAGTATAACCCATTCAGACCTGAAAGAAAACTGGAGACGTGAATTTCTTTTTGTACATCGAAAACTGACTAAAATGCTTTTAAATAAATGTACCTTAAGTTTATTTTACAAAATAAAAACTGGCATCTGAAAAAAGCACCCGCACAATTGTGAATGTCAGGACTTAATTCACTACTTACATTTTTTTTTTTTGCTAGGGGCTTTACGTCGCACCGACACAGATAGGTCTTATGGCGACGATGGGATAGGAAAGGCCTAGGAGTTGGAAGGAAGCGGCCGTGGCCTTAATTAAGGTACAGCCCCAGCATTTGTCTGGTGTGAAAATGGGAAACCACGGAAAACCATTTTCAGGGCTGCCGATAGTGGGATTCGAACCTACTATCCCCCGGATGCAAGCTCACAGCCGCGCGCCTCTACACGCACGGCCAACTCGCCCGGTAAAAAAATATTAAAATCGGTACATGTGAATATACGTATGTACATGATCAAATGTTCTATTTTACACTGTTGAATGATTTAAAACAATTAAAATCTTTGTTCAAACACAAGCATAAATTACATTTTTTACATTGAGTACGAGATTTGCTATTACATTCCATTTAGTGGCAGCACCCAGCACTCCAGTATGAATTGCCTGTAGGGAAACCTAGCCCGCACAATTGTGCATATCAACATTTAAAACCTCATGGTGTTACGTACGATGTTTTATCTTCACAATTTACGTTCACTAACCAATTTACACACTTCATTAATTACATTCTGATATTCATTAAATCTTCTAGATTAATATAAATGCTATAAATAAATACTTACTTTTGTCATTACTGCTTGCCGATCAACTGTATTTTTAAACTATTCTTCCTGTACCTTGGTGGTCAAGCGCTAAATAAAACCAACCGAAGTACATGCTACATATCCAGCACAAGCGCTGCAGTCCGGTATAGTGCGAAGGAAACGTCAAATACGCTCAGACGTAAATATAACACGAACCTGCGCAATTGTGCGTACACGGTTTGAAAGATAACGTAGCCTGCAAATTGTTCACACATTTTTTACATGTTTTATAGAATGACAAAACCCAGACAGGTAAGTGTTGAGAAACATTACGCTTCACCTATATTATTCTTGTGCCACACTGGCTTGTTTCGTTGCTAAGTGCCACTGATCTGTTCATCGTTGCGAAAAATGTCACCTTAACGTTCAAAACTGTTTTAGATGCTTTCTACATATTTAAATGTTCGTATTTAAAAGTATTTTTTGAAGTATGTAAGACTTACAAGGAGACGTTGCCTTCTTGTCACAATTTGGTCCATTTTCAATATACTTAAATTCTATTGCGAGAACTTGCATCGGTTCAAATGACAAGGAGCAACACCCACCCAGTTACTAGAAAATGGAATTGGAATACTTCGATAGTACTTCTCAAGGCTGGCACACGACACACACAACGAACGCGCAACGCAACAGGCAAGCTCTCCGCTTCAAAAGATCGCGAACCACGGATAGAATCTCGCCTCCATAGTGTTTTTGAATGTTGTTTGTGGCTGATTCATATAGCAATCCGTAGTCGCAACACAACTTATACAACGTTTAGATATACATGAAAACGTGTGGGGAGAAATTGTGAATGTTTTGGTAAACATTTTTACTCATTCAAAAATTAACGGCTCAAATGCTGGGTATTCCATTGTGATACCAAACTCGTAATCATTATAACTCTACCTTTGTAGTTCTTCATACGAAACTTTCAACAGTAAGGTACTTATATTTTCAACAAAACATCCGATTTTCCGCAAGGGAGCAGATGGTTGTACGCATATAAGTCAACTAATATTTGTACATATATATTACAGAGCATGTATGTAATGTGCTTGTAATACAAAGTATAAATTGGACGTTGAAGCGAATAACAATCAAAAACATTTTGGAAGCGAGATTCGGTACGATGAACACACGTTTATGAAGCGGAGAGCTTGCTCGTTATGGGAATGTGTCGTGTCAGCCTTGTGAAGCACTCTCGAAATATTCTAATTCCATTTTCTGGTAATTGGGTGGGAGTTGCTCCTTCCGATTTGAATCAGTTAGTTCTCACTAAGACCTGCATATATGCTGAAAATACATCAGTTCGTTTGGGACACATTGGCAAGGTCTCCTTCTTAGAGGATTAAACAAATTTTCTGTAAAAATACATTTTAAAACCAGCATTTGTACCCGTTCTTCCCACGGGGATTTGCGGTGAATTACAAGTTTCCTTCAGGAATTTATGCGAAGTGACATGGCTCTATTCACACGATTAATGCGACATGATATAATGATACTTTCTTACGAAAGCGCGTGCCAGGAACGTGAAATATGATGAAGCTGAAGAACGTCGAGAGAGAATGGTACCTATTTCCGAATTTATTGCACGGTATAGTCTTGGTCCGAAGTTGTGCGAGGCTTTCCGTGGTTCCCAGGTTGCATATTGTATCCATGACCTCTGGCGTGGCGCTCTTAAGTTAACGATACGTCCGTTAATATCCGCCCTATCAAAAAGAGTAAATGGCTCTTTAGCTTTTTCCTTCACCCGCCTTCAAGTGACATGCAAGACATGTCCCACGGGACTTGGACATAAACCCAATTTTTCGCAATCAACTGAGTTATTATCCGTCGTACGATAAATATGTGGCATAAACGAACGGGAATAACATATTCTTAAACGTTTGTTACATACTGTCTTTGGTAGTCCTAATGTTCACGAAAATATTTGAGAATAATTTTCCTATAAATACAAATACCATGCGATTACCATGACATCATCCTGCACCTGATAACACAATCCTGATTGAGTAGAATCCAAATACATAGTTTCGTTGAAATAAGTCATCGGTTTTCTACTTACAGGAATATGCAAACAGATAGATAAAAGGACAGACAGACTGACACCAAAGGGGAAATTTCCATCTCATATTTCCTCGGTGTTCACTAACATTAGGTGGGGTTAATTTTCAAGCTGAGGGAAATATGTATCCTCTTATTTTCGCTTGTTATGGATCCTTCATGTAACTAGGTCTGCGCGAGTATCCGTCCCTGGCTGCAGAGCATGAAGCCCGCAGAAAATCGTAATTTTCTCCGTCATTCGAAGATTAAGCTAAATGATGTACATAATATTATTTAAAGTGAAGGGGCGTTTTACACACATTCTACAGATTTTTTATTTATTTATTTATTTATTTATTGTGCTTCATACAGGTATAGTCTTCATGATGTGAAACGCATATACATATAGCCTACCATTACATTACATAAAAACAAATATCAACTTGCAATTATATTATATCCTATGAAAGTCCTTGTAAAATAGTGATATGAAATAACAATACACTTCTCTTCTGTAGCATAACATTACAAATATTAAGTTATATATGAACATTTCGGTAATGTAAGAAGGTAAGATTAATTTTATTTACTAACGGCTTTAAACCTGTCTTAGTACTGTACTGCATTTACACAAGATGGTAGTGATGTTATCGAATATGATAATTATTATGAGGTAGATAGTATTGTAGAAACGAGAAAGTTAACTAAAACTATGAACTTAACAATAAGAGTCAGCAAGGTGGAATTTTAAGTCAGAAAAGAAAACAATTAAGTTGCTTGTTTACATTGTTTTACTTTGGAAGAGTATGCAGTTGCAAATATATCTAGTCTGTACTCATTGCTGTATTTATTAAATATTTTCATGGAGTTTAAGAGTGGTGAATTACTATGTTGTTGGCTTCTTGATCTTGAGCAATATTAGGTAATATGTTTTGGGCATGTAGATGGATTAGGGGCAGAAAAGTTGAACAGAGAGAGCAAGTTAAGGCTACCAATCAGATTGCTGAATAATTTATAGAGAAATATAAGTCCGCATTTTTGAAATATACTCACAAAAATATGGATCTCATATCCATTGAACTGGCAACTAACACTTCAAAACACAGACGCCACCTCTCACCTAATTAAACTCTATAATAAACCCAATAACCTTACTACCTTATTACTTACTTCTCACTTTAATAGTAATTGTAAAAAATCACAAACATCTTCCAGGGCATCTACGACAAAAATTCTTATGACTAAACCTATAAGGGTAGCTCACCCTTCATTAAAAATTGCTAACAACGCCCTAGTAGACCTACCTGCACCTTCTGATATTTCCGCTTGGTGAAACTTCGGATACCTACTTGGCCTATCCTTAATAATTCAAATTGCTACCGACCTACTCCTAGCTATACATTACACCGCAAATGCAGATGTAGCTTTCTCTATTGTAGCTCTCATTTTTCGTGATGTTAACTACGGGTGACTTCTACCAAACTTGCACTTTAAATGGAGCATCCTTTTCCTTCATCCGCCTCTACCTGCATGTGGGTCGAGGTATATGGTTCTTACAATTATGTACACTCTTGATCAACAGTTGTTGTAATCTTATTCCTAGTGATAGGAGCAGCTTTTATAGGATATGTACTGCTATTTGCTATTGGCTTTACGTCTCACGGACACAGGTCTTGTGGCGACGATCGGACAGGAAAGGGCTAAGACTGGGAAGAAAGCGGCCGTGGCCTTAAGGTACAGCCCCAGCATTTTCCTAGTGTGAAAACGGGAAACCATGGAAAACCATCTTTAGGGCTGCCGACAGTGGGGTTCGAACCCACTATCTCCCGAATACTGGATACTGGCCACACTTAAGCGACTGCAGCTATCGATCTCGGTGGATATGTACTACCATGAGGGAAAATGTTATTCTGAGGTGCCACAGTCATTATAAACCTATCGGCTGTGCCATATTTAGGGATCGATTTAGTGCAATGAGTTTGGGGAGGATTTCCTGTTGATAATACCACTCTCACACGATTCTTTTACCTTTCACTTCGTCGTACCATTCATTGTAGCTATAACAGTTGTAACCCATCTCCTTTTTCTTCACCAAACAAGTTCAAATAACCCATTAGGTCGTAACGGTAACTCAGATAAAATTCCCTTTCACCCCTACTTTTCCTTTAAGGACAGCTTTGGGTTAATCATTATAGTAGCTATTTTATTGTTACTATCTCACTTAGAACCATTCATACTCGGAGATCCAGATAATTTTACTCCCGCCAACCCACTGGTGATACCAGTACGTATCCAACCAGAATTGTTTCCTTTTTGCCTACCCCATTCCGGGACCAATCCCTAATATGCTAGGAGGTGTAATTGCCTTGGTTATATCTATTTCAATCCTTCTCATCCTCCCCTTTACATCCAATAATAAATTTCGTGGGATTCAGTTCCATCCCATTAACCAAATCTTATTCTGGACAGTAGTCTGTTGTGGTCCTAACGTGAATTGGTGCAAGACCCGTAGAAGATCCATATGTCCTCTATGTTCTATATTTCCTTTGCTACATCTTAAACCCACTCACCTTCTACGTCTGAGATAACCTAGTAAACTAGTTATTAAGCTTATGTTTTAAAAACATAAGACAGAAGTTTAATTTAGTAAAGTTACTAAATTTTTAAATACACTAAATACGTTATGAAAACGAAAACCCTCAATCCTAAGAAAAAAACAGCAAGAAGTTCAACGGCAAAGGCAAATAAGCCTTTCGTGCCAAATACATCAACTTATCATACCGGAATCGCGGAAGCGTCCCAAGAGCTCAGATAAATACGAAAGCTAGCAAGGTCAACTTAAATTTTAAAACATCACCTGCTAAAAATAATACAAAATAACATTGTTATAAATAAAATTCTAGCGTATTCCACTAAAAGAAACAAATCCACCTCTTCTACACTCTATATTAAATCCTGAAACCAACTCAGACTCCCCCTCCTCAGTCATATTTGTTTATTACTAGTCTTTTTGCTAAGGACTTACAGCCAAGTTGTTTCATTAATACATCATAATAATCACATTTAGAGTAATGAACATTACATATAGGAAAAAAGCCATGTGCTTATTCATCGCAGTTGATTACGAAAAATTGTATTTTTTTGTCCAAGTCCCATGGGACATGTCGTGCATGTCATATCGAGATGCGTAACGGGAAAAACTAGAGGCATTTTAAATGCAAGAGAAAATTTGAAATACCCTTGTCTTCCTAAAAAACCTAAGTCTGTTCAGTGATTTTTAAATTATATGAATATCGAAACAGCTTCTAGATGAGTAGACTCTAAATATGAAATTTGGTAGAGATCTACGCAGCCGTTTACACATGATGGTGGGACTGACTGACTGACTGAGACGAAAGCTAAAACCCACTGATACGGTCTTGAGTTCACCTAAAACTGATAATTATATATTAATATGGCAAAACACACGACACTACAGACAGCGGACCCCCTACAATTTTATTTATAAGATTAAAATAAACTGTACTTATTCCGGGCTGAGTACCCCGTACTTAATATGAAGGGCCTTCCCAGCCCAATTTGGTGATTTCGATCCCGCCTCAGTTCGGTGGTATCTGAATGTGCTCTGCCTCGTCTCGGTAGATTTAGGCAGGTAAAAATACCTCGTGCGGGCAAAATTCGATACCGCGGCTTCTCCGAAAACCGTAAAAGTCGTTAGTGTGACATAAAACTAATTATTATTATTATTATTATTATTATTATTATTATTATTAATACTGTACTGTACTTAAAGAATAGTATAGTTAGTTCACCGATGTTTTCATCGACAGTCAGAAAACTTCTCCTCTTCGTAAATCGGACTGAGATAGGGCGACGGAAATAACACACTCGTTCTAGCCAATACCAGATGCCATAGTATCGCACATTGTAAACACTGTCTCAATAGACGTGGATCTGTGCTTTCGTGGGGAAATAAAGGATATTGATTTGGGTATTGCTTCGTCGAGGAGGAGGAAAAGGAGAAAGATGATGCCACTGAAACACACACTGAGGCTTCTTACGATTTCAGATACTTTAACTCACTTTACAACCTCACTTTTAGTATCCGAAATGCGTAATATTATACTGTAAAATGCAATTCATTTAGGCCTACACTATTTTAAAGGCTTCGATATCAATGCAGAGGAATTGGTGGAACTTTCCTCTTTAATCCTACCTTGGTTGTAGTTGTGTACACATTTTTTCACCCAGATATTTTTCAGTATTTCTTGTTACTTTATCCATCACAAATAGAGAAGGGATATTCATTGGGGATATTGCTGCGCCCGTCGTCATATTTCATCTTGACACCGCATGGCGTTGCGAGCCCGGAGAATGAGTTTTAATATCCAGATAGCTGGCCTACGGTACGCTAGCATTCGTCACGTATTATCTACAATCCAATATTTAGCGTCGCTTGAAGCTACATTATGGACTATTCTCGCTGCCATCCTAACCAGTGGTGTTCTCAGGAGGCTTGGAATGTCAAGATGAGGCCTCCTTCCTGTGATTGTTGATGTGCTCGACATCGGTTTCAGTTCATTGCTATTGTAGGTATAGATAGCTAGTAGGCGCAAACAGTTCCCGTTGCTACAAAAGGTATGAAGACTTCATTACACGCATTCCTGAGGTAAATTTATTACTATATGTTTCGTCTCTACTTTCGATGAACCTAGTGATGTTTAAACGATACAGGTGTAAGCTGCAAACTCCTAAAATTATTTCGAGTGGTTTCCCATTTTCTAACCAGGCAAATGCCGGGACTGCACCTCTAGCCCCAGCCACTACCTCCCATTCCTGCTTCTCTCTTACGGGATATTATTAATGACGTGCTGATTCCTTGGCTTGAATACTGGGTGTTATTGCAGTCCAAACCACACCTGCCCCCACAGAGCAGCACATAATGCTATCATCCATCACACTTAGGCTATACATAGTTAATATAGCACTGCAGACGTCGCTTGCCCTTACATGGTCTATGCACCCGGTATAAATAACTATTCGAATTTCATGTGGCTATTCCTAGTCTAGTGCAGCCCTTCTTAGGCAGACCCTCGGACGAGGGTGGGTGATTTCTGCTGTGTGAGCTGGAGGAATGTTAGAGAGCACAAACACCCAGTCCCCGAGGTAAGAGAATTTACCGTTTAGGCTAATAATATCATTATCCGACTAGAAGTCGAAGCCAGAACTCCGAGGCCGAAGGCCAAGATCATGACAAATCAGCTACGAAATCGGACACGGTGTGAGCTATGGAGCACTTAGATGAAGCCAGACAAGAATTCTTTATTCGTGAAGGGTTTATGTCTAAGACCCGGCGCTGCGGTCTAGAGGTCCGGAGACTTCGGGTTCGATTATTCGCCTGGTCGGCTGGTCGAGGTCCCCCTCAGACAACAATTGAGGAGCTATTTGATAGTTTGTATTCAGGCGTGCATTCAGGCGCATGGTGAAAATTTTGAGCACTTACTGTATTAGAATGCAGTATCTCTGCTGGTTCATCAACGCGGCGACAGCTATTCAGCATGGGATGTTCCGGGTAAGGCTATTGCCAATACTTTCCGTACAAAGTTCGTTGGAAAGTCTAACTCCTAAACGATCGATGGTAGGCATATGTTCATGGTGACACTTTTTTAGGGTGTGGTATCCAACCCCATTCGCCCCTCCCCCCCCCTACTAATCCCACCCCGTTACTTCTCACATGTTTGGGAATACTCTGTATAACATACTCTGATTAAATCCTTGCACGCAAGAGAATTTACGTGTACAAATATGTACAGTAAGGAAAATTGGTGCAAGGATTGCTATTTGGAGAAAGACTAAGCTCGCTAAGTTCCATCAGAACTCATGTTCAAAACTTCTCCATCGCGTATTGTCATGTGAACGTGGAGTCTCTCCTTCTCTCTTTCTCTATGCCAGTCGAAATTCCTCGTGTTGTAATTTTGTACGGAAGGTCTTGGTATTGACAACAGGAATGCATTTTCTTCTCGGTCATCTGTTTGATCGTAAATCCCCAGAACTTCATAATTACAATTCTGTATGGTTGAACCGTTGCAGGACTAACGGTGTATGGAAGAATAAATCGATGACCGTTCGGCCAAGAATTGGATGTTGTGGGTTACAGATCACATAGTTTAATTAGTCCACGTGTTTCTGTGTTATATTAACCCAGTTTTGCTTAGAGTACTTCAGCGACGTCTCAGTACATTACAGCAATTCAGTGTCGCTATTGTTAGCCTGGTAAGGCAGATCCTGTGACGAGGGTGGACATTTGCCGTGTATAGGAAATTTAAAGTTGCTATGGTGGAGGACAGTGTGTATATAATGTATTGGTAGTAGGGATGTTTTGGACAGTACAGACACGCAGTCCCCTATCCAGTGAAAGTAACATTTAAGATTTAACAGCACGTCGGAGGCGATGTAACTTGTGTTATTCACCCCACCCCCACCCGAAGTAAAAATCCTCCTTTAAGTCCTTTGATGTCTCATACAGTCGATAGTATCTGAAATGACGCTAAAGACCGAGATCGGTTGGACCATATGGTCAGGCACCGTGACGTCTCTTTGGCTGACGGTCAGCGCGGTGGCCTTAAGTTCAGAGAGCTCCGGGTTCCACTCCCAATTTCAGACATGCTACCAGGCAGATTTGGTATTCGGTTGTGTGGTACGGGAGGCTGGTGATAAGGGCCAGAGAAAAACCCATAAGCAGAAAGTAGAGGGTCTGGAAAGTGGTGATACTAAAGGTTACTACTCTGCAGGAGCTACCGAGGGGTACATTCAGATCTCGCCTGATTGCTTCTGTCTGATGGTTTTCTCTCTTTATTGGTTATTGCGTTAACAGTCCGACTCGTTGCCTGGATGGTAAGCGTACTGGCCTTCGGTTCAGAGGGTCCCAGGTTCGATTCCCGACCGGGTCGGCGATTTTAACCTTAATTGGTTAATTCCAATGGCTCGGGGGCTGGGAGTGTGCGGCGTATTCAACATTAGAAATCATCCTAGGTAGGGCCCTCATCTTCAGACATGCAGGTCGCCTAATAGGCCGTCTACTAGAAAAAGACCTGCACCAGGCCTCTCCGGAGCCCATACGCTATTATTATTATTATTATTATTATTATTATTATTATTATTATTGCGTTAACTGCCTCCCTGGGCGCAGCTGCATGTAGCGTCTGGGTCGCCGTCTCCTAAGGGGCTGTTTTCTTCTTCCTCCTGGAGTGGGAGTGGCGTCTTCTCGGCGACGGTCTTTGCTCTGATAGGGAGGAAGCCGCCTCCTGCCTACGCCCCACCTTGGGGCTTAGGCGCCGCGAGGACACGACCTGCCTCGCTGTAGCTCCAGCTTCTTTTCATCTCCTTCTTGTCTTGCTTCTCCCTGGCTGGTGGCGACAGAGAGTGTTGGCGCCTTGATGAGGGACCCTACTCTGTTGAGCCCCTTGAAAAGTCTGCGTCGTGGAGGAGGTGTTAGCAAGCAGCTTCGGAACGCCAGGGGGCTCCTCCTCTGTGCCGCTGTTCTTCGTTCTGGACGCTGTCCTGGTTTGCACCCTGGAGGTTGGCCCTTGGTACGTGGGCCGTGCGGGATCTGGACGTTCATGGTAGACGGACATGGATGCCTGCGTTCACTTCGAGAAGGAGGGCAGGAGGACTGGTCGCGCCGTCGTGACCCTCGGATGCGTTGCCATCCACACCAGACCTCGCAGCCGTGGGCTCCATGACAGCACAGGGGTAAAAGTCCATGTCCATCTGACTCTGCCTCTGCCTCCTAGCAGTCTGCATGGCGATAGTGGTTGTCTCCTTCGGGATGGTGAGGGTCAGCCTCCCTGATTCCCAGTCCACGCTGGGGATGCGAACCGTCCGCTAGACCGTGAACAGGCTTTTCTCCTCCAGGTCGAGAATAGTCGGGCCCATACTGGGCGTGGTTATTCCAATGATGGATGTCCTGACGATTAATGGCATGACGATTGAGAAAGCCACTCTCTCGGTTTCGAACCAAGGCCTATAGTAGGCCAGCATCGCTGGAAGCCCGGGGTACATGAAGCCCGGTGAGAAGTAGAAATGTAGCTCGGGTCCACTCCTGGTCTGAGCTGGAACTTCCCGTCCGCCATCGCCGTTTTCCTCGTGAAAATTAAATCCTGGAGGACAAATGCTACTGGTTGTACTGATAAGTAGGCCTACACAGACAAGTAGCCCTGGTGAGGGGAGAGATTAGCCGTAAGGCACGTACGGCCGTCCGTTATCATAGTAATCTTGCTTCTCAGTATAGGAGAACGACGACGAACAAGTTTTCATTCCTCACCCTGAAGGGGTGGAGTGGAGCACACGGAGAGTTGCGTCCTTTCTCTGGCCGAAAGATGCGGGCTGGTTGCGGATATGTGATGGAGGGAGGTGGGTAAAAGTATGTTGCAAAAGAAGGAAGTGGAAGGGGATTTTCAGCCTCTTGGCTAAGCGTTTTTCAGCTTTATTTGCTTACAATAACGAAAACGAAATTGTACGACTTATTGGACATGATTTGTTTCTATACGGTACATAAAATGATTTCTAAAATTGTGTATGAGCATTTGGATTCTAACATAATGTATGTATTTTAACATTATGTACAAGGTTTATATACTGTATATGTATTGTGTGTGTGTGAATATATGCCATCACCATTTTTGTTGTTAATTTTTTAAAGATATCTTGAAATCAACAATGATTTTAAAAAAAGCATTTATCGTTCCTGTGCATGGATATATAGTATAGATATGTGCCTTTTTTGTCTACGTCTATTTTTACATTTATATATAGATAAATTCTAGAGTTTAACAAAGTATTTGATGGAAATTTTCCATAACTCCTAGGCCTAGATTTAGTACTATGGAGACATGCAGTGAAATTTGTAAATTTGTTACAGTTTAACATATTATATTCCTGTTACGCTTGCAAGCCTACTTTTAACATGAGTGTCAACGTTGGCGATTGTGAAAAGTTGTGGAAGATGCGATACTATGGTGCATATTTGGTCAACTGAGAGGGCTGTGAGCGTGTTAAACAAGGGTTTCCAGAGGTGTAAAGTTGAAGTGAGAATTTAAGCCTGAATGGGGGGTTAAAAAGTGAAATTTAAATGTCTTGTTTGCTGTGTCTTGTGAGAGGGTTTGAACTAGGCCCTAAGGGTCTCTTGTAGGGATGAATATTGAGAAATTAAATAGTGAAGAAGCGATTTACATTCACGAATCTACGGGGTGGGAAAAGGGAACGGGTGGTCGGTGCGTGTGTATCAATGGTTCTAATGGGGGCTATGAGTTCATGTTGGTTTAGGAGAGTTGCGGGGCGGAGAGAGCACACTGCACGATTGCCCTACAGGTGCGACACTGCGGGAACTGTTAGGGCACCTAGGTGTAGAGTACTGTTGAATGCAATGTCTACACACTGGAGTCTCGACTGTACATTGAGTGGTGGGATGATGTTTGTACGCGAGGCAGCGCTCAAACCTGATGGATGTGGAGGTGAGGCTCGATATGGTTCAACTTCGTGATGATGTTTGTGGATGGGAGACTCCGCTGGTTAGTACTCTATCTACACCTTCGGGCGGGACCCGTTGAGTATTTGATGAGGAATGTCCTATTACCTGGAATGCCCTCCGCGTTGAGCTCCGAGATGGTGCTTACCTCAGTGATGGAGGGGTCCACTGCTCGTATTACGCAACTGAGGAATCGATAGCTCTGAGGTGGTAGTGGGATTTTAATAGGTGGGGGTGGGGGTGGTTGAAAAGGGGTGCTTGATCAGAGTAGGGATGCTCCTTTTGAAGTGGTGAGATGATTGGCAGCCGGCCTCGTGGTGTAAGAGTAGCGTGCCTGCCTCTTACCCGGAGGCCCTGGTTCGATTCCCGCCCAGGTCAGGGTTCTGTACTTGGACCTGAGGGCTGGTTCGAGGTCCACTCAGCCTACATGATTAGAACTGAGGATCTATCTGACGGTGAGATAGCGGCCCCGTTCTAGGACGCCAAGAATAACGGCCGAGAGGATTCGTCGTGCTGACCACACGACACCTCATAATCTGCAGGCCTTTGGGCTGAACAGCGGTCGCTTGGTGGGCCAAGGTCGTTCAAGGACTGTAGTGCCATGCGGTTAGGTTAGGAGATGATTGATAGCAGCGTCCCCATTGGCCTGGCTGATGATTTCAGTTGCTGTCCTTCGGATGTACGCTATGTCCTCTCGGCGCAATTTGAATCTGAACCGGGCTGAGTGGCTCAAACGATTGAGGCCTTCTGACCCCAATTTGGCAGGTTCGATGCTGGCTCTGTTCGGTGAGTTTTGAAAATGCTGAAATACGTAAGCCTCGTGTCGGTAGACTTACTGGCAGTTCCTGCGGGACTACATTCCGGCACCTGGGCATCTCCAAAAACCGTAAAAGTAGTTAGTACGATGTAAAGCCTTTATTATTATTATTATTATTATTATTATTATTATTATTATTATTATTATTATTATTATTGTTGAATCTGAGCTTGGTGGGGAAGATGGCGTGTGGAGGTTGGAATTCTGGGAAGTGTTCGGAAAGTAGAACTTAATGTGGTCGAAAAGGGATAGGTTGGAACAAGCGGGAGTGATTGATGGAGCGACCAGTGCCAGATAATGAGGTAAAGTTGAGTCGAAAAGGTGTACGGGTGGCAGTGGTGGGAGGTTGTGAATTGTGCAAAGTGGCGGCATCCACGATGAGAGGCGGTATACCTGCCGTATCCGTCGATGGCATCGGCTCCGAGTCAACTGCCAGGCGCCGTGGAGATTGTTCCTCTTCTGGAGCAGATTGTGGAGCCAACGTCTTGAATTGAAATTGAAATCTTTTATTGTCACTTTACAGAGCATGTGTAAATAGACATTAATGCCGAGTGGTATGCAACTGCAATGGTGTCTGCGGCTGATCGATTGAAATCTGTAATGGTGGTGGTTGTGGTGGTGCTGGTCGTTGCTTAAGTGGTGGCCGGACAATAAGGCGAGTATGGCAACATGATTACGATTTATGTCCCTGAAGATTGGAGTTCACAGCAGATGCCGTCCATAAAGTGGTTGTAGTTTAATCCACCTGAGATGCGATATTTCTTGACGATGGGTTCGTCCCGAGGTGTTACCCCCTGATTTTATAAAGACCACCTATTCAGATTACGAGACTGACGTATGGTATAGAAAACTTTTGGACGGCGGAGGATGTAAAGGAGGAGGAGTGGTGGTGTGTGCCGTATTGATATTGACTGAGGCGTAAGAGAAACCAAAGACAAGTAGGATGCATAGCAGATGCTAGAATACCGTCGATCATAGTCAGAATAAGTTAGCGGTCGTGACGACAGATGGAGCAGCAGCAAGGACCTGGCACTCAATTGAGGCAGTTCGTGGCGGACTTGTCAACTATCTTCTGCCCGCATTGAACTACATTCTTCTGCGTTACATCACAAGTTGTATTTTCACAGTATTCCCCGTACAATGCGATTTTACGCGTATTAAGATACTTGATACTGAAATACAGCGGAAAACTTGCGTGCAACATTATTGAATACACTTGGAATGTTAATACCTTACTGTATTAGTCATTCATCGCCATGTCTCGTACAAGCAGTAGGCCTATAGTTAAGTGCTTTGAGAAGAGCGATGAAAGGAAATAGGAAGGGATGGAGTATGAAAATGTGAAATATTTTTACAAGGAACATTCAATCAACACATTCCCTTTCAGTGACCAACCGTGGATTTTAGACGGTTATGTATGCGTAATATACTGAGTCTCACGAGAAGTCGCGGCAGCTTGTAAGTACGGCACGAGTAACAGATACTCCACTAAGCTACAAACATTAGTCGTGATAAACAGCGCGAGCTCACTGAAAGAGATGAGTGTTCATTATTAATCTGTTCATTATGCAGTACCTACAGTAAATGTGTAACTAATGCGCAATTGCACTACCAATTTGCAACTTCACAGCAGCACCTTAGTTCATAACAATCACCGTGCACTGAACCGATGTTTATTGTCAGGGCTTTAGACTTGAGATTGGTGCATGCGCAGCAGCCGTGCTTACCCCTCCGCACCCCTTACCCCCACATGCACGCGACTTCTCGTCATACGACCATTGTACTCATTCGCGTGTGGCATTCTTGACACAAACCATTTTGTTTCTCCGCTGTGAAATCCGATTACGGATTAAATCATCTCATTCTTTGTCAGCAACCCCTTCGCCGAGAACTCGAGAGCGATACATCTCCACGGAATTAACATTTGTTATATTTAACTTTCTTATCACATCTTATATAGTCATTCAGACGCGTGGAGTGATTTATACGAGAACTCTCGCGCACTGAGTGTTGTAAGGGAATCCTTCCTTGCAGTTTTATCATCATAGATTAACTGCTGTTGCGTTTGTTACACCTCATCTAAGGCGGAGAAGTAAATTATTATTATTATTATTATTATTATTATTATTATTATTATTATTATTATTATTATTATTATTATTATTATATGCCAGAGCTTGGGATGTGAAACCTTCAGTCATTCTAAATTAGACAGGGTGTTCCGAAACATGGGAAGTAATCGGGGGTGAATAGTACATCCTAAAATATCACCGAAAGACCCTATAACATACGTTCGACGGTCGATCGTCTATAGTACACATTCGTGAGTTTCCAACTTTGTACGGGAAATACTGGTAACGCCTTACTTGTACATACCACATAGAGGAGCTGTCACCGTGTTAGTGTATCGCTAGTGATACCGCATTCCAATACGAGAAGAGCTCAGAATGTCCACCATGCGACTGAATGCACGCCAAATCAGCCACCTCTTCGATCGTCGAAGACGTTCTAACACTCCAGGCATTACACCTATTTGATGGCAACCTTGTACCACACGCTGACGAACTACTGTAATATCGGTAACAGTATGCCGTAGTCAAAGCTTAATCATAAACATGAACTATCCCTCTTCCTAGCTAGTAACGAAAGTAGGCTCAACTCGTAAACCATCGGCCGTAGGGCGTATATTCGTCGAGAATTTTTGTTGTTGTAACTTGACATAATTTTCCAGATTGCATTCTCTCCCTGTGCTTCCTAATACCAGTTGGTCATGTTAGGGGAAGAATTCACGCAACGGGTATTGTACGAAGTTTTAAATCTCGCCTCGCAACTCTAAGACCAGGTAAAATGGTATAAATGAATTTATTGTGTACTATCAATAAAAAGTAACCCCATGGCACTACAACCCTGAAGGGCCTTGGCCTACCCAGCGACCGCTGCTCAGCCCGAAGACCTGCAGATTACCAGGTGACGTATGGTCAGCACGACGAATCCTCTCGGCCGCTGGACTGGGGCCGCTATCTCAGTCAGATAGCTCCTCAATTCTAATCCCGTAGGCTGAGTTGACCTAGAACCAGCCCTCAGATCCAGGTAAATATCCCTGACCTGGCCGGGAATTGAACCTGGGGCCTCCGAATAAGAAGTACGCACGCTACCCCTACACTACGGGGCCGGCGTATATTATTAATACGCCATGTATTTTATACTATACCCGAGTTCCACTCAATTTTTTTAGAGACTGATGAAACCTGAAGTCCACAAGCCCAAGGAATGAAGTTATTTCCTAAGTTGCAAAATACGGTCAAGGAACATAGTCCGGTTGACGAGGTGCTTCACTACCAACGTTACACGTCGAAAAATGTCGTATGGCTTTTAGTGCCGGGATATCCCAGGACGGTTTCGGCTCGCCAGGTGCAGGTCTTTCTATTTGACGCCCGTAGGCGACCTACGCGTCGTGATGAGGATGAAATGATGATGAAGACAACACATACGCCCAGCCCCCGTGCCGTTTGAATTAACCAATTAAGGTTAAAATCCCCAACCTGGCCGGGAATCGAACCCGGGACCCTCTGAACCGAAGGCCAGTACGCTGACCGTTCAACCAACGGAAATGTCCACCTCCGTAGCGTAACGGTTAGTGTTATTAGCTGCAGTCCTTCGGAGCCCGGGTTCGATTCCCGGTACTGCTAGAAATTTAAGATTGGCAGGGGGGCTTGTATGTGGTTGAAATGGCACATGCAGCTCATCTCCATTGGGGGTGTGCCTGAAAAAGAGCTGCACCACCTCGGTATGAGGACACGAGTTTGCATTTTTTACGACGAAAAATGCTGCAACCAGATACAGTGACTCGCATAATTATTCAGACAGACATGATTTATACATTTTCATTTGTATTAGTCATTTCAGTAATAATAAAACACTGATATAAATTAAAGTTCCTGTAAGGAATATATAAACTAAATGTCCATCATTCTTCTATTGAACACTGTCAATTAAATTATAATTAGAAAACGAAATCAAAACCAAAACCAATATTGAACTAAATTATTCGGACCCTTTCCTTTTTACTCATGATCCTATAGGTTCAGTGTATGGTGGGCTTTCCTTTCATTTTAATTAATAATGTTATTTGTTTTACGGTTTTCGGAGACGCCGAGGTACCGGAATTTAGTCCCGCAGGAGTTATTTTACGTGCCAGTAAATCTACCGACACGATGCTGACGTATTTGAGCACCTTCAAATACCACCGGACTGAGCCAGGATCGAACCTGCCAAGTTGGGGTCAAAAGGCCAGCGCCTTAACCGTCTGAGCCACTCAGCCCGGCTTCATTTTAATTAGTTCCCTGAGTCGACTTGGCATGCTCTCCACTAATATCCGGGTATAATCGGGAGATATCTTCTGCCACTCTTCTTGAAGTCGGGTCTTCAGCTGTTCTCTAGATGTGATTGTTGTTTTTCTTATTTCTTTATCAAGTTTGTCCCGAAGATTCTCAATCACATTCAAGTCTGGTGATTAAGGGATAAATCACATTTTGGCAACTAAACAATAACCACATCCTCATATTCCAGACCATATGCTTTGGATCGTTACCTTGATAAAACTTAAAATGTTTACTAACCCCCATATTTTCGACACTCTTTTTCATATTGTCCCTCAGTATTCTAAGGTATTGAATGTAGTCTATTTTACCCTCAATAGAAACCAATTCACCAACTCATTTCGTCGACATGCACCCCCACACTATTACATGTCCACTGCCATCCTTCACGGTTGCTTTCAGATTTTTCTCTTGAAGCTCCGTATCAGGACTCCGCCAAACTGTTATCCTCTCACCAGACTGAAATTTATTAAATTTACTCTCATCAGCAAATACAACGTCATTCCACCACTCATTGTCTTCTCTAACATGCACTTTGGCGAACAGCATTCTCTTTCTTCGATTTATTTGATTTTTGCAGGGCTTCCTTCTTGCAATACGGCCGTGAAAGTTTTCTCTTCTGAGCATTCTCCGTATTGTTTCGGAATGCACTTTCTTTTCGGTGTCTGCGGCAATCTCCGTAACGAGTTTTGGAGCACTAAACCTGGATTCTTTTTTTATTTTTCTGATACTATAACACACTTTTCTCAAAGAAAAAGTTCTTGGAGGTCCCGTGTGTTCAATCCTATCTTCCTCCCGGAATCTTTTGATAATATCAGACTCTGTACTTTTCTTCATTAGTAACATTTCAGCAATTTGACAACTTTTACCTTTAGTAAGGTGAAAAATTACTAGCTGCCACTGTTCAATTGTGCTCTCTCTTCCTCTGCGGGCCATTTTCTCTTAAGTTGTACACAGTGCTCTAACTCACTGAATGTTTACGTTCATACTATCCATGGCTCTTCTGCACACGACATCCGGATGGCAACTGACTTGTGTCCAAATTATTTTTGTTGAAGCACGTTAACTGCATTCTGAGGTTCCCGGGTCACTGGTTCTCTCCCGTTTTCTAAAAGTACACAGTTCAACGCCGTGCCGAATCTGTCAAACTGGGTTCTGTAAGTAACTAGTTTGTGTACACATTATTTTCTTTGAAACACAGGGCCAGTTTGTAGCAAGGGCTATAATTAACATGTCCGAATAATTATACGAGTCACTGTACATATTAGAATGGGTGAGAATACATGGATCCCATCAATTTCTTGCTCTTGCGCGAGTTGCTGACTACACGACACCTGGTAATCTGCCGGCGTCCGGGCTGAGCAGCGGTCGCTTGGTAGGCCAAGGCCCTTCACTTCTGCAGTGCCATGGGGTTATTCTTTAATTATTAGTACACAATACCTGGCGAGTTGGCCGCGCGGTTAGGGGCGCGCAGCTGTGAGCTTGCATCCGGGAGATAATGGGTTCGAATCCCACTGTCGGCAGCCCTGAAGATGGTTTTCCGTGGTTTCCCATTTTCACACCAGGTAAATGCTGGGGCTGTACCTTAAGGGCACGGCCGCTTCCTTCCAACTCCTAGGCCTTTTCTCTCCCATCGTTGCCGTAAGACCTGTCTGTCGGTGCGAGGTAAAGCCACTAGCAAAAAAAAAAAAAGGTACACAATAAATTCATTTACACCATTTTACCATTTTACCTGGTCTGCGCATTCCACCTACCAAGCCTGCCAGCAAACGGGTTTTCAATTCGGCAGGTTTGATTCTATACAAATGATGATCATACTGTATGTGGAGAAACTGAATGACTTGTTTTTTTCTTTGGAGTAATCTTGCGTCGGTACCACAGCGAACATCGATAACATTAATCCCCTTTCGTTTATTTACCTCAGATATACTTCTATTACAATGCATTTCATTTGTTTCATGATGAATCTGGGAAAGAAGGTGAGTGTCCGCCTGTGTGAAGAATAAAGGAAGAGGCTGAAATCTAGTTGATTACATCAGTTTCCTTTTGCTGTCCCCGCTGGCTGTTAAGTTAAAAGCTGCCCAGATGTATTCCCATTATTAGTTTAACTTAAGTTTTTCACAGTATTCAACGGAATGCTTTCGTTTGGAAGTCTATCTGATGTTCACACAAAGTAATGTGCATGCTTAATTGCTTTTTATTTAACATTTCCTGATTATGGGAAAATATAATATATATGATATGTTGCTTATGAATGAGGTAGGTACATAATCCATCTTGTTTTCAATAAATACCCCGTTCATGATTGCAACGAGCTATCCTTTAATTTGAACATTTTTGTATGCACCAGCCTTGGACTTTTACTGACGCACGTTTAAGTAAGGTGTGTAATTCGTTATTGAGGTGTACCTTATTCATCTCTGTCACCAACTACAGTGATCATGTCCTTTTTTCTGTTCTAATCATACCCTTTTAATTTTGTCTGGAATTGTACATTTCTCTTATTGTTGGTCTTTAGCTCCAAATATTTCCTTGAAAAAGGTTCCAAAGTTGACACAGGAGGCAGCACGCATCAAACGAAGGAAAGCAGGTCCTATTTGATCGCACACTCAAAATCTTCGGCGTTATGGTCCGCTACCACTACTATCAATGATCACCATGTCTATGGTTTGCTGTTCACAGAATGTGCTCGACGTGACCGCCACCCATTGCAATGCAGTCTTCCACCTTACGTCGCATGGAATCGCGCATTCGGTGGAATACATCTGCACCACAGACAATGAACACGCGTTCTCGTATTGTACTCACATCATTTATGGGAACCGCATAAACCATGGTTTTTACATGTACCCAAAGCAAAACCTATCAGGCTAAGTTCAGACGAACGGGAAGGCCAAGGTATGGGTCCTCCCCGAATAATCCATCGCTTATAGAAGACCCGTGTTAAATGCCACCTAACGCTACAATCAAACTGGGCCTCTGGTCCATCGTGCATGTACCACATTTGCAGTCGTTCCCGTAAGTTACGTATGGTGGAATTTAGGAAGCAACTTTAACTACAGAAAATAATCTGCCATTATATTTTCAAACTCACAAGTCGGATATCCATGACCGTGCCATGCTCTGTCGTTCAAAGGCTCTAGTTCGAACAAGTACAACACATAAATCCAGTATTCAACAGCTGAGTATCAGGAATGTGCTGGAAACCCGGAGGTGTGCGTGGTAGGTACAGGATAATGTAAATATGAGAATATACACTAATCTCAACACCAAGATATAACATGTATTTTAAAAGTAGACACGCATTAAGAAGATTAATAGAATTGGAATTCAGAGAACAACATGCATCAAAAGAGAAAGTTGAATCCTCATTTAAGAAATGTTACACAATTGGTTAAAATCGGCCACAGAAAATTATAAATTTAATAACAGTATTTCCTGCCAGCGCAAATGAATACAAAGCTGAACTGCCTAAAATAATGTAGGGAACAGGGAATGTGTAAGCGAGGGGAGGGAGGTCGAGTCCTGCATCGGTATTTCTTTGAACTTAAGCTAGAGCAAAAAAAAAGATGAAACACTCTTCTTTGTTTAGAATTCCGTGTAATAATTTTGAAAGCAAGTCCTTGTCCACATGTCGTCGCACTATACCACCCACAGAATTAGATTTAAATGATTGAAAATTAAGTTCTCGCTATAGATGTATGAATGAGATATTACATGAAGAAAAGAACATAGTTCAAGTTAGGGTCGGTAGATGCAGAGTGGGTTTCGGCCCTTGGGTTCCGTCCCTTAGGAGGCTATGGCTTGTCCGTGGTCCAACAGCTCTGCACTCTGACCGGCCAACCGAGCAGAGGAAAGGTGGCCACGGCTCTATCTTGGCTCTACGGCTCTGCACTCCGGAGACGGGACAGGGGCACGGGGACTGGACTTCACGTCTGGCCCCACCCGTCGGCTGTCCTGAGAAAGGTTTTCCGTGGTTTTCAGTTCTCCTGCACTAAGGCGATAGCCGGAACAGTTCGTAAGTATAGGCCACGGCCGCCCACCCACTCACCTTCTCCGCACATCTCCGTCACCGTAACAAATCTCCCGACCTGAGAGACGGCGTAACCGTCTAAGAGGCCCGCCTCCCACTTCAGGGGAGGAATGAAAACGTGTAGTAGTAGTAGTAGTAGTTAGAGCCTGAAGGGCGAAACGGGAGACAAGCTCCCAATGTTCAATGCTTCAATAAAACATAACAGTTCGCTCAACCAGCGTCACACGATGCACAAATCCAGTTTTTCAGGATTAAAATGAACGTGCACAAGACACGCACGTCTGCCGAAGGCCCTCCACACAAGACCGGTACGAAAGCCGGACTGACTTGAGAGGGAAATAATTGGCATATTTATAGGAGTACAGATGGAATGTCCTCGAACAGCGGAGGCATAGAGCAGCTTCAAGAAAGTTCGATGACATCAGTAGTCACGTGTCAGAGAAGCCGATGGAAGCTCAGCGTGGTTAGTAGGTTGCTGGGAGGCGAAGATGGCGGTTGTACGAGAGTGTTGAACAGGTAAAGAATTATTCTTGGTATTTAAGGGGCACGTTGCACGTAGGTGATTGGTTCCGAAGTAAGACACGATGCATAGGACCATTCGATACGTTTTGTAGAACGTAGGGACTTATCTGTCCTTTCACGTGAATGCCTGCACATACATTGATACTAAATTTGTGTTGGTGTTCTGTCTCGTCAACTGCATGTGGATTTGCATTGGCCCATACGTAGGTATTATGAAAATTTACAATACCGTCTCTCGTGAACCCCTCCCCGTCTGTAAACACAGCCTTCGCTGTGAAGTGCAGATCATGGGCACAAATTTAGAAAAACCACTGGCAGAAGTGCAGTCTGGCGGGCCGATTGTGTGACAGCAGAACTTGGGCGTGTTGAAAATGGTACGGATAGAACAACTGCTCGTCGAGGACTGTACAGAAACGCTTCTAACAATACCTTCATGTGCGGCTGTTCTTCGGAAAATCGTTCTAGGAATGTCCTCCACATGTTCTAATACCCGTTGCTCCATATCCGGTGTGCGAATTGTTCGAAGTCTGCCACGATAGCTTGTTCGTGGTGCAAAGGATCAGTTTCCGAAAGGCGCTGAAACAGGTTACTAATCAACTTTACATATGGTGTGCGGCGTGTTTGGTATTTGTCAGCATACAGAATAAGTCCCATAGGTTGCTTCCAGTTGCTTACTTGTAACAGAAGATCATATCGGACATTTCCTGTGCTGTAAGACCAGAGAAGAAAGACAAGGGAATAAATTAGAGTACTGCAGTGTCACAAAAACATGCGCCATTTGAACACTACCATACACCTGACAAAAATAACCTACCTGACTGCGAGAGCAAGACGGTCTGTAGTACGCTGTTACGGAGGGTCGTGTACGGCAAAAGACGTAAATACGTTCCTGTCTAAAGGTTGGTACAGTGCAAATGCACACGCACAATATACTGCGCAACTGTATACGTGCCATGGTTTTGCATTTGTCTCGCGAGAAATTGCTCTGAGTGAAAGACACGCCCCTCCTATATAATAGGACCATAACAAACCACGCTCGTAGGTTTACGACCAGTGTTTAGGTAGGAACGTACTTCCGTCTTTTGTTGCGTACCACCCTCCGAAAATTATTTGAACATCGTGATCATTGATAGTAGTGGTAGCGGTCCATTACTCCGAAGATATTCGGTTTGCGACCAGTGTTTATATAACCTTCTTTCCTTCGTTTGTTGCGTGCCGCCTCCTCAGTAAATATTGGAACGATTTCAAAGGCACCTGTATAGCCTGGTGGTACTGCGGTACAATGATGTCCTTCAGACTCGTGCATTCTACCTGCGACAACTGCTTGTGGTTAGCGCAGTGCTCTCAGCTTTCGGAGGTCACGGGAATGACTCCACAACAGCGGTAATTCGGGACGGTACTTGCAGGAAAAGCAAAGCGAGCAAAAGTGTCCTAGAGGCATGTTCATCTCCATTGCTTGTCTCCAATTTGCACGAGGAATTGAGGCCCAAGACCGTATTGCCGCAGGTTTAAGTTTAAATTACACATTTTGCGTACTACAGGGATGACTGGGATGTTGACTGTTAATTATCAACAATTGTAATTACGTTAAAGAACCTTACTCTTAGATTCTTATCAGCATGGTACTGTGGAAAACGCCAGCGCATTTGTCTGTTTTTTTTGCTAGTTGCTTTACGTCGCACCAACACAGATAGGTCTTATGGGAACGATGGGACAGGGAAGGGCTAGGAGTGGGATGGAAGCGGCCGTGGCCGTAATTAAGGTACAGGCCCAGCATTTGCTGGTGTGAAAATGGGAAACCACGGAAAACCATTTTCAGGGCTGCCGACAGTGGGGTTCGAACCTACTCTCTCCCGAATACTGGATACTGGCCGCACTTAAGCGACTGCAGCTATCAAGCTCGTTCATTTGTCTGTTTAGCGGGGTTCGTATTCCTTGCTACACCCACGGTATCCCCTGCCTGACGTAAGAGGCCACTAAAAGGGACGACCAAGGGATGGGTGTCTTTGAAACATGAAACTACTTCTGATTAGTACCATCACGCGGGGAACACCGTGGGTCACCTCTACTTGCGAGTAGGTACGCAATAAGTATGGGGTTAGTACCAACAGAGAGTGGTTCACTGTGGGTTTCCAGTACCCGTGATTTGTACTATTGTGTGAAACACAACGGATCTGGACGTTGCCTGTGATTAGTACCCACTAAATGAGGAACACCACGGAAATACCGGCGCCCGTGATTAGTACACCTAGGTGTGGAACACCAATGGTTTGAGTTTCCTATGAGAGGCGCCATTATGTGAGAAACAACGTAGGTTTGCGTTACCTGTGCGACGTACTACACTTGTAAGTAGTGCTATAATGTGTGGAACACCGCGAGTCTACGCTACTTTTGATTAGTATTAGCGATAAGTACCATTATGAGGGGCCGTTGACCTGGATTTTGGACCCTCTTTATATAACAAGCATCCTCGATTCAGGATTGTGCTTTAGAAGCAGTCCCTTGGTCAGTAATACTATTGTTTATGTTCGTTTCTGGGTCGGATCCACTGATTGTTTTAAACTCATTCATCCTTGATCACGTTTTTTTAAATTCTGGCCAGTGGAATATTTTGTTTAAATTGTCATTACATTTCGTACCATTAGCGGCCGATAACCTAGATGTTAGGTCCCTTTAAACAACAAGCATCATCGTCGCCGTACTTCTTGCCTAAATAACATGGCAGTGTTTAATTTGAACTTCGCTTAGCTGTCTTGTTATCGATGTGGCATCGGCGAAAACGTGAATGTGACAGACAGATTAGAATACACATGAGATGCAAGAGTTATGTAGAGATGAATAGGTAAACATATAATTGATGCCACGAGGCTCTGTGTCAAGCACGTCTATGGACTGATGACCTAAACACAACACAATACCAACATGCAAATTTGTACAAAAACCAAATAGCTTTATAAATTAAGCAACTTTATATCAAATTCACATTTGGCATCACGAAATGGTTCACTGAACATAGTTCAAAACTTTAAGTTTGATTTGGGCTGTTGTAAAAAGGCGTTCTTCAAATTCAATGATTTTCTGCTTAACGATATGTACATCTTACCGCAGATGTGTGTCTGATGTGAGCTGTAATGAGTTATATTGAAAGTGCTAAACTTTTGTGCCGTTCATCGTTCGCATTGAAGCCTCATATTATTTTAAACATCTCTCCTCGAAATGTTCAAGCGAAGCAATTGAGCACGTGTTGTGGAATACTACCTCTGGATATAAAGTCGGTGGGCAGTGTCACTTAGCAGCGCTTGTCATCTCCCAGCTTACTCTGTTGAACTAAGAAAACGGTGGAGTTAAAATTGTGGGTTTAACTGTCACAAAATTTCCCAATTTGGCAATAGAAAGTACATTAATGGAATTGAAATAAATGTTTGAAGACCATCAGTAAATTCGCTAGCTCTCTGCAGTATTTTGGAGTTTGTTTTTCGCCCTATTCGTTTAATTGAGACACGTCAGTCACGAACGTTGTGTTAGTTGTAGAATTACCGTTAAAACGTTTTCCTCAGATGTTTCAAAGTTCGCTGCCCACGATCAGGTAAGAAGGCAAGGCAGGCCACGATGGCTGGCAAGATCTAATTCGATTGAGCTCTGGCGCGAACTGGAGCTCGCCCCCTCTGCCGTGGACAGCCAGACGGAAATAAAAGTGTAAACGTGGCACATTTTTTTTATTTCCTTGGATGAGGGAGGGGCAAATGTAATAACTTGAAAGAGGGATTACGTAGTCTGAGAAACTCTCTCGGAGCTACTCTTACAGTCTTGCCTGTCAGATTGTTCAACACTTAAATAGTTGATTACGGACTAGTAGGCTGAATCGTACCACTCGGCTGCTATCGTCGTTCAAATGAAAGCTTCTTCTATCGCGTGTTCATTACTGTGAGTTTGGAACCATATTACAAGTTCTGAGGTTTAGATGGGAACTAGTGATAATACTGCATGGCCGTGGAACTCTATTAGTAGTGTTCCGACCATGTACCTCCGTGATCGTTTATTCGCTGCAGATGATTCCTACAGGAATTTTAGAAAGGCTTTTAAAAACATTACAAATACAATAGTGTGTTGTGTGCGATCGACTCGAATCAGACGAGGTATGTAATATTGTAAGTGATAGAAAATTGAATCTTACTGCTGTACATCAATAAGAGTTTTGATTTTTAGGTGATATAACTACCTGTTAAATAATGTTATTTGCTTTACGTCCCACTAACTACTTTTGCGGTCTTCGGAGACGCCGAGGTGCCGGAATTTAGTCCCGCAGGAGTTCTTTTACGTGCCAGGAAATCTACCGACACGAGGCTGTCGTATTTGAGCACCTTCAAATACCACCGGACTGAGCCAGGATCGAACCTGCCAAGTTGGGGTTAGAAGGCCAGCGCCTTAACCGTCTGAGCCACACAGCCCGGCTAACTACCTGTTAGTTGAAAGCAAGACGGGATAAGTGTACACATACCGGATTAGGGAACATCTCCATGATGAATAGTGAAGTTTCGCTATTCGATCATACTTAAGTTATCAGAATCTATTTTATGAAGCTATTTCTGTGAGTTTTGATATTCATTGAACATGAAACTGGACAAAATCAGTAACATAATGAATGATAGTAGAAGCCTTTAAAAATGTGGTGATACAGAACGATATTGAAGAGAATGTGAGTGGATTGGATCACAGTAGCTCTGTCATGTTCGTCATCGTTCAAATACCTGCCCAAATGCGACAACATCGAAATATACAGTAAATGCACGTCCCTGTGAATGGGATGTTGCATAAAACAAAGTACAGAGGCTTATGAACACGAATTTAACCGTCGGATAAGACTTAAACCTTTCTTGTCTGATTTTTATCTTCGGGGAATATTGAAACTTAAATTATTCAGGACTAATCCACGCTCTATAGATGAACTGAAGAACAGCCGTCATAACTTAATTTATATTTTCTAATTGGACTTCGATATTTTCTTAAACAGATGCCAGAAATGTGTAGAAAATGAAGGCCAGAAGCTCCAGCTTTTCTTCCTTGACGTGAGTAAGAACATAACTTTGAAATTGTAAATAAATATATTTTATGTGACAGTAACTCTGGAGTCGCTCGTAAACGAACACTTGTGTCGGTCGGCCTGGAGCAATTCGCTCTATGGCCCATGAACTCCGTTACATACACGTTTAACTGATAATCCGCTCACCCTGAACGTCAATCGAATAAAGGGATTTAGGTAGCTATATTTTTGTGAGGACTAACATCTTCATGCTTTGCTGGAGTAATGACTATTTTCAAATAGCCTGTTCAGCATGTATAAACTGTTTCACTACCAGGAAATAAGTCGTTAAAAATATATCCTGACGCAGAAGTAATATTTTGATGAAATCAGTGATAAGGCCCATTTTTAAAGATGAGATAAACCCAACCCCTATTAGAACACTTTGATGCAGAGGGAAAGGTATTGGAGATTCCTTCGCTTAACCTACAGCGTACTTCTACGTCGCACAAACTCGAATTTAATGGATATTTTCCTTTGTTTGTCCAATTAAGGGCTAATCAAACTACCATGTACCGTTAGGTATATTTCCAGTTTACCCACTAGTATCAAATGTTTCATTTATTGTCATACACTAAGAAGTGAAAATGAAAATCCACAGCCTGTTCCAGTCATTTCACAGTGTCGGGAATGGAATGAATGAAGCCGTGAACTAGCGTCGAGGATAGGAGTTGGGCCGGCGGCCGAAGCCTGTTACACTCCTTTGGGGCAATGATTAATGACTGACAGATGAAATAAAATGAAATTGGAGAGTTTCTGGAATGAAATATGACAGGGCAAACCGGAATACCCTGAGAAAAAAAAGACCACCTCCGTTTTATCCAGCATAAATCTCTCATGGAGTGACCGGGTCTTGAACCACGGAACCCAGCTTAAGAGAGGCCGGCGCGCTGGCGCCTGAGCCACAGAGGCTCCCTCATATAATAAGTACTCTGTTTAAATCATCGCAACTCTGCCTTCTTCATGGGTTCTGACGTTTGACTCACGACTGGTAAACAAATCCTCTACTCTACAGTTGAAGTGACGTCCAAGCGAGCTCGTCAGTGTGCTTCGCTTCTGTGCACTGTGCATTTAAACGCGTCGTCATACAATGTATGTGGCAGATCATATCATAATCGTCACTTCGCCGTTGCCAACATTGTTCACGTGAATCAGTGTGTTGTCTTGAGGTTCCAAGATACCCATTCAGTAGCGGGAGGCCCACGCAAAACAGCAACTCAAGACCGGCATATGCCGTATGTACGTAGACACCCTACACGCACAACTACAACTATGCGCCACGAACTACCAGACGCCTAGTGCTAGCCGAGCGACTCGGTGAACGTGTGTGAACAACAGAGTGTGTGCTCATTTTAATTCATTATCAAGTGTCAGTATAACCAGCGTACTATTACAGAATTATAATTTATTCACTCATCTCCAGCAATGGAGAAACCTGATACCGGTCAAGTTTTAAACATGGCATTACAGACTTGTTACGGGGACCCTCAACAACATCCCGTCAACTTTTAACCAACTGCTACCCCATTGTGTGAACAGCAGCAACAGCCCCAGCAGCAGGAATTCCCACAACAGCACCTCCAAGGCAACTTGACATACGGACCAGGTGTGAGTATGTCAACTACTCTACCACTACAGTCTCCTAACAACACAGGTATTGAGAACAATCGATCTTATTTTAATACTGAATTAGATCCTCAAACTAAGCGTTTCTGCTCAAATGACCGTCATGAGATCGAAAGTAACTTAATGTTACTTGATTCGAATTCTAGCTCTGAAACTACAGAAACCTCGGAGAGTATAGTCATCTCAAATTCCGATGTCCGACCCAATAATATTCCATCTCAGTTGTCTAGTCAGTCTCCTCCTCATCCAAACAACAATAGCAGCAACAACAACAACAAAAACCTAAGAAATAATACTAACCGTTACAGCCGCCTAGATAATGGCCCTTACTACGTAATATTAGAAAGTTTAGAACAGTCCATTGGAAATTTGCATCCCATGTCCGTGGGAAGAATGATATTTAGTGAACGTCTTGCCTGCAAGCAGGACATAGTTAATATCACTCCTATAGGGAAGAACAGGTTACGTATTGAAACTACCACTAGCGTTGCAGCGAATCGCCTTGTGGAATCAAAACTCCTACAGCAGAGGAATTTAGATCTTTACATACCGCATAACACCGTGCACAGACAGGGTATAATCAAGGACGTTGACGTCACACTTAGCGAGGAGGAAATAATACAGGAAATACAGAGTGCCTTCCCTGTAGTAAAAAACGTTGTACAAAGCAAAATGTTACAAATGGGCAGACAATGTCAAGACCAATACCTGTCTGCTTACTTACTTTCCGCACTCAGTGTCTGCCAGAATATGTTTATATACACGGAACAAGATGTGCAGTATTACCATATGTTTTACCTGTCATTCAATGTCAAAAATGTCTCGGATATAACCACGTTGCTTCAGCTTGCCGTTCTGCAGTACGCTGCAGTCGGTGCACAGGGCCCCATTCAATTCGAGAGTGCTCGGACAGCATACCTCCTTATTGTGTACACTGTCACGCTGCACACCTGTCGACAGATAAAGACTGCCCGGAATACAAGAAGTGGACTTACGTTAAACACGTCATGGCTCACAATAACATCACACAGGAGGCCGCTCTTCACATGTTCCACAACAGGCCATATGCGTCCACAGTAAACCAATCTGTCCCTCGTTGGCAAAGTCAAGAAGAATTCCCTTCTTTACCTACATCTAACTCAAATGTATTACAACAGACTGGAATTTTTCATGATGTTTCCTCTACCCAAGAACAGCATTTACATAGCACGGGTCATACAGCATCAGCGCCAACTGTTCATATACCAGCCCAAGTGACCTCCACAGCACAGGCTACAACTCGTCAACTTACCCTGCATAGCCCCATCGAACAACCACGGCGACCTGTTCGTGCCCCGCCTACTCCCGTGCGCCATCCAATATTTCCTTCAATATCCGAACGCACTTTTATACCCCAACACCTACCAGTAACGCCTATCTCTCACAATCCCTACCCTCCAGCACCGCACCTCAAGCATATTCCGCCCAACCAAAAGCACTCCCAACTAATTGAACAAATATTTACCATAATCATAACGATACTATCCCACATACAGTCCTCACCATCAAATACTTTACATCCAGATGCAATACGTCAAATGATCACTAACGTTTTCAAGTGTGAAGATGGCCTTTAAATTTTTACAATGGAATGCGAGATCTGCTAATGCAAATCGAGAGTCCTTACAACGAGAGTTATATACCCGAAACATCCAGATTGCTCTCATCAGTGAGACCTGGTTTCGGCCCGGAGTAGTAGTGACATACAGAGGATATCACATTTTACGCAACGACAGAGAAGATGGAAAAGGAGGCGTAGCAATATTTATCCAATCTGCAATACCATTTAATTACATCCCAATAGATCATGCAAACATAAAAAGTTTTCAAGTAGTTGCAGCCCGAGTGGAAGTGCTTCAGAGACATCTCACGGTCGTTTCAATCTACTGCCCCCAAGGACAATAATTAGTGTAAGAGAATGGAACTACTTAGTCACCTAGAAGCTCCATACCTAATTTGCGGCGATTGCAACGCACACAATACTGTCTGGGGTTGCGAAATAAATGACGTCTATGGGAACACTCTTTTAGATCTAATTTAAGATAACAATTTATTTATCCTCAACGACGGATCGCCAACCCTAGTACCAGTCCCAGGCCAAAGAAAATCTGCAATAGATCTTACATTTTGCTCCTCATCAATAGCTACAGATTATCAATGGAAAACTCTACCATTTACTATGGGATCCAACCATTACCCAATAGAAATTTCCACTATACAGCCACACACACCGGCCTTACATCAACATACTTCTAAGTGGAATGTTCAAAGAGCAGATTGGATTAAATACAGAAATAGTGTAGAAGCTAATTTAGATACAGTACATAACATTCCAAATCCATTAGAAAAATATGAAGCATTTATACGCATCATCAACATCGCAGCATCGCTAGCCATCCCACAACGACGGCCAATTGACCCTTCTAAGCGCGTACCGGCCCCGTGGTGGACTGCAGAATGCTCAAAAATGATTGCCAGACGTCGACGGTCATTTAGTACTTATAAACGCTACCCAACGTGGGAGAACTATATTGCATACAGGAAAATGGACGCCGAAGTGAAGCGTTTCTTAAAACGACAAAAAAGAAATAGTTGGAAGGGATATTGTGAGAAGATGAATAAAGAAACACCGCTCCCCGAGGTATGGTCCATGATAAACAGATTTAAGACGAAACGAACCTTCCCAAAACCACAGCGCTGCTGGATCGATGACTTCGCCGATTCCATAGCCCCACCTACATCATTTGATGACCCGAAATTCCCACCTACAAGCTCTTCACAAATGCCACGCCGTATTCTCCTGCAGCCTTTCACCTTTCGAGAACTTACAGCAGCCCTTAAAAATAAATCCAATACTGCTCCAGGAATTGACCAAATCCAATACGCCATGATAGCCCACCTACGATTAAATGCTAAGATTATTCTATTGCAACTTTTTATGGAGTTCTGGTCGCAAAGTATTTTCCCTAATGACTGGACTACACAGATCATTGTACCGATCTTGAAACCAGAGAAGGATCCAGAGGAAGCTGCTTCCTATCGAGCGATAGCTTTGTCATCTTGCGTCTGTAAGACCTTTGAAAGGCTATTAAAATTTAGATTAGAGTGGTGGTTAGAACACATCATCTTATCTACCTCTCAATATGGATTTCGTAAATCAAGAAGCACACTAGATAATTTAAGTCTCCTCACAACAGATATCGAGATGACCTTTCTTAAACAAGGATTCCTTACAGCTTTATTCTTAGACATATCAGGAGCCTACGATAGCGTCATTATACCAATTCTTGTTCGCAAAATGCACAGACTGGGTCTGCCCGAAGTTTATCTTCGTGGGATTCATGCCTTATTTCAACGACTTACGATATATATCCGTCGACGTGACAACTCACTCTACGGACCACGAATAGTAACGAAAGGCTTACCACAAGGTGCCATCCTTAGTCCGTTACTATACGCTCTGTATACGGCCGACCTAGACACCATATTCCAACCAAACATTAAGATCCTCCAGTATGCAAACGATATCTGCCTCTACGCGTCCTCATCCTGCTTCTGGGTCACACGATTATGGCTTGACGATGCAGCAAAGGCTCTCTCCACATGGACATTTCAAAATGGATTCAGTCTCTCGGAAGCTAAATCTTCAGTGGTAATATTTACCAGGAAACAACAGTCAATTGCATCACCTTTCATTCGACTCGGTCCATATTCATTTCCTCTTCAGACAACAGCAAAATTATTGGGTCTGTATCTAGACAGGCGTCTGACTTGGAGTCGACATATCAACCACGTAACAACAAAATTCGGACATGTGCTCAATGTTCTTCGAGCTGTTACTAGCACGTGGTGGGGAGCAGACCCGTCCACTATGTTAACACTCTATCGTGCCCTTCTTCGACCGGTCCTGGATTACGGAAGCATTTTCTTCGGCAACGCACCAAAATATGATCTTCGCAAACTTGATGTCCTTCAGTATCGGGCGATCAGGCTCTGTTTAGGAGCTATGAACTCTTCACCCACGAACGCTCTCTTAGTCGAAGCCATCGAAATGCCACTTTCAATCAGACGACAGATGCTATCAGATATATTCTTCCTACGCCGAGCTACCCAGATCAACCATCCACTTTCTACTAAAGTACTTACCCTCAGTAGATTAATAAATTCATATCAGCACTTACGAAATTGTCGCACTCCACTGCTGGTGACGAGCTACCATGAACTACGGTATATTTCCCCCCTTGTGCTCAAGGGCGCCTCAGAACCTGCCTTTTGCTACGACTATGAGCTCATATCCTCACCACCGAACACTTTCTCTATATCTGATACAGTGATTGCAGGGACGAATATGAACACTTCAGTCAAAGTACTCTTACAAACAGCTTGGTCAGAGTTCACATGCATCTACACAGACGGCTCCAAAACTTCAGAAGGAGTAGGATATGCTTACTATTGCCCATTAACAGAAGTTACTGAACAACGGTCCCTACCAGAGCCAACTTCCATCTACACAGCGGAAATGCTAGCAATTCAAGCAGCTATAATTTATGGTACCTCACAACAATTCCAGAAAATTCTCATCCTAACAGACTGCTTCAGCGTATTACAACGTTTAAAACAACCTGACTGGACCACAAAGACTAATAAGTACACCCTTGACATTCTGCAGTTAGTGAGAAACGCAGAACTCCGAGGAATAACAGTTCACTTTCTATGGATCAAGGGACATGCTGGTATCGAACACAATGAAACAGTAGACCTCCTCGCTAAACAAAGTACAACTGCAACCAACTTACGAGCCATCCAACTCCCTTATACAGACTTTCTCCCCATTATCCGTATGAAAGCTCAAAGAAAATAGTCAACAGAATGGAATACACAGGATCTGCACAAAGGACGATATTATGCCGCACTTCAAGCTAATATCCCTAACAAACCATGGTTCGACAGCATCAAACTGGCCAGACGTCACATCACATCCCTCATACCCATGCGACTCGGACACGGATGTTACGCCGACCATCTCTACCGTATAAAAGTGTTGGACTCTCCCACGTGTGAGTATGACCCTCCGTGTGTCGCAGATTTGAATCACGTTGTATTTGTTTGTTCAAAGTACAGTACTGCACGATCAGTAATGCTCTCAAAATTGATTAAAATTGGAACTCCATTTCCAACCAGTGTGCCAGCTCTTCTTGCTTCTGCCAACCAGAGAGTATATGCGATTTTAGCCGAATTTCTCAAAAATAGTGATCTAAATATGTAATTAGTGTCCTTTTAATTTTTATTTTTACCTCTCTTAATAAAAAATTTGTAATGGTTTTCGTCATGTTCAGAAAAAAAGTGCAAATCATGAATTGTGAGTGTCAGAATATCCAAGGCATATGTGTGTGAAGGAGACTGTCTCTAACCAGCGTGCCAGTTTTTCTTTCTCCTATCAAACAGAGAATGTAAGTGACTTCAGCACAATTTCTCAAATATAGCGTTTTAAATATATAATTTGTATCTTTTTGACCGCTCTCATTTTACCAGACATTTATATTGATTTTAGTCATGTTTAAAAAAAAAAAAAAAAGGAAATTTCAGAACATCCAGGAGTTTGTGAAGTGAAAGAGACTTTCAGGCGATTTTTCTGTCTGCCATTTATGTCATTTCATTCCTGTGTCTGTCATATGTATATATATTACTGTGTGACTTGTGAATTTGTAATGTTTTTTGCTGGCTGTATGGTCGATGGACCAGACGCCACAGGAGTTACTGTACGTACCCAGACTGTGCGCAGTAGACTGCATGATAGGGTGCTGTATTAAAGAAGGCTCCTCAGCACTCCTCCAATTCGACATCACAGGGTGCCACGAATTCGATGGGCTAGAGCACATCAGACTTACACGTGAGATCAGTGGACAAGAACGTTAACTGATGAAGAGCGAATTATTTACACAATGATAACTCTGCGCATATGGGGGAAGAGGGGGAACGATACAATGAATCATTCTCAATAGAACGTCACCAACAGCTTGGAGGTTCAGCACTATTGTAGGTTCGGGCGCCGTTCATCACTGTTTCACATTCAAGGAAACATGACGGTCGCAGTATACGAATACAACATTCTCCGACCCATAGTAAGTGGTGTTATGCAGAGACTGCAGATGTATACTCTACACGACGATAAGTCGCCCACATCGTGAATGGATACCTGGAGGGACGTGAGATCCGAAGAATAGACTAGGCAGTGTCTTGCCCGGGCATGAACTGCAATTTTCAACCGTTAACATCCTCCACCAACGATTAAAGCCTTTAAAGATGCTGCCATAGAGGAGTGGGATCATATGCCTCGAAAAATGCTCACTGATTTCTTACCGATCCGCCTCTGTGGTGTAGTGGTTTGTGTGATTAGCTGCCACACCCGGAGGCCCAGGTTCGATTCCCGGCTCTGCCACGAAATTTGGAAAGTGGTACGAGGGCTGGAACAGGGTCGAATCAGCCTCGGGAGGTCAACTGAGTAGAGGAGGGTTCGATTCCCCCCTCAGCCATCCTGGAAGTGGTTTTCTGTGGTTTCCCACTTCTCCTCCAGGCAAATGCCGGGATGGTACCTAACTGAAGGCCACGGCCGTTTCATTCCCTCTTCCTTGCCTATCCTTTCCAATCTTAGCATCCCCCTCCAAGACTCCTGTTCACCATAGCAAGTGAGGCCGCATGCGCCCCCCAGTTGTTTCCCCCGACCTAATGCCTCACGCTCCAGGACACTGCCCTTGAGGCGGTAGAGATGGGATCCCTCGCTGAGTCCGAGGGAAGAGCCAACCCTGGAGGGTAAGCTGAAGGAGAAGAAGAAGACGAAGAATTCTTACCGTGCATGCCCTGTCACACTGAAGAGTTCTTCACGATTCGTTGAGGATCAACACGTTATTGACTCGTGTGACTGCATTGAAAAGTGTGTTTAATGTGAAGTTCTGAGGAGGTACCTTCATACCTTAATCTTTTGGGTTTCATCACATACTGAGTGTTCGTTTTCTTTTCATACTTTTTCCACATTTACCGAGGAGTCTAGGTTTTCGTTGTATTTACTATTCTGAGTTACAAATTAAATAATGTGTTATCGGTTCCACCTCAGCACAACAGAATCTTGTATATGCTTAACTTCTTTTGATGACTGGATATTGTAACAGGAACGCCCGTACTTTAGTTTAGTGGAAAACATGGATTGACGCCAGGGCGTGTACGGTCCATGGTCAGAGAGTTGGAGAGAGAAGGGTAGTGCAATAAGTTCTTTTTAAGTGGAACTTGCAGTTTATTCAAGAAGAACAGATAAATCATATCACTTTTACAGACGAATGGTTGGAGTCTGAGTGTCCAGAAAGATGCAGAGAAGGCGTCGTCCCACGTCGCTGAACTCCTTTCCCTCACCATGGTACCACGTCATCCCACGGCGGTTGCCGACCCTCGATGTTTGAAAGAGACTCGAACCTGAAGTCTGACGTCTGGTGATAGTGCAGCGTGGAATAGTTGATTAGCTCTGGATTTCACTACCGTCCCACGAAGGGAGTAAAAAAATGTATGGGCTTCGCATGGAATGTTAAACTCCTCTACCACATTGCACTAAAGGTTGTGGCACGAAACTTCACAAGTTCCACGCAAATCACAGTTCCGTGATGATAATGGAAGTTAACACTGTTCAGTAAATGAAATAGTCACTGACGAGCTTGAAATGATAGGCAATACAAAATCTGGACCCTTCTCAGGTTCAACCGTTTGCAACTCCACTTAATCTCCATTCAAAGAAAAGAAATAAATTAAGTCCTTTGGACATAGTCTTTCGTACTGTTCGTAATGAATATGGTGAAGTGAATGCAATGATCTAGCACACACAAACTTTGAAATACATTAAATTTTCTATGAAGGCAGTTATAATTGATCACAGTGCAGTCTCGTGACTTGAAATTAAGTTTTCGTAAATGAACAGTTTATGAATTGTAACACGTAGTCTTGTGAAAAAAAAAAGAACGAAGTTCCAGTAAGACATAGTCGTTGACTTAACACAGTTTCTGGAAAGAAATGTAGACAGTCTTTTACGAAGTGAATTAACAGACTCTCGAAAAGAAATCGATTTTCTCCAAGGTACAGTCTTTATGCACCAAGTTAATCACACTCTTCATAAAAGCAATATCTATGTGACAGCAATTAATGTACAGTCTCTGCAAGACGAAATTCACAAGTCAAAAGAATGTTAATCAGCTAAACCGATTCTGTTACTTGCATTACTATTGAACAGTTCTTCTGAGGCAACTCATTTCCTTCACACGAAGTGTAATTCCTACGAGTATACGTTCGACACTTAAGCTGATTCTCCACGAGCAGGTAAAACGCCGCGATTCGCCTGCTACAAACCCGCTTGCAGAACAGAACAATGGGATATTTGTAGAGTTGTCTACACGGGCGGTTTGCACGCCGCGGGTGTACGCGTCCATGAGCGGGCAGGCGGGTCTAACGCCGGTAGAGGCGTTATTCCAGCTAGCGGTAGAACAGCGAATCATACTCCACGTGGCGGCAGTGCGCAGTTCACCCGCTTCTGTCGCACGATAGGAACTGCCTGAAGTATAGTATATTCTTTACTAGCTGATGTACCCGTGCTTCGCTACGGAATTCTACATTGTATGCAGAATTCTCGGTTAGGTAGTGTACACGTTGTGAGCAAGATTATATTAAATTCCATAGCTCTTACCGTTACCCTAGAAACGCGACGGGAAAGTCACCAAACGTCTTTTCTCATATGAAGACTGCGTTAGGGAATATTCATTGTATCGGTAGGTCCGCTTGTCTACTATCAACCAAAATCAAGTTGGGGAGCATTATAATGGCAGACACTCAATCTCCACCGGCATTTTTACATCCTCAGAAAGACTGTCTTAGTAATTTTCTCAACTGAAATGAACATAGGTCATTACAATGATGTCAGTAGGAATGACACGATTAAAAGCAATGTTTTCATATGAAATACTCGATCAAATGAAAAACAACGCATTTTCTCACTTTTAACGAACAGTACTACGCTCCCGATCTAAAAATCCAAATTTTCAGAGCTGGAATGACTCAGGCCGCATCCAGGGTGAATACAGTTCTTTATAGCTTAGACTGTAGTTTCTTATTCCCCGACTCTATGTACCGATTTTCATTATATTCTCCTATGGTGCGACGTTCATATGAACTTAACAGACATTCATGAATTTGTGTTTTTGTTTGCTATCATAGCCGGTACGGTAAACATGTATGAGACGTAAATGATCGGAAATTTAATTCTATATAACTTGAGTTATGTAATATTTATCGGTAAGACCACTAATAATATAAATATTTGAGAATTAATTTTCAGGCCTTCCCCTATACTAGCATTTCACTCGTTTAGTAATATGCACCTTAATAAGTTCAAACAGCTCATCGAACGAAGCAACTGACATTCTATAATATTAGAAAAACATTTCTGGATAGCTCCTGTGTTCGCAAAACGTTAAATGAAATTGTCCAGTGGTGAGCCGAATCGATAACGCAGGGTGAGTCCACCAACGTCTTTTCTTACCAGGTTTCTTTGTTTTGAACAGCTACGACAACACAACCTATTTGTACGACATCCATCATTATACTATGGCAGGTTTATCGCTAGTGGAGAATGGCTGCGCGTGTTGCGGCGTTTTGGCGCTGTTTACAGGCGTCAATTCAACTGCTCGTGTAGAATAGGCAAAAAGTTTGAGCGGTCAGGCGGGCAAACAGCGGCGTTATACCTGCACGTGGGAGAATCAGACTTAGACACTCGAACTGTATCGCGTATAATCTACCATCGGCCCTTAGCCGGACAGAATAACAGACTATACTCCCACAGCTGACCCGTACGGCGTGGCAGCTAGGACAAGACGAAACACACTCTGCTTTCTACGTTTTCTTTACGGGGGGGCCCCGTAGCTCGCTCCCCCGCCGTGACCATCGACTCAGTCTACATGGCCTCCGACATGGGAAGTGATACAAGGAGTATCTGCCTGTTTCCATGTCAGACACGTTACCAGGCGAGATTGTGTTAGGTATATGGTGTTGAAGTATGGTATTGAAGGGTCAGGGAAAAACCACATAGGCAGAAATAAGAAAGAGCCTACATGTAAAACCTGACTTCTTTTGATAGCACATGCAAGGATGTAGGCTGGAGATAGACCAGAGGTTGTGTTAGGAATATGTATCATGCAAACATAACCATGTCCTTGCCATTTTCTGTTATTAAGGGGATCAGCCTTTCTTGTCACTGCCTGGTGCGGCTGGGGTTTGCTAGCGTCTGGGCTCTGGGCCACAGGTTCGTCCCATTGCCTAGCTGCCAGCAGTCCCTGGTGCCAAGTCTCCTTTTTGCTTCCTACGGGGCTAGGGAGCTACTTTCATCCCCACAGGTCGGCTGGCAAGACTGAAAATATAATGTTCTTTAACTTTCCAGAACTTGACCATCCTTCCGCCGATTTGCTTGAGGTTTTGTACAATTATATTAGTTATTTAGACCTCCAGGATGACGTGCTTCAAATTACGATCTGACATCCCATTCTGGCTATAGTGACATCGAAGGAATGGAACATTCGATCGTGACGTCACTCGACCTTGACTGGTACCCTGCAGCGAGCGATCACCTGCCTGCGCTGTCACACATAATGCCTGCGCGCTCGGCACTCGTTTCAAATCTTCATAGACGGGTGTTAGCGCGTTTTCCACAAGAAATACATGGTCGGCGAATGCTGACAGGGCATTCCCGTTTCAATATATCCATACCGAAAAAAAATACATTGTTCGAGTTTAGTATTTTTGCGTTATACATTTGACGAAAAGAACACGCATTACTTTTGATTTGGCTTTAATAATAATTGCTCTCTGTAACTGGAAACATACCCTGTACAAAATTGGGTGAGATATCTAGTGCGCTTTCTCTGCATTGTGTGTAGATGGGCGAGCACAAATCCCAGAGCAGTATTACGTGCACTTACTGTACATTTGCTTCCCGGAGAGTTAGACTCGAAATATTGTATTGTGGTCTGCATTGAAGTATAAAGTTTCTGTATTAAGATTTTACTCGGTACATTTAGCAAAATATCCTAAAAGGAAAACTTTTTTTTGCTATTTTGCTTTACGTCGCACCGACACAGATGTCTTATGGCGACGATGGGATAGGAAAGGCCTAGGAATTGGAAGGAAGCGGCCGTGGCCTTAATTAAGATACAGCCCCGGCATTTGCCTGGTGTGAAAATGGGAAACCACGGAAAACCATCTACATGGCTGCCGACAGCGGGGCTCGAACCCACTATCTCCCGATTACCGGATACTGGCCCCACATAAGCGACTGCAGCTATCGAGATCGGTAAACGATTATTAGTGATGTACTTATTACACGTAATTGTATTTAGGATTTCGAAACAAAACTCGAAATATTTAGGTAATATGATTTCACTAGACACCGTTTAAATTCATCTTTTCTTGCAAAGTACTTATTCTCTTGTGAAGACATGCCGATCAGCGGCGCATGCCACTGACTGACGTCGATTGCTCACTTGTCCTGATCGAAGCACGTTGCCGTCCGCGCGTTGTTCCTCTCTCTAGTTGATAACACACCTGTCTTTTAACCTTTCACAAATAGAATACTTTCGCCAACTATAAAAGCTACGTCTAAATACGGTACTTCACTGGGCTCTGAATCCTGTTCTGTGGTACAAGAAAGAAAAAATGTACTTTAGCATCTGTTCAGGATGTATCTTTACTATCGGCTGAATAATCTTAAATGCAGTTCTATCCAATTTAAAGTCCGAAAGATACTGAAATACGGAGCAATAACCTTGACGTGCATTACGCTTGTAAATTTTTTGAAAGACACTTGAAATTGTTGTTAGCATGATGTGTGCAGCAGTTTTTTTTTCTAATTGCCTTACGTCGCACTGACAGATAGGTCTTACGGCGACGATGGGACAGGAAATGGATAGGAGTGGGAAGGAATCGGCCGTGGCCTTAATTAAGGTACAGCCCCCAGCATTTGCCTGGTGTGAAAATGGGAAACAACGGAAAACCATTTCCAGGGCTGCCGATAGTGGTGTTCGTACCTACTATCTCCCGAATACTGAATATTGGCCGCACTTACGCGACTGCAGCTATCGAGCTCGGTCTGTGTGCAGTTCTATAGTGGCATGACATGGCATGTACTGTACGTATAATCTACCTCCCAATCATTTATCGGTATCGAATTCTCCAACTGGGGTCACAAGGCCCGAGCTCTGCCATCCCAGCCACTCACCCTAGCATGGAAGGGAAAAAAAATCAACTGCTGATATCGTGATCATAGCAACTGAACTTCTATTTCACGTTGAACCTGAACCATATAGACGTGACTTTCATTTCTAGGACCCTACATGCATTGGCTGCGATTGAACTGTCGACACCTTGCTGAGAAGCCAGTGCCAATGCTACTCCTCTATCATTTCCAGGCGTTTGAAGAGTATTATAAAATAGAAATATATCGTGCTCCTAGTAATACGTTTCACTACCTTGGCTGGTTGTACTTGTATACTACGTTCATTCAGTGAGCAGAATTAAGTCAGTATTTCAGACCTCTCGTTTACTAACTCCTTTCAAGTTTAGGCTCTACCATTGTCGCTTTTGTTTTATCCTTTGGCAGGAAAATTTCTGGCAGCCGATACTTTCATTGCTGTACGCACGAGTAGTAGAGGAACGCTGTACGCCTTGGGATGAAATCAATATTGACCACATGGGCCTAAATCATGTGGTTGCAGTGGGATCATTTGTGGGTGGTGCGGTGTATCGCGAGCCAATGCTCTGTTGACGCCAACAGGGATCCAGAGTTGGGTTTGGAGCGCTCATTTCTGAGGCAATATGAACACGGCATATATATTCCTACTAGCAGTTACCCGCGGCTTCGCTAGCGTGGATTTCGTAAAATAATAAAAGTAATCGTTCCTCGGCACTGTACTAAGCCATTAAGACATTATCTGAAAATCCCTAAAGTATAAACATTCACCGACAAATTGAGTTTCATTTACCCCGGAAACTCCTTGTAAACCACGTTTGTGTTATTGCCTTTTGGGGCTAAGATAACCATGCAACATAGAACTGTACATATGAGAAAGAGTCTTCTCTCAAATCGAAAAAAAATTAACCCCTTTATCAGTCCTTCCCATTTTCCAAAAACAAAAAACACGTGTTCCTTTACTTTTAAAGGAGATGCGAAATACTCATTTTCGCGTCTGTAACATCATCGGTTCGTGAGATATAAGCATCTTCATAAAAAATTATTCACATCTTTTTTCGCATCTCTTCACCCCCCATTAAGTGCCTTTTCTGAAAACATTAAGTACGTGTTTCTGTATTTTAAAGGACTTTCCAAATACCAAGTTAATGTCTCTAACGTTAAGTTTTGACATATACTGTAGATATACCGGTACTCATTTTCAAAATTCCCCCAATTTTTCAATTCTTTTCAACCCCTTACGTGGATTTTCCGAAAACAAAAAAGTACGTGTTCCTTTATTTTTAAAGGAGATTCAAAATACCATCTTTCACGTCTGTAACATCTTCAGTTTCTGATATACGAGTATCTTCCTAACCAGAATTCAACTCCTTCCTTACTTATTTTCACCCCTACCCCCAATCGATTTTCCGAAAACAAAAAAATACGTGTTTATTTTTAAAGGAGATTCCAGATACCAAGTTTCACGCCTGTAACATCTTTATCTTTTAGAGATATTAGTATCGTCATATGAAGCCTCCGTGGCTCAGACGGCAGCGCGTTTCGAGATACAGATATACTCATTTTTAAAATTCACCCCCCTTTCCACCCACTTAGCGACGGAATATCCAATAATCCTCCCTTAACGAGCACCTACATTATAATATAAATGTATCCTCAAAAATTCATTCCTTTATGTCGAGTAGTTTTGGCTCGGCGATGATGAATCAGTCAGTCAGTCAGTCAGTCAGGACGAAGTTATTTTATATATATAGATTTCCTCACCCATACATGCCGAGACGCGTACCACGAGAGGACTAGGAGTAAGATTTGAGTGATGCAAACCCAGATCACAGCAGCTTTCGGTCGGCTGTTAAGTGTGGATTTTTTCGACCTTCTCAAATGTAGGTGTTACGATTTTATGTGATCTTAATTTTTTCGTAGAATCTTTCACAATTGTGAAAACAAATGAAAATATAGGAATCCACACGACAAATATCGAAATACGCACGTTTTTAATTAGGAAAGTTCATCCGAATGGATATTTATAACATATCACAGAGTTTCTTTATTCTAATCATTCAAGGACTTTACCATTTTTCGAAATGTAAAAATAGAACATTCACATTTGACTCCACACATGCAAATACAGTCATCATTTGCTTGATGGAATTTTTTGTTTCTATATCATTTTTAGTGAAAATCGTTTATTGCAAGTCTGACAATAGCATGTCTGTGTTTGATTTGATTTAGAGCAGTCTCTGTTTAACATAGCGTACGTTGATAAGAAATTGATGTCTGTATCTTCCTGTTTCTGCTTTCTTCTTATTATTAGAGCTTTTTGTGGTTCCGTAGATGCTAATGGAAGTTTCATCCTTACGACTTCCTAAAAGAAACTGTCTCTGGCCAATGTATGTATCACCCTGTTTGGTGCCAATTTCCCTGCTCCAGGTGCTCGTTTTTAGAAATCCGGTTTTAATGTTTTCCATTCTTTGTAGGTCTGTGATGGTCAATTTCTCTCAAGTTAGGGTGGGGCCATATGTTACTAATGTATTTAGTTTCAAAAGGTTTCATTGTCGTTGATAAACCAACTTTTAATATTTCTAAAAAAAAATTGCGCGTATTGCTGTTGCTGTCCTGTATTCAACGTGAACTCTGTATGACGCAGAGGTTGTCTGTAGTGTTATTCCAAGGTATTTAAATGTTCTTATGAGGCCCAGTGTTTCGAATTTTAGTAATGTGTTGTCCTTCAATGACGGTTCTTAAAATCTACTAATACGTAACTAAATCATTCCATAACAATGAATCTTCAGATGAAATCGCTATTATCACTGCACAATACACCTTACACGAACATTGGTGTACTATATCACATAAAATCTGACAGTAACCTGGGAAAGTCTAACTTACCTTTTAAATCTTCATGGCCACCTATAGTGATATCAATACCCAGGTTTTCAGACAAGTTTCATGCATGTATGTACTCGAGGCTGATGTCCATCGGTCCTTAGAAATTAAGTGATCGTCATCAATGTTCTGTACTGTAAAATTTGCTTGATGGGTCACGGTGAAGTTTGCTCTTAAAACATACCATGTACTGCAGTAATTCTTAGATGCTTTTCTCAGTTTTTGGCAAGAATGATGACAGATTGTATTTCCTCTGACCATCGGTAGAATCATCGCACTCTCCGTTACGTAATTGTTACAACACCATCCCAGTGGACTTCAAGAGGTTTATAGTACGTAACATGTCCCAACAATAAGCCTCACTTATAAATATCAAATATATTATTATTTACTTGATTATATATATCATTCCTCTTAATTTCCCTTGGAATAACCCGTAGATTGTCGAGTACGATCAAACAAGTACATGGCTTTTCAAGAATAGTTTGATTCAATTTCGTATTCGTTTGACATAGAACTGGGAAACGATGGAGAAGCCCTATTAGCATAAGCTACAGTAGGCCCTGAACTCTGTTCCCTTCTCAGCCTTTTTAAAAGGTTGAGTCTACCCCATTTCACTCGTCATGCCAGAATGTATACCTTTCGTTAGTTAAACAAGAATTCTTCGTTCTTATTTCTGTTTAACATCGCATTTGCATGTATGTATTTTCGATGTTGGTGAAACAGGAATGGACTAGTACTGGGAAGGTAATGGCTGTGACTTCAGTATAGTAAGCAACCCGGGCATATGCCTGGTATGAAAATCAGGAAAAAGGAGAATCCTTCATAGGGCTGCCGATGCTGGAATTCGAATACCCGTCGCCCCACGAATGGAGGCTTAGTGTTGCACGACCCGTCCGACGGCGTTCTCCAAAATTGCCACTGATTGCTTCAGCTTTCGTTCTGCCACGGACCTGTGCCCATACGTCGCTCTTCGTGCCCAGAGCTCACCGGTAAATCCTCTCGTCACGCCAGCAATGAGTGGAGGTTGACATGCATTAATAACGGGATAAGCGCACTAAAGAGAATATTATTTGATTTTTATTATTTATGGAATAATAATAATAATAATAATAATAATAATATCCACCGTCTTCACTTTAGAAACAGAGGTGATAAATTTTTGTTTCACTTTCCTCACAACAATTGATGTAGTTTGTTTGTTATTGTTATTATTATTGTTATTGTTATTGTTATTGTTATTATTATTATTATTATTATTATTATCACTAATACAGTTATTACAATTTATCAAGGAACTGGGGTGTTTATCGTTGACAGGTTAGGAACAGTAGGAGATGGAGTATTCATACTGGTGAAAGAATTTTTAAGCTACGAAACTGGTAAGGACGAGAAACACAAAATTCTAGCTGTAAGGCTCATCTCTAAAGATAACAGGAAACTTCAAGTTTCTGGGGTGTACAGATCTGGAAAGGGTAGTGCTAACGCTGAAGGGGAAGTGTTTGATAAGATCATTAGCTAGGCCATATGTGGAAATAGACACGGAAAGGAACGTCATTGAAGCGGGTGATCTCAATTTACCAAATGTCAATTGCGAAGGTAATGCGAGTGATAGGAAACATGACCAACAAATGGTAAATACGTTAATCTGGGAAAGACTGTCGCGTGAGGAAGTCATGGAACCAACTAGAGGGAAGACACTTCTGGAAGTGGTGCTCGCAAAACCTGATGAATTCTACAGAGAAACTGAAGTAATAGATGGTATGAGTGATTACGAAGTTTCGTCATATTTAGAAATAAATGCAATAGAAAGGTTTTAAAAATTGACTATTCTTCAATACCATATAGTTCATAAGACAGACACGAGAGACGGTTTTTAGAAAATAATTATGATCCGTGTAAAATGGTAAATTTAAAAAACTTAGCCTGTGGGATGGTTTTAAGACGACTGTTCAAGAATGTGAAAACAGGTATGTACATTTTAATGATGGTAAGGAATGGTAAACAAAAGAAGTAGAGAGACTAAGGGACAGGTGCAGGTTGAAAGGAAATAGTCAGAAATGTTTGTGGAAGTACGAAGAAATTGAAGGAACTTTCTAGGTATTGTAATCTAGTGGAAAACTTAGCTACGGATAACACGATGGCAAGCATAATTGGCATTCTCGCAAATTTCAGTGAAAAATGGAAGGATAGGGGTTCCAAAAGGTACAATTACCGGAATCACTAAAGAACAAGGAGGGTACATGTGAGGATTTACAGACGGCAGAATTATTCATTCAGCAGTTTAAATATTTTACAGAGGTAATATCCAGGGAAAGGAGGTGACTAATTCTAACGAAGTATTGACATTTCGTTTTCTTCTTTATCTGTTTACTCTGCAGGGTCGGTTTTTCCCTCGGACTCAGCGAGGGATCACACCTCTACCACCTCAAGGACAGTGTCCTGGAGCTTCAGACTCTGGGTCGGGGGATACAACTGGGGAGGATGACCAGTACCACGCCCAGGTGGCCTCACATGCTATGCTGAAGAGGCCTTGCGGGGTATGGGAAGATTGGAAGGGATCGACAAGGAAGGGGGAAGGAAGCAGCCGTGGCCTTAAGTTAGGTACCATCCCGGCATTTGCCTGGAGTAGAAGTGGGAAACCACGGAAAACCACTTCCAGGATGGCTGAGGTGGGAATCGAACCCACTTGTACACATTTGACCTCCCGAGGCTGAGTGAATCCCGTTCCAGCCCTCGTACACCTTTTCAAATTTCTTGGCAAAGCCGGGAATTGAACCCGGGTCTCCGGGGGTGGTAGCTAATCACACTAACCACTACACCACAGAGGCGGACTGTATTGAAATTTACCTGCGATAACACAGACGTTTACAGCAAGATACAAAAGTTGAAAACTCGAAAAGCAGCTGGAATTGATGCGCTTTGTGGGGATATACTAAAGGCAATGGGCTGGTATACAGTGTCATATTTGAAGAACGTATTTGATTACTGTTTGCTTAAAGGAGCTATGCCAAATGAATGGAGATTTGCTTTAGTAGCCCCTGTGTTTAAAGGAAAGGGCGATAAACACACAGCCGAGACCAGTCAGCTTGATGTGTGTTACATTTAAACTTCGGGAAATCATTTTTGATTTTAGAAAATTTTGTGAAATTACTGTTTTCATAGAAGCCTGTTTGGATTTAGGAAAGGTTATCCCACTGAAGCTCAACTTGTAGGCTTACAAAAAGGTATAATAGATAATTGAGATTCAGAAGGTCAAATGGGCTGTATCGCAATTGACCTATCTAAGACTTTTGATAGGGTGGATCCTGGGATACCACTGACAAAAATCAGTGTAACTGGACTAAACAGAAGAGTGACTAATTGGGTGGCTATATTTCTAGAAAATAGGACTCGGAGGATGAGAGTAATTGAAGCATTGTCTGTTCATGTAATTATTAATACGGGAATTCCTCAAGGCAATATTATTGGACCTTTGTTTTCTTATATTTAAATGGTATTAGTAAAGAACTGGAATCGGAGACTGTCTTTTTACGAATTATGTTATAATATATAGAGTAATAAATAAGATGAATGATGGTGAACTACTGGAGAAATACCTCAATAATGTTGTGAGATGGACAGCAGGCAATAGAGTGATGGTAAGTAGGACGAACATTCAGGTTGTAGTCTCACAAAGAGGAAAAGTCCTCTAAGTTTTAATCACTTAGTTGGTTGGGTGAAAGTTCTTCGTGGAGATCATTGTAAATACCTAGGTGTCAATATAAGGAAAGATAATTTTTGGGGCGATCACATAAACGGGATTGTAAATAAAGGTTCCAGATCTCGTCGTATGGTTGAGTGTATTCAGGAGTTGTAGTAATGATGTAATAGAGAGAGCATATACGTCTGTGGTAAGACCACTATTAGACTATGGTTCCAGCGTATAGGTCCCTCACCAGGCAATAGTGTTAAACATAATGCCGATCATTGCAGGCCAGTAAGCTTGAAAAGTATTTTATGTAAGCTTTGGAGAAGCATTCTTTATGATTTTATTAGATATATTACCGAAATTACTAACTGGTTTGATAGAAGGCAGTGTGGATTTAGGAAACTTTTAGATGAAGAATGACTCGAGACATGGAAAAAAACTAAAGAAAGCAGTTCGGTTTGTTCTGGGTGATTTCCTTCAAAAGGGCAGTGTTACAAAAATGTCCGAAGTTTGGGCTGCGAAGAATTTGGAGAAAGGAGGCAAGCTACTCAACTGAGCGGCACTTCTACTATATGTTTCCACTCCTTCCTTATTCTACGAAATGTCGCAGCATTCGCCTTAGTGCAGGAGAATGAAAAAACACGGGAAAACAACCAACGATGGGGACCTTCCCCTTTCCGTCTCCCGAATACAGAGACGTAGGAGTCACGGTAGAGCCGTGGTCACCCCTGGTCTGCTCGGTTGGTTGGTCGGTCGGTCGGTCGGAGTGCGGAGCTCTCGGACCACGGACAATCCGTGGCCACTCGTGGGCCGAGGCCTACTTTGCATCGTCCGACGTAAGCGGTATATTCTGAGCTGTCAGTGCAGAGGTGCGTAGAATGACAATAGTAGATGAACAAATTTGAGTTGTGTTTTTAAGAGAATATGAAGATAAAGTTGGAATTCAAAAGGACCGATTCTCAGATGAGCAAACTTTGACACTTCAAAACAGGTGCGAAATATTGCGAAATATCTAAGTTTGATATGGCTGAATACATTCCTACTGAAGTCGTTGTACCAAATCTCATTCAGATTGGAGAGACACAATGAAAGGGTTTCCTTGCAAGTGTTATTGCTACTAATAAACAGTTGAACTAACATTTCACGTAAAAGAGAAGGGCTTAATAGTGTAGAATCACCTCGTATTGTTTCTTCCGCTAATGTAAATATGAGCTGGAGGATAACAAATATATATGAACATGTGCCGGTTCAGCTTGAGGTTTAGGCTGTGTATTTTGTGGTTGAGGAGGATAAGGATTATGTGACAATGATGATTGGAATAAATTTCTTAAGAGCATGGACGTTGAAAATTAGGTACATTAGTAGACTCATTGGCTGAATGGTCAACGTTGAGACCTTCGGTTCAGAGGGTTCCAAGTTGGATTCCTGGCTGGGTCGGGGATTTCAATCGCGTCTGATTCATTCTCCTGACTCGGTGACTGTGTCTTTGTGTTCGTCTCAACACTTTTCTTTTTATATTCAGACAATACGCCATACAACCAACCACAGAGAAACACGCAATAGTGAGTACTTCCCTCCATATAGGGTTGGCGCTAGGAATGGCTTCCGGCCTTAAAGAAAGAACCACATCAATATGTGTGATACAGTTCGTACCCGCGATGTCATAGATGTGGGAAAAGCGGTGGAGGAATAAGAATAAGACGACGACTTCAGTATTTGAGTAAAGCTTCCTTCTTGTTGGAGAGATACCTGAGAATTGTCTTTTATCGGCTGGTTAATATAGGCATGCATGAGACTTTTGTACTGTAGTTTGGCCTGTATCAGTAGTCCTTAATGGGAGATGGAGACTTGAGGACAGTTCATTTGTGGAAATCCTCGTGTGTGCTGATTAACACACCCGGTAGATTCAAGGAATATTCCGATTTACCGTGTAGGCCTATGTTGTATTATTAACATCAGCAGATTATGGTTGAATAACTTGTTAACTTCCATTAAACCTGGTGGAGTTGTTTCTAGCATGATCAGAAATTTTCTTCGAAGGATGTGCTCTCAGGGAATTTTTTTTAGTCATACATACTTGGCGCTAGCTTGTGTGTAATAGCGCTTGTTGACACAGTATGTAGCAATGTGCCATAATCTGTTTCACTTCTCGTAATGTAAGGTATTCCGAACTCTTGAATCTTGTCTTGAATCATTATTCTTCTCGTTAAACGCCAAACGTTGACTACCCTGATTTCTACCTTCCATTAGTTCAGTTATGGAAAGCGAAGTATGCACATTTCTTATCATACCTTGACGGGTGGTTAAGAACTGATGTGTATGCACCTCCAGACTTTCCATTTTTATGAAGTCTAATGGTACTATTCTGTTTGCCAGAGCACCTGACGTCAGTTTTAAGCGGATTAAATTTCTACCATTGGATTATATATCGACTATATAACTTCTCAAATGATTATATATTTGCTATAAAAGAGCATACCGAATGCCATCGTATGAAGTCTTCGCAATTTGTTATTGATTTATTTGATTTTTTATTATCTTCAGACGATGAAGTACTAGAAAAGTCGGCACTATTATCTTCACTGTCACGTTCGTTACTTTCGGAAGCTCCTTCCTCTTCGCTAATCACATTAGTTCGTATTTGGAGCTTAATATTAGATATTTTAGAGGCTAATTTCCTTTTACTGGCAGAAATCTGTTCGTTGTTGAAAGAGCGTTTGTACGTCTGTTTCTCTCCGGTCATGTCCAAGTCTCTTATAACACTTTTCACGGGAACTTCAGTGTCCTCCAGAGTGAAAATAGCACTTACCACCGCATGTGGGGTAGCCAACAGAGCTGATGTAGGTTCCAGTCGGGTGTGTGAGGCAGAAGCTCGTCTCCCTCGCATATAGGCCCGACTCCATGTAGGTCCACTGAATGCTAATCACTCGCTATATATACTAACGGAATATACGAATTAAATTGTATAAACGTATACACTGATCTATTAAAAAATGTTCCATCCACTTGTATAACGCACTGATACACTATGTACGTACTTCAGGCACGCTACCGACCGAGTAAGGTGACTCCGACTCGTAATTCGTAAATGACCGAGCGAGTTGGCCGTGCGGTTAGGGTCGCGCAGCTGTGAGCTTGCATCCCGTAAGATGGTAGGTTCGAACCCCACTGTGGGCAGCCCTCAAGATAGTTTTCCGTGGTTTCCCATTTTCACACCAGGAAAATGCTGGGGCAGTACCTTAATTAAGGCCACGGCCGCTTCCTTCCCAGCTCTAGCCCTTCCCTATCCCATCGTCGCCATAAAACCTACCTGTATCGGTGAGACGTAAAGCAACTAGCAAAAGAAAGCTCGTACATGGAACACACTGTGTTCCCGTGCCCAGTCCACTTCGATCATTGCAAATGAAGTGTAACTGCGACATTATTCATTTATTTATCTAAAAGGAGCTGTTCAGTTTCCCTGTGTTACTTTCACTTTTCACTTCACATGTGCAAGTATTCTGAAAACATTGACAAAGCGTAAGTTCTATTCCTTTGCAACCAACACCATTGTTTTATTTAATTTACAACATAAACCTCCCTATGTATTCTTTAGTTCGCCTGTTACAAACACGTTGCAAACCCAAGGGATACATCACATCGAATTTACAAGACATACGCACTGTAGAGTAAAAGATTTGTTGCTGAGATCACAAGAAGGAAATTGGAAAGAGTTTGCGCCAAAAAACTCCGTCTGATAGGGCGAGAGCAGTGCCTGCAATGCAAATTGAAGAATAATTTATATTTCAAATAGTAATTGTTCGATGTATGAATGAATTACATATCTAAAATCGTCACAATACAAAATCCTGTAGTGTAAGAAATTAACATGCTATAGTTCCATTAAAAAAAAAGCGAACTTGTTTTATAATTCTGTGTAACACCTTAGGAGAATCAGCGTGTATATCGAATACTAATTTTATCGTTGATATAATTCAGTATAATTGCATTTATTGAATAAAAACATTTGGAAGAGATTAAACGATTATATATAGTAGCCAACATAAATCTTACTTGCCGCGCTGTTATAATCATCTCTACTCGCTAAGCCTTCTGTTTTTACGTCATCGGCCCTGAAATTATACGTGTGCACTCTGCGATTTGGTGACATATAATGACCATGATGATGATGATTATGATGGTAACAACGATGTGATTACTTACGGTTTTCGGAGACGCCGAGGTGGGTTCCATACCGGCTCAGTCATGTGCTATTTGAAGGTGTTTAAATACGTCAGCCTAGTGTCGGTAGATGTACGGGGATGTAAAACCAATAACTTTTCATTATTCATTTTAAATTGTGCAGTCAGAATCCAATAGAACGATCTCTCAATATTTGTGTTTCAGGTTATTAACCTTCCTTCCGTTTAGGACAGTTAGTTGCGAAAGTTAAAGTGAATTTAAATAATGTTGCCAGCATTTTTGGGGTTGTGATTAGCAGAGTGGCTTACCCGCTGGCTTTCCACGCAGAAGACTGAGGTTTGAATCCCTGTCGATCCTGAGTTGAGATTTTCATGTCGAACTCACATCGCCTCAGGAAGGTCATCCCGCCTTAAACTTTCCGCTGAAACACACAATTTTATGTTGAAGTGATTTATGACGGCTATGTAATAGTTCCACTAAATATTTGGCGAATGAATTGCCGGACAGGTACCTAATAAGCCAAGAATTAATGTAGGATTAAATAGAGTCGTTGCTGCTGTAGAATGACTGCTTTGCAACACTACATGCCACACCTTCTTTTTCTTATAACATATATTTCCAGGGCCGCTTGGCCACTCAAGCTCATTTTGTACCGTCAAGTTTTCTACTAATTAATGTGGCTGAAGTTACCCGTGTACAAGACCATCTTCGTCTTCCTTATTAAATTTGCATTGCCTGAATTTTGCGGATTTATCCTTAAACCGGCAAATGACGTGCGACGAATTTCTCTCGGTTTGCATGACGAAGAGACATATGATATCATCTAGGGCCTACATTGTTTCACTGCTTTAACAGAATGTGTGTAATAAAAATATGGCCGAAGTTAGCCCAATTTACTGTACTATTTCTGTAAGAACTTCAGCAGCCTCTGTTAACCGCTTTTAATATTATTTTCATCAAGACAGTATGTGTAGATATTGGTTTGTAATTATCTATATCTCAACCTATTATTATTTGTTGTTAGAAATAACCTCTATCATCGAGTAATATTCGGGAATCTCCGTAAAGGGAGACCAAACACAAGAGACAATATGAAGGAGCAAATTTATCTCGTAATGTTGGTTAAATTTGGACCAGGGTGGTGGTGGTTCTCATGGTGGTTATTTAATAACACTTTATATTTGTCATCGTCAGTGACGCAGTCGGTTTTTCAGTGTTCTTCTGTTGCCGAGATTGCGGGTTTGGCCACAGTCGCCGGGGTGAGTGGCTCAGACGGCTGAGGCGCTTGCTTTCTGACCACAACCTGGCAGGTTTGACCATGACTCAGTCCGGTAGTATGGGTCAAGGCGCTCAAAAACGCCAGCCTCCCCTCGTGTCGGTAGATTTACTGGCACGTAAAAGAACTGCGGAACCAAGTTTCGGCACCTCGGCGTCTCCGAAAACCGTAACAGTAGTTAGTGTGACATAAAGCCATTATTATTATTATTATTATTATTATTATTATTATTATTATTATTATTAACTCCGGCCGAGGTCAGTAGCTAGCATTTTCTTTGGGTTCTTGCCGGTGAGGGATATCTCGTGTGGCTACATTTCAGCACTCGCGAAATCTGCAGCAAGTGAAGGGATGTTAAAGGGTAGCATTATTATTAATTTTTAGCCTACTATGAGTTTCACCATCACGCCGTAAATTCTTCCAACTTGTATCTTCACGAAGAAAGAGTAACCACTTAATTTAGGTAGCAACTCATCTGCTGCTTCTGAAGTATTCGGTCTGTCAATAAACACACGTGTGTTGTTGTCAACTTCCCATAGCTTATGTTTGGATGTTCCAGAAACGATTAACTCTAATCCACGAAAGGATACCTCTGAATGTCGTGTGATGGACTATGTAGCATGTTTACAGACTACTTGTCACACAAAAGTCTAATAGCACTCTCTAAGAAGACAATAATCAGATCCTCACCGTGGTCTACCAGCAGAACGTGTTAGAATGAAAGCTACAAATTGCAAACCCTTGTACTTTGTTTGTTGAAACTTTAGTGCTCACTAGTACGGCTAGTGCATTTTAACAAATCCCACTGGACTAACACGGAGGAAAGTTCGCCAACATCTTACCTAAAGGGAGCAGACATGCCATCAGAATACTTCCAACTTTGCATGCCTTTTTTGCACTCTTAGAAAGCAGTTTCTCAGACGATTTATATACATTGGGAACTACTTTCTAGTAGAGGACATCCTGCTTTATCAATCCCTTGTTGATGATAAAAAGTTCTGTCATAATGCGACACTAACATTAAGGTGGCGTTTGACTGGTATTCTGAAACATACGGCCAGTATGACGTTAGTAAAATGCAATTTGCTACCTGGATAGCTATAATTCCATGACGCCTCCCTTTTCCTTAACAAATTGTTGGTCTCTATTCTCCGCGGGGGACTACTCGGCTGTCATAAAAATGTCTGATGGCGATTTGTTGTGGTTGATCGAATGCTCAAGACATACTCAAGAACACCATGCAGTCTTTACATATCAACTGCTGTTAATTGTGTATTTCTACACAGATTGATCAAATAACTGTAATACAGTGAGTAGTGCCTATATCCACGAACCTACTACGCTGGCGTAGCAGGAGGAGAGGTGATACTCCCAAGTGGCGCGTCTCAGGTGGCGAATAGGGGGCGGGGGGGAGGGTCCTAACCGGCTTGCCGGCGTACTTGAGGGAAATAAATTACCTCTCGCGGACCAAACACACAACCCCCTGTGGCTGGGGAACGCAGGCGAATAATACACCCACAGTATCCCCTGCTTGTTGTAAGAGGCGACGAAAAAGGGCGACCAAGGGATGATTGTATTAGAACCATGAAACTACTTGTGATTAGTACCACCACGCGGTGAACCCCATGAGTCGCTTTTACTTGCGCATAGTACCACTATGTTAGGTACCAAATAGGTTCGTGATTAGTACCACGCAGGAGCACCGTGCGGTCAGCCCCCCACTTAGAGTGCACTGTCGGCTTTTACAGTACCTCTGATTAGTACCACTATATGAGCGACACCATGGTTCTGGCTTTGCCTATGATTAGTACCCACTATATGAGGAACACCACGGGATTGTACGAGTCCCCGTGGTTAGTACACTTGTGTGATGAACACCTTAGGTTTGCGTTGCCTGTGAATGGCGCCGCAATGAGCGAAACACCATAGGTCTGTATTACATGTGCGAATTTCATTACCTGTGAGTAGTACCATAATGTGTGGAATACCGCGAGTCTACGCTACTTTTGATTAGTACCGCACCATGTTATATACCATGGTTCTACTTTCCCAGCGATAAGTACCGTTATGAGGGGCCGATGACTTGGATTTTGGACCCCTTTGGACTGCAAGCATCATCGATTCAGTATTGTGCTTTAGAAGCAGTCCTTGGTCAGTAATGCTAGTGTTTTACGTCAGTTTCTGTGAACGTGAGGCACTGCGGGTCGGATCCACTGATTGTTTTAAATTTATATCCATCCATTCATTCTTCGTCCTCACGTTTTGAATTCTGGTCTATGGAGGATTTTGGACTTTAAATTTGTCATTACATTTCGTACCATTAGGGGCCGATGACCTAGATGTTAGGCCCCTTTAAACAACAACCATCATCGTCAGTGCCTATATCTATGTTCAGTCAGGCAGCTGTGAAAAATTAAAGCTACCTCAGACAGCATCCATATATTTACTGTTGAGCTTACAGCCATTTTGTGGATCCTCGAATACGCTGCAAATCTTCCTGAGCCGTTGACTGTGGTGTTGCCCGATTCCAGGTCAGCACTGCAGAGTCTACAAACCATCAACTCACGGTCAACATCCTTGATTCTCGTACACGCGATTATTGCAGTGGTACATCCACTTGAGACACAAGGGGAGAAAGTTTCAATTGTGTGGGTAAATGCCCATTTAGGAATCCCAGGCAGTGAACTAGCAGACAATGCAGCACGATCTGCTGCCACTGAAGGCCAACAAGACATGCACTACAGTTCTACCATCGGATTACACCTCCTTGCTTCGTAGACGCCAATTGATGGCGTGGAACAATGAGTGGCATCATACCTCCCAACAACGTGGAAAACGCTATGCCACTCTCCACCCACATATTCCGAACGTTCTTTGGCACCATAAGCGTCCCTATTCGCGCCAATTCATCGGAGCAATCGCAAGAATGGAATTTCATCATGGTTCTTTCCCTCAGCGCCTGCACAGAATCCAAGGACTACGATCTCCCTTCTGTTCACGTTAAGCTCATACAGTTGCAGATCTTAATCACATATTCATTGGATGTCCACACCACTTTGTTCGCACTACTTGCTGACTAAAAGATATATTGGCATTGGGTTACCAATTACCACCTATTCTTTCGTTATTTCTCCACAAAAGTGACCAATCTGCTTACTTTGAGTTATACTTTCTGACATTGGACTGCGAATCTAAGACCTTCACCTAGCATCGATTTTACCCTACCATAACTAAAAGACTCCTATCTCCTTCTGATCCATGACTTATGCACGTGTACCACTGGATGTACTCATGGGTCTTATGATGAGAAGATGAATCCATCTATCCTGTATCCGAACAACAAATAAAATTAATTAATTAATTAAATACGTAGGTTCCTATAAATTCCTTCCTTACATAATTCATTGGCTGAGTGGACTTCGACCCGAATGCAAAAAAGGAAAGATATGCACTACACCTTGTAAGAAATCAAGTTCCGGCAGGAGATCGCTTCTCGAAGCTGGCTTACGTCACCGTTAAACATAACGAAAATCATTGTTTATTTTGCGGAGAAATAATGGAATAGGCACATATGTAGAAGAACTGACGCACTTAGAGTTAAATATTTAGGTAGTGAATATAAAACAAAAAGAGAAACAGAAGAATTCTATACAATGTTAAATTGTTAAAAAAAGAATGGATTACACCGGGAAGAATAACAAAATTTGTTTGTATTTTTAAAAATATGTTTCAGAAGGAAATAAAGGTATTAACTAAAATAATGAAGGGTTTGACACATGTTTGACCTAGAATATGCAGAATTGTACTAAATCTAGGACAAAAAAGCTAAAAAGAAGTAAAAATGGGTGTTGGTTTGCGGAATGTTTATAAACTTTATTAGCTTTAAGTATAATATTTAATGTAGTAATACTAAAATAATTGTAAAGGTTAACTTAATGCATTCATCCAAAACCAAATCCCATGGCACTACAGCCCTTGAAGGGCCTTGGCCTACCAAGCGACCGCTGCTCAGCCCGAAGGCCTGCAGATTGCGAAGTGTCGTGTGGTCAGCACGACGAATCCTCTCGGCCGTTAATCTTGGCTTCCTAGACCGGGGCCGCTATCTCACCGTCAGATAGCTCCTCAATTCTAATCACGTAGGCTGAGTGGACCTCGAACCAGCCCTCAGGTCCAGTTAAAATCCCTGACATGGCCGGGAATCGAACCCGGGACCTCCGCGTAAGAGGCAGGCACGCTACCCTTACACCACGGGGCCGGCAATGCATTCATCAAATAAATGAGTTGCGATAGTAAAAAATATCAAACATACATTTCTGACACAAAACTTTATCTCGTCCTAGGAATAGAGGGTGCTGTTTTCTTGGATTAATTGCCAGCAAACGGGAAACATTTGGTTGACTGTTGTAACACTCCTATAATTCCTCTGGGCGATCATTGAAAACTTTTTCAATGAAAAGTTAAATGAAAATGTAATGGGATTATTTTCTGACACACTGTCATCGAACCTTAATATTCATCACCATCCATTGTTCGTGACCAAAAGGGTATGTTCTAATGTTTTACCGGTGATCTAGTCAACAGTTCATTGACAGCATGTAATCTCTTTTTCAGGTAGGTTAGCTGTTATCTACCTGGCTGTGAAATTTCTGTGGAAGGAGTGATCATTTTCTTGATCTAACATGGTAAGTCCTTGCATTTTATTTCCCACAATCAGTAGCGTATTTCCTCTGAAACAGTTGCGTTAGGCATCCTTGAATATCATTGCTATCTTTTGGATAAACCTGAATCTGAAAGCCGGATGATTTATAAGACAGCGGTACACAGAATGAAGACCAGATGGGTGCAGCGAGCATTTTAGCAACGGTGACTCTAATGTGCTGCGTATCGGATCACTGTATAAATTTTGTAATGTGAATGGAATCAAATGAATCGATTCAGTAAATTGAATCGAATATCCCATCACTAGTACAAAGAGGACCTAACAGTGGCACGAGGCTACCCAGAATAAAAAGATAATGGCTATGTTAGGAATGAACTCAGTGGATGATGCTGTACGCATAAAATGACTTCGGTGGTGAAGTCATGCGAGACGAGTGGAGGAGGATAGGTTACGTTGGAAAATAATGGCCTCTGGTGTGGAGGGTAAGAGATGCAGGTGGAGACAAAGGCGGCGAAGATTGAGTCTGTTTTCAAATTTTCCAAAAATTACACGAGTGCACAGAGCAGTTAGTAAATGCATTATTGCAGATGGGCATAGATAATTTAGAGGTTTGCAGACTGAATGCTGAGAGGCATAAGTGTGTAATGAATAGGCCTATGTATATCTGGAATGTGCTGTACCTACATTAAGATTTTGTTGATTTGATATTGTCATTCAGTGAGTTTAACTTATGGTTACCAACCGGGAACTTGATTTTTGATTCTTATTATTCGCTGAGAAGTTGAAATCCTCTTCCTCGAAATATGTTAGATTTTGGGGCTTCGATCTTCGTGGCAATCAGTCTTGCGTATTTGTCCACCGGTGTAAGTCCTGGAGTGCGTGTTAACGTGCAACTTCTATACAATTAAAGATAGGGTTGCCAAAGGACCGGCCGTTGTCATAGTAACTATTCAAAGCACTGAATTAATTTAACCACGGCCGGAGGTGGGATTCATACCCTCGAGTGCCTGGATAAGCGCCTTGCCTAACATGTCCATTGCTCCTCCCAAGATAAAAGGTTTTAATATAACGAATTTTGCTGAAGTGTTACCAATTTGTACGTGACACTCAGCTACCAATTGTAACGTCACAATAGAGGTAACGCAAATGTAAACAAAGATTATCAGTAAAATCCCGGTAAATGTATATATGTGCGCAGTGGAATGAAAGTAATACGGGATCAATGCTAGAAAAATAGGACGGTTAGGAGCGATGAACATAAGGGCAAAACAAAATAACGGAATTTAAAACCAGCAGACAGGTATAACAATTAATGCTCAAGCAACAATAATTTGATACGATTTTTGACTGCAAATTGAAAGCCTGTACAGTAAGAATGGAGTGTACAGATAGATATAAATTAATTTAGGATATACATTAATTCAAAAAACACAGCTGATGACTAACAGGAGTACCAACTTGAGGAAAAGATAATATACCTAAAGTTTACAGATGAATAAGAAACTTTCCAAATATAATAATTAAAGCTAAAACGAATGCTAATGGTAAAAGCTGCTTGATAAGTGCAATGATGGGTAAGTATATGACGCACACAAAAACCATTAGCAGCAATCAAAGTACATGTTTAGAAGAAATTGTGGTTATAAGAACTTACTCTTTAACATAAGTATGACAGAGCTCGATAGCTGCAGTCGCTTCAGTGCGGCCAGTATCCAGTAATTTGGAGATAGTGGGTTCGAGTCCCACTGTCGGCAGCCCTGAGGATGGTTTTCCGTGGTTTCTCATTTTCACACCAGGCAAATGCTGGGTCTGTACCTTAATTATGGCCACGGCCGCTTCCTTCCAATTCCTAGGCCTTTTCTCTCCCGTCGACGCCATAAGACATATGTGTCGGTGCGACGTAAAGCAAAAAAAAAAAAAAAAAAAAAAACATAAGTGTGTATAAAGGTATGAAACGTGAAGAGAAAATTTATTCCAAGGGATCATAGTACGTGCTTAGAATTAAGTGATTGTAACAAGTTACTTTATAACACGAGTGTGCATGAAGATGTGAAACATGAAGAGGAAACTTACACAAGATCAAAGCTAATACAACCTATGGTATAAAGGGTCAGGATGGGAGAAACAGGATAACAAAAAAAACCACGACGCGAGATGTACGTCAGACGTATAAATAGAGAAGTTTTGGTCGACGACTATTCAGTTCCATAATTGTAATTTGACATAGATAATGCAAATTTTCAGCCAAGGTTTTCTTGGCTGCCTACAACGTGCAGATCACTCCCCCAACTCCCGCCAAGGTGCCCGTAGAAATGAATAGGCGAGTTAAAATTTAGATAGAATAGTCTCCGTGCCTCTCACCTGAAGGTACAGCAGCAAAGTGATGGGTCAGAGAAAGTTCTCATGTCTCGACGAGTTCCTGTGCTCATTCCAGTCTCGATTCCATCTGCTGAAATAGGCAGGGTGGCGAGAATATATAGGCGGTGAGATGATTCTAGAAAGTGTGAGCATGACAATCAGCTGAGCCGATGACTTATGACGACAGCGAAGGAAACAAATGAACATCCAAAATAGCGACCTGTCAAATTTCAGCGGAAGGGAGTGGAAGAATAAACGTCGAAATATATGCAGTGTAGACATGAAGAGGTAAATTCAAAAGAACTGTAAAGTCTATATACAGAGAGCGCATGAAGTAGGATGGCACAATACCCCCACACCTGCCAAAAATGTTAAGAACATTTTTGTAGCAGCGATGATGTGATGTAGGTTCTTCAATGGTGTAAGTCCAGCATAGTCGGATAATGTAGGTGGAATCTTGAAGAGTAGACGAAGAGATGCTCCAATTACGGAATGTGGTGCTGAATCGGTGGCGGCGCTAATCAGGAAACTGCAGCACGTGGAAGGCCGTCGAAAGATAGAAAAGTAAGACGCACACACGATGGAAGGAGAAAATAAACGAAGTAGAAAAGACGTACGACAGAATCGTTGGGGTGTTCCAGGAGGAATGGGTAAAAAAAAAAGTGGGGCAGGGGTATGGATAGAGAAGGGAGGAGTAGGGGATAACGGAGCGCTCCGAAAAGGTGGGGAATAACAAAGTGGGGCACATAGTAAACATTTACGATATTTTGATATTAATATGATCCCTATGATATCTCTAATAATAATGAATGAGTGAGGCGGAATCGAGAAGATAGGCGAGTGAGCACAGTGAGAAATGGAGCTTGAAATATGGGTACATAATTATGTTAAACATGTAATTTAAGTTGGGAGAGGTGAGCTCTCTTTACACAAAAGGAGAAGACACCGAGTGTAAAATGGCATTGACCGGAGTTGGGAGAGTGATCACACGGTATGGCCCAGTCCAAGAAACAGAGCGCTTAGCAGAAATGCTGTCGGGGGCAGAGCACTGAGAGTTGGCCTGTAACAAGCCCAAATCTACGACTTTAAATTTTGACTGAACGCGATGGCGATTATAGCGAGTCTGGTGAATTGTCTGCGCAGCATAAAAGTTCTGAAGGCCGTCTCCCATAAAGTTTTAGAGGAATGGGAAGGTTGATCAGACAGGAGGGGGGAATGGTTTAAGGTTTTTGGAGACACCGAGGTGGCGGAATTTAGTCCCGCAGGAGTTACTTTACGTGCAAGTAAATCTACCGGCACGAGGCTGACTTACTTGAGCACCTTCAAACACCACCTGACTGAGCCAGGATCGAACCTGCCAAGTTGGGGCCAGAAGGCCAGCTCCTCAACCGTCTGTGCCAATCATCCCGGCTTATCACATTTCAGTGGTCACGATATCAACAGTCAAATAAAACTACAGTTACTCCCATAAATATTCGGCCACTGACAAAATCCGCGAAAAAGTGATGACAATAAGGCAACCATGAGCAGGATGTGAAACCAAGTGTGTCTAAGTAATGGAACTACATGTGGTTGCTTATGCCGAAGAGGAATCAGGGAGCTTTGATTCACATTATGCTGTAAAAGAAAGGATATTGCTCACATGGGTGAAATGACACGCCTCAAATATATTCGGTCACCCGGAAAGGCCAGGATTGCCGTTGTGTTCATTGACAGAGACAGGGCAGATAGCGTTGCAAAACTTTCAGTTCAGAAATGCGTTGCCGCAAGACACGTCGTCCCGAAGTCATTCGCTGCAGTGTTGCGGACAGGTATCAAATAGGGCGCAAAAGACAACACAATACCGCGTTTGAAGAACGCCAGTGCGTGATATTCCATCATGTCCGAGGTAAATCGCATAGAAAGATATCGCAGATGCTTAACATAGCAGAATAATAGTTGGAGACATAATCAGACGATTCAAAAATGAAAACAGAATTGATTCAGTTCCTCACACAGGCAGACCAAGAAGGCTGACAGAACAACAGGAACGGTTTGTACTTCGGAATGGGAAACGAAATCCAAAAATTAGTGCTCAGAAAGTGGTAGCAGCTGTTTTAGAGGACTGTAGAAAGAAAGTGAGTACTGAAACCGTGCGAAGAGCACTGCGAAGGAATGTGTTACTTGTGAGAAGGGCTAGGAGAAACCCGTTCATTAGCGCAGTATATAAAAAGAAGCGGTTAGAGTTCGCAAAACCTACGTAAGCAAACACAGTGCTTGGTGAGAGGATGTGTTATTTGTTGATGAGTCAAAGCAACGTGTTTGGGTCCGATGGAAAGCAATTGGTGTGGCGGAAACGTCACGAGGAACTGAAAACAAGCAATTTACAAGCAACGGTAAAACATGAAGGAGGAAGTGAAAAGGTGTGGGTATGTGTTGCATCGAACGGGGTTGGTGCATTGAGTTTCACTGAACATATTTTGACAAAAGAGGGCTATTTGGCTATCCTCAAGAACAATTTGTGACAATCTGTGGAACAACTTGGTATATAGCATACTTTCAAATTATACCAAGATAACGACCCCAAGCATAAGTCGTAACTTGTCAGGGAGTGGTTGCTGTACAACTGCCCGAAGGTTTTGGTGATTCCACCACAATCACCCGACCTGAACCCCATCGAGAATGTGTGGAGTCAAATGAAGGCAGCACTGCAATTCCGGCGACAAGTTCCCTTACAGACTTGAAGAGGAGACTGCTACAAGAATGGGCGGCATTAAGCCCTGGTTATATCAAAAAAGTTATCGCCAGTATGCCGAATCGACTGTAAAAGGTCATAAAACAGAAAGGTGGACCAAAAAAGTACTGAATGTGTAACAGGGTTTTGAATTATGCGAGTTTATGTTGGTTTTTTGTAGAGTGGCCGAATATTTTTGAGGCGGCACGGGAATTACTGCTTTTATTTAAATGTACGACAGATAGCGTACTAATGACTGCCAGAAGAATTTGACTTATATCACAATGTGTCTATAACGTTGTATTATGTTTTCCTACATGTTTCGTTGTATTATACATTATCATTATAGTGTAAGAATAATTATCCAATAAGTGTGTTAAAATTAGTGACCGAATATTTATGGGAGTAACTGTATAAGTTAGCTTTCGTTCTCACTTGTGCTTTCTGATGTAATTCATTCCCTATTTCACTAACACAGGGAACCAAATTACGTTTCCGTATAATTATATATCTACGGTAACATTAAGTTCACAGTTTCTGTGTGCAGACAGTGTGAATTGTTAATTCATTATACAAAAAGCAGTTGTTGATCTGCAAAGTGCTAAATGTATCGAGACTAGTCTCTTGAAAAATCTTTCGGTCTCGAACTCAGCTGCGTAGCTTTTATGGTGGAGGCATTTTCTTTCTGTATTGAAATCTAGCACATTCGGGTGGCAATTAAAAGTGCTTGAATGCGAGAGAAATATACGAATAAATTAACCGGCTCATTAAACAGCCCCTTTTAAGGCAAAATTTTAGTACTCCGGCATCATTTGAAATGTCTAGCAACTGAAGAGAAATTGATTACGCATCATTATCTCACGCTCCTGATATTCTCTTCTTATAATAAACCTTCTTCCTACGTGGTAATGATTGATAAAACACAAAAATTTGCATTCTGAAGGGGTAGCACTCAGTTCATTAGTCAGCGACCATTACTTCTTATAATTCAGGAGCCCTCAACTCAGTGCAGTTACGCGCTTGCGGGGCCCTGTTCTTCCAGCGGCGTATGAGCAGCAGGAAAAGGGGGTTGGGGGTGGGGGGGTTGGTGGGATGGAAGGGCTGAACCACGTCGTAACTTAGCTTAATTAAGGTACAGCCCCAATCATTCAGTCTATCATAATTTTAGTAGGTAGTTTCTATGGAAATATTATTTATTTTAAAGGAAAGGTGATAAATTATTTTTCAATTTCGGGACAAATCATAATACCCTATTTTATTTAAAGTAATTTAGAATAAAATGGCTGGTTTTGTTTTAAAATAATTGTGAACATGAAACTGTGACTTTTTTCTACGACATACTCTTTCTAAAAGTCGAGTCCAAAAGTGTATTCGGTTGATATTATTCTCGAGTTTGAGATTTCTAATAATAATTTTTACAATTTGTTTTACGTCGCACGGACACAGATGTCTTAGGGCGACGATGGGATAGGAAAGGACTAGGAGTGGAAAGGAAGCGGCCGTGGCCTTCATTAAGGTACAGCTCCAGCATTTGCCTGGTGTGAAAATGGGAAACCATGGAAAACCATTTTCAGGGCTGCTGACATTGGGGTTCGAACCTTTTATCTCCCGGCTGCAAGCTCACGGCTGCGCGCCCCTAACCGTACGGCCAACTCGCCCGGTCTTCTAGTAATAAATGAAATGATGATTGTTATATTTTGTGCCTGAAACTCAGTGGCGTCGCATGCTTAAAATCTTGCGGTTTTCACACACAGCTGACAGTATGTAAAAAAAATCCCATGTATAGGCCTACGTTGTTCCTCAGTCGGTCAATACGTTAACAGGAGCCTAGTTACCCTATAGGCCTATTGTGTCGCCCCTTTCGTTCATTAAGCAATATCCTGGAGATCGTGGGTTCGAACCAAACTGTCTGCAGCCCTAAACATGGTTTTCCATGGTTTGCCATTTTCACACCAGGCAAATGCTGAGGCTGTACCTTAATGAAGGCCACGGCCGCTTCTTTCCCATTCCTAGGCCTTTCCTTTCCCATCGTCGCCATGAGACCTATCTGTGTCGATGCGACGTAAAACAAATAGCATTAAGCAATATTATGTGACATGTGCGACTGTCAACAGCGCCATGCGGTTAGTCAATTAACCATTCCGGGGTAACAGCTCTGTGCATTAACCACTGCCACGGACTACTCGATACGTGCTGCCAACTGAGATTCAAGAACTTTTACAGAAGGCATTGGAAGCGGGATAGCAGTTCGTAATCCACTGCCTGCTCGATATGAAGCAGCCATCGGATGCATATCGAGCGGACAGTGCCGTGATCATAGGCTACAGTAAACTGCGATCATATTCGCCATACCCACATCATTGCCCCTTCAAGCTCTAGCTATGCAATACGCCGAAGTTTGTAGTTCAAAACGGGGTTATGATCGACTGGCGTAGCGCGTGATTCGAATGGAAACGTAAAGTGAATAGGCGTTTACAACTTCGTAAATACGTTTTCAAAGTACAGAAATCTTGTTCTCATCATACAATGTCATGTAAATTTTAAGAGTTTTGGGATTCGCGTGCTCGTGTGATCCTTAAAGTGTGGCGCTCCTGCTGAAACTGTAAAAAATAAAATTCATACTTCATCTGTACACTTGCATAACATAGAGAAGTAGTCTTTCTTCTAACAGTAGGAAACTACGTTATTGTATTAACATGTAGACAAATATTACAAAACAAATGAAAATGAGTAAACCGCCCTTAGTCGTAACTCGTAAATATGATGTTGTCGCAGTAATACAACCTCTCTTCGTTTTACTTCTTGTAACAGACAAGAATGAGCTGTCTCCGCCCACATACAAAATAAAATCCGTCGACGCGGTACACTCCACGCGGGTTGACTATGTCTGGTCAAAGAATGCGAAGCCTACAGAAAGGACAATTCACTCCACTCTGTGAACCAAATTCTACTGCGCCTGACCGGTATCCGCCATATTGAATCAGAGTAAACTGCTGACATACCCAGCGTCGAGTAAATGTTTTTTTTATACCTTGCGAGTTTTAATTTGAAAATATTAAACAGCTGTAATTCGGGAAATAGTGGGTTCGAACTCCACTGTCGGCAGCCCTGAAGATGGTTTTCCGTGGTTTCCCATTTTCATACCAGGCAAATGCCGGGGCTGTACCTTACTTAAGGCCACGGACGCTTCCTTCCCACACCTAGTCCTTTACTGTCCCAGCGTCGCCATAAGACCTATCTGTGTCGGTGTGACGTAAAGCAATTTGTAAATAAAAACAAAAAAAACACATGGTGTAGAGCTGATATAAACTACTGTATGTTATTTGGGTTTGTTGCGAAGCGTGTTATTAGTTACCTGGTATAATGGGTATGTACCGAATTCTTCACAATGAGGAACAAAAACACATTTTAGACAGCCCTGATTCTTTAATTTTATCAGTATACTAGCAAGATACCCGTGCTTCGCTACGGTATTTTACTGAAATTTATAACTGAATGCTTATTGTTTTAGATATATAATCCGCCGAAATTCGCGATCTGACTCGTTTTCAGCGAATCCACCAAAATTCCCGATCTGACTCGTTTTCTATTAGAATACGGCACGTTTCCTCACATTTTTCAATCTTTCTTCCCAGCAATCGATTTCGTACTACCCGGACTACGCTCAGGTATTCCTCCCGGCCAGCTGGGTCCGTAAATCTTTGCCATCTTTTCCTATAATCATTTTTAATATCGATAAAATCCTTCAGGAGATCCGGCGTGGTGTCATATTGGGTGCCTTGGCGGCACTGAACCCGCGGCCGGACTGCATTCTTAGTCATTACCCGTCCAGGAGCCGTTTCCAGCGCGGTCCGCATATTTGACGACGGTCCGGAACATTATTATTATTATTATTATTATTATTATTATTATTATTATTATATGTTGCTGGGATGAATAATGACAGGGAAAACCGGAGTATCCGGAGAAAAACCTGTCCCGCCTCCGTTTTGTCCAGCACGAATGTCACATGGAGTGACCGGGATTTGAACCACGGAACCCAGCTGTGAGAGGCCGGCGTGCTGCCGCCTGAGTAACGGAGGATCCTTATAAGTACATTAAGTACAGTAAACTCAATTGGTCTCACCTCCTTCTACACCCCACCGCCGTTAAGTTTATTTACCGCCACCCCCCACCCAAAAAAATAATTAAAAGAAGGCGTGTTTCTTTATGTTTAAAGGAGATTCCAAACACCAATGTTCACGTCTATTACCTTCCGTTTTGAGATATAAGTATCCCTATAAAAATATTTTTTTTCACTTCATTTCACACTACTCCCCCCCACCTAAGTGAATTTTTCCGCAAAAACAATACTTGTTTCTTTAATCGTAAAGGATCTTCTAAATACCAATTATCACGTCTCTAACTTCTTCAATTTTTGATTTATGTATCCTCATGAAAGGATTTCAATTCCTTTACACTCCCGCCCCCCAAGATGGTTCCCCCCACCAAACGCGTTTTTCTTTGTTTTTAAAGGAGATCCAAATACGAATTTTCACATCTGTAACAACTTTAGTTTTTATTAGATGTATGTATTCTCATACAATTAAGTCAATTATTTTTTCAATTCTTCCCCCCCCCCCCATAATGGATTTTCCAAGAATACGTGTTTCTTTACTTTTAAAGGAGATTGCAAATATCAAATTTCACGTCCGTAACATCTTCATTTTTGAGATATTAGTAACCTAATTAAAAGAATTCAACACCATTTTTAGAAACCTTTACACCCCCCCTCCAGCCAAGTGGTATTTCCGAAAACTAAAAATATACGTTTCTTTATGTTTAATAGAGATAAAATATCCATTTTTCACTTCTGTAACATGTTACTTTTTTTAGACATACTGTAAAAATTCTCATTTTAAAATTTCACCCCTTTTGAGTTCCCCCTAAAAGGAGTTTCCAAAAACAAATCACCTATGTTTCTTTGCATTTACATGAGATTCCAAACACCCACTTTTTACGACTGTAACATTTTACGTTTCCAGGATATTCTGGAGATATAATCTTTCAAAAAATTCACCCCAATTTGTCACTTCTGTTTAACCGCCACTAATTGGATTTTCCAAAAACTAAAATATGTGTTTCTTTGTTTTTAAAGAAGATCCCATATACAAATTTTCAGTTCTGTAATATCTTCCGTTTCTGAGATATATGTATCCTCATTAAAGGCATTCAGCCCATTTTTCACCCTTTTACACCCCTCCTATTGGGATTTTCCGAAAACAAAAGAATACGTGTTCCTTTATTTTTAAGGGAGATTCTAACTACCAATTTTTACATCTGTAAATTTAAAGTTTTAAGATGTAGACACACTAATTTTAAAAAATTCACGCCCCCTTTTCACCCACCAATAGTGGATTTTCCAAAAACGAAAAAATACGTGTTTCTTTACTTTTAAAGTAGACCCCAAATACCAATTTTCAGGTCTGTAATATCTTCAGGTTCTGAAATATAAGTAGCCTCATTAAAGGCATTCAACCAATTATTCACCCTTTTACACCCTTCCTATTGGGATTTTCCGAAAACAAAAGAATACGTGTTCCTTTATTTTTAAAGGAGATTCTAAATACCAATTTTCACATCTATAACCTTTAAAAGTTTTGAGATATAGATACACTCATTTTAAAATTTCACCCCCCTTTTCACCCCCTTAGCGAAGGAATATCCAAAAATCCTCTCTTAGCGAGCACCTACATCATAATATAAATATATCCCCAAAATTTCATTTCTTTACGTCCAGTAGTTTTGACTCTGCAATGATGAATCAGTCAGTCAGTCAGTCAGGACAAGTTATTTTATATATATATAGATTGTTTATACAATATAAAACTTAATGTTGACGCCCGAGTGGGGGAACACCATTAAGCTTGCATTAAGTTAATAAATATTGCCATTAAATATTTTCATCAGGCTATGTTGTCCTGTTAAGTCCATAACGTTTGAATCTAATTAAACAATACGAAACTTGGATTGGTGAGTAAATTACGCAACTAATTTCCTCAGTTTTGGCCCAATTAATATGAAACTAGTTCAACAATTTATGAAAATGGATTCTGTCCCGTTTTCTAGTCTGATATTTTGTTAAATAAATGGTATTCACTTCCAATGTAATACAATGGAATACCGACTAGCTAAGTTCTTAGCACAGAGATTCACGTTACGAGAAACATCCTTTGTTGATCTGAGTTCACCTAATTAATGTGACGAATAACTCTTATGATCCCCAGAATTGATGCATAATTGAGATGCAGTTCCCGTGTGTAATTGTGATGGTGACAGTTCCCATGCACACCAGCACAGGCATTGCTGAATGTTTGTCATGCTTTGTCTTTGTTACGGCAGGCATGATGATTTATTTCGTGGACTAATAGGAAATAACAGTGTGTCCGCCAGCTTGATGGAACATTTGCATTGTAGTTCAGTCCTGTTCTCGCACAAGCTCATCAATTGCATCGACTTTGCGATTCAGTACAGCCTACGCAGGAAAGACATGTGTGAAGCTTACTTATCAAATAACTGATTGGACGGGTATTGGAAAGGAAGGAAAGGTTCGCAAACGTGCATGGAGAAAATCTGGCCCATACCCGTACATCGCAATAGTGGTTTTCCTTCAGTTAGGCTTTTACTTTTGCCTAAATAACATCTGACTCCACCCGGGCCTTACTGCTTCTCTCTGCGATTGGCTTGAACTAAATTCAGGGAAACAAACATGAACTAATGGCCGATGTTACTTCCGGTGTAAAATATAGTGGGCGTTATAAATAACTCTCTTAATAAAATTAATAAAATTAATAAAATTTGCTATAATTTAAGAAAGTAAAGAGAGCTGTACCAGCACAATGTAATATGATTAGAGACTCTACCTTGTAACGAGAGATAAGGTGAGTGTTCCTCTCCGCAAATCATTTGAGGTAGTGAAGTAACTTGTCAATCATGCTGCTAAAATCAATTTCGGGCTCGATTAAAAAATATATGCCACAGAATACATAGAGTATTCATGTTCACAATTAGTTTCAAACAAGTATTTCGTTCTAAACTGCTTTAAATAGAATAGTATGTTTTGCTTCCTGTCCCAAAATGGAAAATGATTTATCTTCTATCCTTTAAAATTACTCATTTGCTTTAATTGTACCCATTAACATTATGATACGGATACATTGGTTGAATGCCTGGCATGGCGGCCATGTTACCATTTACGACTTGATTCATTCGTCCCTTTCCCCGCTACACATACGCTTCTTGAAGCACGGTCCAGTGTAGGCGAGTAACTCCAGCCAGCACGACAATGCACAAAATTGAGGGGTTTCAGGCAACATCGCAATCAAACAACGGACGCGCTGCGAAGGTGACTGCCAGTCTACAGTAATGACCAGTTTGCTACCCGCAATAAACGAATACTTTTCATAGTGACTTACATGCCCTTGCATATTTGTCATATCCTATGGAATTGGACAGGCTGCGGACTTGCAAGCGTGGGAATTGGTTGTCAACTTCGCAAATTTTAAAACTCTAGCTTGATTTTTAAAATTGAAGAATGCTAATAAATAAATAAATAAATAAATAAATAAATAAATAAATAAATAACCTTATTTGATACCCAAATATTAGTTCTCCTTCAACTTGCACGTTTATAATGTTCTTTTCTTCTTTTGATGATACTTGTCTTGAATGCTCTTGGCTTCTTTCTTTTTTCTTATTTCTTCTTATTCTTCCCCTTCTTGTGGAGATCTACCTGATGATAGATGCAGTCCCCTGGATTCGAATTCACGACTCCTCAACTGCTGCGCTCTCATACAAATTTAAACTTCTATCGAGTGATGTATATATTATACTTTCTTGGCTTGCATAAAAGACAATAAAGGCGACCCAATTCATCTTAGTTCTGTTCTAGCGAACATAAAATAACACCCAACAGCCTACGGTCCACTCTGATGAGCTACTCACAGTAAAAATAAAAGGCCTAGCTCATAGCCTCTCTCTGACACTTAGAGCTGACGTACTGCCCTCAACTTCACATAGCACAAGGCAACGGCAGAAAGTCCTTTACGTTGTAACTCCAGTTACTCCAGTCCTTGAAAATGTGTTCGGTTGCTCAAGATTGAGACAGCCTTCCACGACCAATGTTTTTTCCAGGCTTTTTACCGGTTCACTCAGACTTCCACCTTCTGATGGCACTCGCGCGTAAATTTGAACTGGTGTTCTGAAAATGAAAATCCACAACCTGTTTCCAGTCATTCGAACGGGTCAGGAACGGAAGAATGAAGCCCCCATCTAGCAGCAAGGATACAAATTTTGCCGGCTGCCGAAGCTTGTCGCAGTCCTATGGGGCAATGATTAATGACCGACAGATGAAATGAAATGATATTCGAGAGGGTCGCTGGAATGAAAGATGACAGGAGAAACTGGAATACCCGGAGAAAACCTGTCCCGCCTGAGCTTTATCCAGCACAAACCTCACATGGAGTGACCGGGATTTGAACCACGGATCCCAGCGGTGGAAGGCCGGCGCGCTGCCGCCTGAGCCATGGAGGCTCTGAACTGGTGTTCTGAATATTCTAAAATGAAATCATTCGTGACAACGCCACCCCTTCTACGTTTCTATTTTAAGAGCCTACATGACACTTGGCTCATCCCTGTGAATTACATCTCATTTGGTGCCCAAAAGTTTGAAGTTTTTCTCTCGGATTTCTATTTACTGCGCAACAGGATTGCATCATATTGAGCTACACTAGTTCACTGTTCCTTCTTACACGTTAAATTTTAATTTACATTCTTTGTAAATTATATACTTCTCTTGTTGTATTGAATTGTATTTATTCTTGAACATAACAGGCGTTCAGGCCCAAATACATGTTCACAATAAGAAACAACTTACGAAAACAGGAAAGAGGAACAAAAACAACACGAGGTCCATCAGATACTCCGGAAACGTAACACTCCCTAGGGACGATCACCACAGCAGTCATCCTCAGTCCCTACATGCCACGTCCATCAACCCCGCTGGATAAAAAATAAATAAAATAAATAAACTACTGCTGTCCGGCCATGTCATCATCCCTGGTGAGAAAAAGACCGCCCTCCCATGATGACACGACCGGCCCTATCCGTGGGGCCCATAAGATGGCCCCCAACCATCCCTACCAGATGACAGTGCAGCTTTGTCACCATTCCATTGCGGTCGACCTTGTGAGGCTGTAACCGCTCCCCTACTATACCCCGCCTCTCTCCTCCTCGTTCCGCATATATTTTTATTTCTAAGGGGTAGGCCCGTCCTACCCCTCCACTTCCGGGAATGTCCTGCTCTCTCTTACCAACTACTCCTCACTATCCCTTACTGTACATAAATCGTGAGAAAACTGCACCTGTCCAAATCGACAAGATATACATCTCTTGTTATACTTTTACATGTTATCACTGCACTAACACTTCTCTCGAGTGCTTTTTTCTTGCTGCTCAAACTACTACAAACGGTGAGTTGCTTTATCTGCGATGGTATTGGCAGTTGTAGTGCCCCACGAGGATATTATTCAGAATGTTTTTAGTGAAAGATTTTTAAAATTACCTTGGTTAGAACGTCGTAAAGCGTTTAGTACACATGAATTAATAGGTCATTGTTAGTCTTCTTTTTATTTAAAATTTATTGTTGACCTAATGAAGGATTGCAGAGTTTTTCTAATGGAAAACCTATCTCACTATGTTGTGTGGACATCTTTGAAGGCGTCTTACAGTGTCTGGTTGGTATGCACAATATCACCTGCTAATGGTGCGGGGAAGTGGAGCTAAAATCATCCAAGTTGTCCCATGGACACATATGACAGACATGGGTGAAAAGATGACTGTACCGTAGTTACAAGTATATTGAAACGAATTAATCATGTTATTAAAGGAGAAGAGTGCGTTACCGTATAATTTCAGCGACAATTGCCACGTTTAAAATTTAGAACATAAGAGAGACACTTACGTTGTCAACGTCAGAACGCAGTAGTGAGCTACTGTATCTACGAGCATCTTTACAAATGAGTCTGCAGAGTAAGAAAATGTCTTCTACATGCCACTGTGAAGATTGCAATAGTCTACAGATTCACAGGTATGCAGTGCATCTTCCAGTGCGGAAGAACCAGTACTACCTATAAACAAGCGACATTCAGGACAGTCCTTGTTGGCAGATAAAATACAAACAATAATAACGTAAGTGAATGAACATTGGGACCATAACAAAGCAACAATTATGAACAGACTGTGATTTAGTGAACAGTAATATGAGTGCGTACTACATATAAACAAAGGATTGTCTAGGAGATTCATACCGAACTTGGTGTGGGCGCTAATGACGAATTGGCTAGATAAGGGGTGCTCAGCTGGGCGCCCGCTGAGGCTAGCCCAGTACGGCCGGGCTGGCCTGACGTAAATGCAGGCAGCTTAGTGGAAGGAATACGTCACAGTGAAGCGAGAGAGCGAACACACTTGGCAGGGAAGTGAAACAGTGTCGTTCGATTGTAAGTACGAAGCTCTCCTCCGCTACGCAACGAAATATTCATTAGGAAACTGTATAAAAATGCTATAACCGCAATAAAACCAACTTTTTCAACATATTGATTTATACTGTGCTCGTTATAAACAGTCAGTTTAATTTTCTTGTATCTGTACATTAAAAACCTGACACATCATAATTTTTTAGTAATAATTTAAAGAGGTACAGGTTTTAAGCGTACAAGTTCAATGTACAATTCCTTGGTTGGGAAGGACAGTTTTTACATTAAAAAAGTAAACTTCCTGTTATTCACTCAACAAAACGCAAAATATGTACATATTTCAACAAGTTTACTGCTTGATTTTGCACGTAGTGTTATGTGAATTTCCCTGCTCCCTGAATTTCTGATTGTATTATTTAAATCGTATCAGGCGTCCAATGGTAATAGCTAGCCTCCAAACGGCGGGTTGAGTTTCATCGCGAGTGAGGACAGATATTTTCCGTCCGAGATTAAAGTGCATGTAAATTCATCTACCAAATAGATATACCGTATGCCTTCAAAGAAATAACCTAATTGGTGTTATTCCCGGTAACCATGATAAGATTGTTGGTGAGATTATCAGATAACATAAACCCAAGCAACCACAAGCCACAGCCAATCCACATTAACTCCGTATTATATTAGAAATGTTCTAAAGCACCTCTTAAATCATAATAGTGAAAATTGTAATTCATTACGCACAGTGCAAAAATATTTAAGGCTGATGGCTTAACTCTTCATTATATCCGGTCAAAATATATCAACTTCAATGAGCATCGATAACTTCTTACAGCGGAAACCGAAAATGACGTGATTTCAGCTCTCTTTCGTTCATTATTTTCTGCATCTATTTCAGAGTCTGGTATCGCCACAGTGATGGAGTGACTAGGAGACCTTCGTCCTTCCTTCACGGCCTGTGACGTAACCACAACGTCACTGTGGCTCAATAGCATACGCTCATCGCCTGTCTGCCCGCCCGCTTACAATGCTGTGTGCCCGCGGGACGAAATGCCCAGCGTAAGCACCTCTGGGCTAGATATTCATGGTATGATTAACGTATGTGTGCATGTCAAATTGCATATGGCATTGGCTGCATCCATTTCCTGATTAGCACCAACTTGCTCCAGAAATTCAATATAAAGTATAAAACTGGAAGCCAAACCAAACAGTATGATGCTAAATCCCTGAATATCTTTGACCTTTCAAATGACCACTGAGCGGCTCAAAAATTACGAGGTGACGCGTGGTTAGCGCGACGAATCCTCACGGCCGTTTCTTGAAGGGAGCCGCTGTATCACTGTCAGATAGCCCCTCGGTTATTCACACGTAGGCTGAGTGGACTTAGAACGAGCCGTCATATACAGGTAAAGTCTCTGGCCTGGATGGAAATCGAACCCGGGACCTCCAGGTGAGAGGTAGGCGGCCCAGCCCTAGACCCGCGAGGCTAGAAAAATTGGAAACTGTAAGATGACCGAAGTTAATGTCAAGTAGGACGATGAACTCTTACCTGCATAATCAGTCCGTAAATTTTGTAAATAATGTAATAAAACTCATTCCAAACACCATGAGGAATGTGTTCAGTCTACAATTCTGAACAATCCAGACTTGAAGAGCCAATATATTAGAAATCAATCTTAGAAATTAGGGGAAGAAAGGCTCTTTCGTGTGAGCGTAATAATTTCTGTCTCAAATATGAAGTCGTCTTACTGGAGTGCAGGCGGCATTCTTCACCACCTAAGCGTAAATTTTCCATCAGCCTCCAAAGGGGGAAAAGGTGTCCTATCAGCAGCTATTATTATGCAGTACCAATTGTTATCGTTTATGTTTTCGGATGATGCAAAATACACACTGTATGTCCGAACACGATGTGAAATATGTTCCTTCTAAGTTAAGCCATTACGATCTGCATGAGACACTTTAGGTTTCAGTATCATACATGTCAAGTGGCTAAAATTGATGAACAGGCTATTATTATTATTATTGTACCGGGCGGTACACCTCCACGCCGCTAATTTAAAATGTGCGCCTGTTGAAACTCCTCTGCTGGAGGAAGTCTGAACTTTATCTACGCTATTAATTCTCTACTTTCTCAGAAGATGTCACTACCTGTAAATCTTGGAGTTTTAGAACTGTGTCATTTTTGATGTGGTTTTGTTTCGCTTGAAGTAAGAAGTGTGAACTTTCTCTTCTAGAGGACACTACTGAAGATCTACAATAGTGCAACCTAGTGCGGAGTCAAAGAACTATTTTTTTTGGAGAAAATTTAATTTCAAGAGTTTGTTCTTTGTTAAATTTCTTTCTGTCATTGTTTAAGTTGGCAATATTTACCCCTTTCTTCCCCTTGTTATGAATGTATCCAATCCCGAATTTCTTCTATTAATTTCTGACCAATCTGGTGTATCTTCCCCCAACTTGAATCTGTTGCGGGGTCCTACCCAATAAAGAGTTTGTGGGAGGGTGTTTTCTTTCCCCTAACGCCTAGAACCTTCCGCGAGAGGATATAAACTGCTGATTTTCGGGTCTCCGGGCCACTTCTGTTCCATCTTTCAGTGTGTTAAGTACATAGCAGGGGGCGGGAAGCGCCTCTTTCTTCGGCAGCGGTCAACAACAAGGTAATGGCCGATTAATAATTTCTTTCTTTGCTAGCTCAGCAGTTTAACTTTCGGGGCAGGTTCTAAGCGTTCAACCATGTAACCTTTTCCTAAAATGTAACTACTCTTTTCATATATTCTCTTTTAAAACGATATATCGGGATAGAGAGTGCTTAACCCTCTCGAGCTCCCACTCACATCGTCTTGAGGTGAACTTATTTTTCTCAACCAATTCTTCCGTAATGTAATGTAAATTGTTATTAAGTCACCTCTGTAGTATGGGATTAGCCCTTGTATTAATGGCCTAGTGCCAAGTAGGTCTTAAGCAAAGTGTATTAGGAGTGCAAATTCGCCTCCTCTCAAATTGTATTTTAGAGGTCATGTATTAACCTTCTTGTCATTTAACAGACCTCAGTAGGTTGGGTATTTTACCCCTGTGTATACGTCCTTGGAGGACAGCTTAAAAGTGGAGTTCGGAGTGGCCTATGATAGGCTTGTATTTTAAGGGGAAGTTGCCCTTTATTGAAAATTGTGTCTCTGCCTCAAGGAGGCTTTTGGGTGAATTGGAAGCAAATGTTTCTGGCATGTTTGGGGGTTTTCGGCCCCTTTGTTGTATGGTGTTCATTGTAAGGTTGGGCTCTTTGCTCAAGAATTATGTTTCTGACTTTTGAAGCCCCAAATGGGGTACCTATGTAAATATATTTGTCAATCGTGTTTCGGCTACTAAGTACCTGTTCTATTTGTTGTTACCTAATTTTGAAAAGAAAATATAACCTTGTTAAATTTTAAAATTAATTTCACTTTAGTAGCTTGAGACCTATTCACCACCCAGCACCTTCTTTCATGCGTAACTACCACCAAAACACGGTAACAAGTGGTAGCAGAGCGTGGTTGAATGGGTCTCAATTTAGCCCCTTTTGACGGCTAGACATTGTTTTGATCCGAACTCTAACCATTTTCTCAGTTGCTGGAATTTTTTTTTGACTTTTCAAAATTGTTCGGTCATCATGCCCGGCCCTCGCGATGTTCTCCTTCTTAACTACTTGCGCAAGGAGGAGTTGATCTATGAATTAACTATCAGAAATGTGCAATCTGGAGGCACGGTTGCAGTAGACACTAACAAGCTTAGAGAGTCCCTTGATTTGCCCATTTCCATCCCCAATTTGGGAGAGAAAGAAATTGACGATTCTCTTTCCACGATCACGGAGAATGTTACTGGGCTAGCTTCTGTAGTTAGTTTTTTTGATGAAAATGATCCGTCTCCGAATCAAATTAAGCGTGTGCAAGGCAGGCTATATCATTTTTCGAATAGGGTTAACGATCTGTTGTCTCTAAAACTGAATGACGTTCAGAGGAAGGAAGCTAGTACGCTCCTGGAAAATATTTCCGAATTATCTAGTAAGGTCACTCAATTGTTAACTGGGGAAGTTCCTCCCAAATCTGATCAGCCCACCATAGTGAATGTAGGTAGCGAGGAAGAACCTGCTAAGGGAGAAGTAAATAGGAAAACCCTTGCTGCCCAAACTATCTCTGCCCCATTGGACAACGAGCCTGAACGCCGTGCATCGTTGAGTAACATCCGTTCTGAATTAACTTCCTTGCCATTGAAACCTTTACCTACTATGTCACCCGGGTTTAGCAGCTTGCCTCATCCATTGGCAATGTTGCTCAGAGGTATCTCTAAGTTTTCGGTTAATACCACCAGTGACGTAATTTCATTTTTAAGATTTCTAGTGGAATTTCAGGATCATGCCCTTGTTTTTTCTCTTTCTCCATGCCAAATCTTGCAAATTATCTATCCGTATGCTATCGGTATTCTCTCTGATAAAATCGTAAGAGCCATTGCCGAGCAATCATCTATTGAGGATTTCCATGCCCACTTGCTAGCTAACTTCATCCCTGCTAGGGCCAGGTCCTCCCTTATTCAGAAGTACTATTATCGGGTACAGCGCTTGGATGAAAACTTGGCTGATTTCATACAGGACATTAAGTTTTATACTAGGGTGTTTGCCCTTCATTTTCCTGAAGATCAGATTGTACAGGCTATTGTAGAGGGAATTTCACCTCCCTATAGGTCATATTTGTGTTTCGCGGCGTGCCCGCAAACCTTCTCTGAACTTGAAGCATTGGCCGTCTCAGCGGAAGGAGTTAGATACGCCGATTCTTTGCGTGTCGCGAAAGAACCCCCGCCTTCCTTTAGTAACACTCGGCCTCCACCTCGCCGACCAGTCAATCCCCGTAAATGTTATGCTTGCGGGTCGCCTGACCATCTGCGCAACAAGTGTCCGCTGATCAAGTCAAGCGGGACAAGGAATGGAGCCGGGTCATCACAAGGCTGTTTTAAATGTGGGGCTTTCTCACATATTGCCAAGAATTGTCCCAACTCAAATAGCACCCCCTCCTGCTCAACTTCTGGTGCAAATTCCACCTATGCCAATAATAAAAAGTGACTAGTGGCTTCGGCTGAGTCGACTAATCCATCTTCCCCTAGTAAACAGGTTGTAAATGCAGAGAACGATCAGCCTTCAAATTCATCTTTTGAATGCCCTAAAGAATGTCTTAGGATTGCGGCGGATACCCCCGCACCTGTTCCTTTTCTTAAGATTGAGTTAAATAACGAGCCTATAACAGCTCTCTTAGATTCAGGCAGTGTTTGTTCGATTATTTCGGCTGAATGGTATTCTAAATTGAAATCGGTTTGTAAACTTCCTGACTATGTCTCTTCTCCTGTTCAATACGTTTCGGCTAATTCATCTCCATTAGAAATTCTAGGTTCCTTACTGGTCAAGATTCGTATTTTTAAGTTTACATGGAAAATTAAATTGTTTGTGGCCAAGCAATTGTCTTGCCCCATTATATTGGGAGCTGACTTTGTTTCTCACACTGGTCTTGTGCTCGATCTTCAGAGTAGGTCTTGCACTTTCAAATTTGCCTCTAATTGTAGCATTCCTCTATTAAAGTGTAAATCTGCATCATGTTCTTCTATTTCGCCTACCCAGGATGAGATGTTGTTAGACCTTAGACATCTACCTGAGGAGCAGGCTGATAGTATTCGCAAACTGTGTCAGTCGTTTCCCGAGGTGTTCTCTGATACTCTTGGTGTTACTGACCTTATTGAATACAAAATTGAGGTCACGGATTCGATTCCTGTCCGTTTTCCACCTTATAGGCTATCTCCACCTAAAATGAAAGCTCTGAAAGAAATTATCGATCAGATGTTGAAGGATGGTATTATTAGGCCCTCCAAGTCGGCGTATTCATCGCCTATTTTTCTAGTCCCGAAACCCCAAGGAGGCTTCAGGCCTGTCATTGATTACAGGGCTCTCAATCGGAAGGTGGTGTTGCAATCTGTGCCCCTTCCTGACCTTCATTCTTGTTTTTCATGGTTTCGTAAGGCCAAGTTCTTCACCATCTTGGACTTAAATCAGGCCTATAATCAAATTCCCCTTGCCGAAGAGTCTAAACACCTTACAGCGTTTGCCACGGACTGGAATTTATATGAATACAACCGCGTGCCTTTCGGGCTCCCTACGGGAGCAGCTGTGCTCACTAGGCTACTAGATAGGGTCTTCTCCGACATCAAATTCGAGTACTTATATCACTATTTAGATGATGTCGTCGTATTTTCAGAGACTTTTGAAGAACATCTAGATCATCTGCGAGAAGTTCTCGATCGCCTTCGCAAGGCTGGGTTAACTGTTAAGTTGTCCAAGGTTGCCTTTGCTAAGCCCTCTATGTCATTCCTAGGGCATATTGTGTCACCCGATGGTGTAGCAGTCGATCATTCTAGAACACAGGCCATCCGTGATTTTAAACCTCCCAAGGACATTAAAGGTATCGCCAGGTTCATTGGTATGGTGAATTTCTTCAGAAAGTTCATTCCTAACTTTGCTAATAGAGCGGCGCCCTTAAACCTTCTTCGTAGGAAAGGCATCCAATTCGAGTGGGGACCTTCTCAACAAGCCGCTTTTGAAGACCTTACATTAGCACTTTGTAATGCCCCTGTACTTGCTATGCCTGATTTCTCGAAGAAATTCATCGTCCAAACCGACGCGTCGTCGTCAGCGGTAGCTGCAGTCCTTCTTCAAGAGACTGAACTAGGGAGGCGCCCCATCGCCTATGCGTCTAGGACACTATCGGCTCAAGAAGCCAAGTATTCCATCTATGAGCTCGAAGGGTTGGCAGTCTTATTTGCCTTAGAAAAGTTCCGTCTCTATCTGGAACATGTCAAATTCGACCTGGAGACAGATAATCAAGCCTTAAGCTGGGTCTTAGGTAGGCCGCGTCGTACTGGTCGTATAGCCCGCTGGGCTATTCGTATTTCCGCCTTCCAGTTTGATGTTAGACATATCAGAGGTACCGAAAATGTTGTTGCTGATGGACTCAGCCGTATGTTTCATAACGACGTCGAGACCCACGAACCGGTCGACAGTTCATCACCTTCCGAGTCCATACTATCTGGTGTTAATGCCATCTTAACAGATGCTCCCATGCTTTTTAGGGATATTGAGAAATACCAACGTGAAGATCCGACGCTGGCTCCGATAATGGAAACCCTTTCTTCTGGGGAACAGGCTGTCCCTTATGTTCTGAGGAATGGTGTTCTATGTTGTCCTTCGAGGCATGATAAGTTGATGAAAGTTGTTGTTCCAGCGGTTCTTGTACCTATGATCTTCAAGTATTATCATGAGACCCCATTAGGAGGGCATCTTGGAATCTTTAAAACCCTTGAAAAGATTCGTGAAATGTTCATCTGGAAAGGTATGGACGGCGAAATCCGTGAACTAGTAAAGGCTTCTAAATCCTGTTTGATTAGTAAACCAACCATGTCCACCAAGGTAGGCCTCTTGTCGTCGCATCAAGCGTCGCGCCCCATGGAACGCCTGTATATTGATTATGTAGGACCCTTCCCCCAGTCAAAGGGGAATGCCAACAAGTTCATCTTTGTATGCGTAGATGGTTTTACAAGATTTTCGTGGTTATTTCCGACTAAGCTGGCTACCGCTCAGTCTACAATTACTTGCTTAAATTCTATTTTTGCTTCTTTTGGTCCGTGCCAATATATTGTATCTGATAATGCTAAGGCTTTTACATCTAATCTTTTTCGTAAATTCTGTTTTGACTTGTCCATCTCTCATGTAACTACTTCTGCTTATTACCCTCAACCATCCCTGGCTGAACGGGTTAACCGTAATCTCAGGTCCGCACTTATTGCCTATCATCATGAAGATCATTCCAGGTGGGACACGTCCCTGCATTGGATAGCTTTTGCTTTGAATTCGGCGGTTCATGAATCTCACAAGTTTACTCCAGCTTCTTTGATGTTTAAGTTTGTTCCCAACACGCCGCTCTCTAACCGCTGGTCTCTGAGTGACATTCTGCCTGAGACAATAGATCCGGACAACATTAAAGATCTTTGGAAGAAGGCTAAAGCCAATCTTAAGGTATCTCATGAAAAGGTTAGAGAAAAGTATGATCGTGGACGGAGACCCACCACTTTGAAGGTAGGTGACCAGGTGATGGTCAAGAATTTTGTTCCCGCGGGCAAGCTTGCCCCCAGATTTCATGGGCCTTGTATAATTCTCGATTTTCTTACGCCAGTTACGTTGTTAGTAAGCAATCCAGCCAACGAGAGGATATTTAGGGTTCACCTGTCACAGGTGAAACCTGTGTAAATTTTGTGTCAACTTGCTTCATATAATTTGAAAGGATATGAAGGTTATATTTTTTGAGTTTCGCTTTTAAGGCATTCTGCCCCTTCTATAATATTTTGTCTTATATGTAAGCCTCTTGTAAAACCTTCCCCGATCCGTTAAACTGCCATTCTGTCCTTGCCTCGGCCATTACCACGCTCCCGTCTCCTGCTTCAATACACACTGTGGCTTGATTTGAGTAAATGCCATGGATATCTGCACGCCGCTGACCCCTCAACCTCCTCACCAAGCCTGTGCCCTTAAAAAAAAAAGATGATGGTCCAACACAATTCTGCCGCCAAGCTTTAATGTTTCAGTGCCCCCGCAGCCGCGCGGCGCCGTGCAGCAACTGGAGCAGAGGACGGGCCCCCTCGGCCCCAGCGAGGACGACGTGTGCACGGCGAGCCGGAGCTCTCCTCCCGGCCAAGGCTGATGTGCGGCGCACGACCTGCTACTTACCCGCAGCCTGTATATGTTCACCGCGGGCGCGGCGTGCTTCAACACCTCTGCTCCCCTCATAGTGCGGGCGAGCGGTATCTCAGGGTACTTGAGGGGTCCGAGCGGCCTCCTTTGGACGCAAGCCGCAACGGCCGGTCTGGCCATCCCACTTCATCACCATCTACTACATGAACAGTTACTATAAGTAATGACTACACTTGGGAATTCAACTGCAATATTTGGTGGACTTTGAATTTTTTTTTCTTTTCCTTCACTTTCAAGTATAAAAAGTTGTCTTCAGGAATTCTACTTCTACAAACTTAAAAACTATTCTTCATCTGCAACAACAAAATTTTGAAATTAAATCAAACCAAATTAAGAAAACCTTATAAATTTTTTTTGGGCAATTAATCTCCATATCCACAGCATAACTTGTACCTTGTTTCAAACAGATTTCATGTGTCACCCCTGGAGGAACTTTTGGGGGGGGGGGGGAGGTCTGTACCGGGCGGTACACCTCCACGCCGCTAATTTAAAATGTGCGCCTGTTGAAACTCCTCTGCTGGAGGAAGTCTGAACTTTATCTACGCTATTAATTCTCTACTTTCTCAGAAGATGTCACTACCTGTAAATCTTGGAGTTTTAGAACTGTGTCATTTTTGATGTGGTTTTGTTTCGCTTGAAGTAAGAAGTGTGAACTTTCTCTTCTAGAGGACACTACTGAAGATCTACAATAGTGCAACCTAGTGCGGAGTCAAAGAACTATTTTTTTTGGAGAAAATTTAATTTCAAGAGTTTGTTCTTTGTTAAATTTCTTTCTGTCATTGTTTAAGTTGGCAATATTTACCCCTTTCTTCCCCTTGTTATGAATGTATCCAATCCCGAATTTCTTCTATTAATTTCTGACCAATCTGGTGTATCTTCCCCCAACTTGAATCTGTTGCGGGGTCCTACCCAATAAAGAGTTTGTGGGAGGGTGTTTTCTTTCCCCTAACGCCTAGAACCTTCCGCGAGAGGATATAAACTGCTGATTTTCGGGTCTCCGGGCCACTTCTGTTCCATCTTTCAGTGTGTTAAGTACATAGCAGGGGGCGGGAAGCGCCTCTTTCTTCGGCAGCGGTCAACAACAAGGTAATGGCCGATTAATAATTTCTTTCTTTGCTAGCTCAGTAGTTTAACTTTCGGGGCAGGTTCTAAGCGTTCAACCATGTAACCTTTTCCTAAAATGTAACTACTCTTTTCATATATTCTCTTTTAAAACGACATATCGGGATAGAGAGTGCTTAACCCTCTCGAGCTCCCACTCACATCGTCTTGAGGTGAACTTATTTTTCTCAACCAATTCTTCCGTAATGTAATGTAAATTGTTATTAAGTCACCTCTGTAGTATGGGATTAGCCCTTGTATTAATGGCCTAGTGCCAAGTAGGTCTTAAGCAAAGTGTATTAGGAGTGCAAATTCGCCTCCTCACAAATTGTATTTTAGAGGTCATGTATTAACCTTCTTGTCATTTAACAGACCTCAGTAGGTTGGGTATTTTACCCCTGTGTATACGTCCTTGGAGGACAGCTTAAAAGTGGAGTTCGGAGTGGCCTATGATAGGCTTGTATTTTAAGGGGAAGTTGCCCTTTATTGAAAATTGTGTCTCTGCCTCAAGGAGGCTTTTGGGTGAATTGGAAGCAAATGTTTCTGGCATGTTTGGGGGTTTTCGGCCCCTTTGTTGTATGGTGTTCATTGTAAGGTTGGGCTCTTTGCTCAAGAATTATGTTTCTGACTTTTGAAGCCCCAAATGGGGTACCTATGTAAATATATTTGTCAATCGTGTTTCGGCTACTAAGTACCTGTTCTATTTGTTGTTACCTAATTTTGAAAAGAAAATATAACCTTGTTAAATTTTAAAATTAATTTCACTTTAGTAGCTTGAGACCTATTCACCACCCAGCACCTTCTTTCATGCGTAACTACCACCAAAACACGGTAACAATTATTATTATTATTATTATTATTATTATTATTATTATTATTATTATTATTATTATTATTATTCAAAGCCTTTTCCCATTTACTTAAGGTAGGCATTATAAGTGGATTAAGCCCAGTTAATTCACGTCTGTTTTCGTTTATATCTACCTACAGTATATGTACATTATTACACACCGACTTCCATTTATGAGTACAGATTACCGCCTTAGTGCCTTTGTAGCGTGACGGTTTGCACTGTTAATTGCCGTACTTGAGGGCCCGGGATCGATTCCTGGTACTGCCAGAAATTTAAGAATGGCAGGAAGGCTGGTGTGTAGTTTAAAATGTACATACGGCTCACCTCCATTGGTGGTGTGCCTGAAAGGAGCTGTACCAGCTCAGGGCGAGGACACGAATTTACTTTACCTCCTTAGTGTCTCGAAATTTCCCTCAACACTTTGTCACCGAGCGAGCTGGCCGTGCGGTTAGGGTCGCACAGCTGTGAGCTTGCATTCTGGAAATAGTGGGTGCGAACCCAACTGTCGGAAGCCCTGAACATGGGTTTCCATGGCTTCTAATTTCCACTCCGCCCCTGTAGGTTAATTAAGGCCACGTCTGTTTCCCCCCACTCCTAGCCCATTCCTATCCCATCGTCGCTATAAAAACTATCTGTGTTGGTGCGACGTAAAACAAATTGTAAAAAATACCTATGATGTTTTTTATGCCGTGAGAAGCGAAAATTGTTAATTGCATACATTTTTATAAAAATATACTGAAAAAATAAAGAAATCATGTACTTCGACTTCCTTATTAGTTCAAGCGGTCCGGCTCAGTGGCTAAATGGTTAGCATGGTGGCCCTGTCCATGTATTCCCGGGTTCGATTCCTGGTGGGATGGGGATTTTCGACTTTCTTTAGTTAATTGGTATGGCTCGGGGCTGGGTGTTTTTGCCGTCTTCAGAATTAAAATTCATCTTGGGTAAGGCTCTATCCTCACTGACGCGCAGTGCCTATACGGCATCAACTCAGAAGACCTGCATCAGACATCTCCGTAAGCCACACGCCATTATTATCTGAACCTAGTTAATTGAACACACGCCCTTGGCACTGGTTCGCGTTCAATTCTCCCCCATAGCCCTCCCTGTCAACCAAATCAGCTGCCAACCAACGGTATGAAAGATGCGAGTGTGGGGGGGAGGGGGCGGGGTGTTTGAAGACATACGAGCTTCGCATTTGAACACCGCTGATCAAGAGCATCAAAGGCATCTTATTCGAATTGAAATGCAGCTTAATTCCTGGCCACGTAATATGAAGGAAGTGCTGTATACGATTTTTTCCATCCAAACAGAGAAATTTGTATTACATTCATTGAGGACATTGATCGCGTTTCTGAATGTAACTCCAACATGCGTTATGTGCCTGATGTTATAAGCTGTTGCGAAGTGTTTACAAAGCCATAGTTTCAGTATCATACAACTCAATTACGACAGAATCAAGTGAATCAGACCCATAGCTCCGTAGCCAAAGAAGTTTCTGATAGTTTTATTGGGGTGGGTAACTGCAAGTTGTAATCTCTACACCCACACGTACGTATACAACGTTGTTCCCTCTTAATAGCGACAAATGGAATTGAGCGAATTGTTTAATATTCATGAAAGTTCACACTGAAGTGCTCATATTGTGTAGCCGGCAATCTATAGTTCCATGTGGGATTACTATTACTTAGTTAGCATGCGATAAGAAGAATGGCCTAGCACAGTACTTCCGGAAAGGAGTGTTCATCATAAAATACTATGTCCGTGACCCACTTCGTAGTTGAGAGTTCGTTGAAAGAACCCGGAAAACTTGATTAGGGTTTTCATTCTTTGTTTCCTTCACCATTAACATTTACATCCTCTTATTCCCTACCATATGCTTATAAAATTAGAAAACTCTACCATTAATATACTATAGTTGTCGATCATTCAGGGTTTTGCCGTATGCAGCTGGTTCTAGAGAGACCAAGTTTACATCAAACTCAAGCGACGTGCACATAGCGAGCTGATGGGAAGGACAGGCTGTACAGTATTCCTCCTCTCAAGGGGCCATCGGGAGTCAACAGCTTCTTTGTACCATCATATGTCTGTTAGGCTCGGTCGTTATTAGAGCTCTAGTGAGACAAATGATTTACTGTTCCTTGTTCCCTGAGTGATTGTAGTTATGGAGTGCGTAGTAACAATTATCCGTCATGAATAAATCACATCATAGAGAAAGGAGTGTTTATTGTTCAAACATATACTATTTTAGCAAGGAAATCAAATGACAGGTGTGCTTGCAAGTATTACAAACGATTTTCAAAAGTTCTATATGTCCATCGTTTGTTTGAAGAAGTGTCGCGCAACTGGATCCATCTTTAAAAAAACGTTGTAAAGACTGTATCTTAAATACAGGATACCTTGAAGAAATGAGTCAGACTTCAGGTTAACCTTTGAAAATCATCTAGCCGTTTAGAAAGTGTACCGGTACAAACCGCGTTTTCGGATACGCCAAGGTGCCGGAATTTCGTCCCGCGGGAGTTTTTCACGTGCCAATGCATATACATAAACGAGGATGACTTATTTTAGCACCTTCAAATACTACCGGACAAAACCAGGATCGAACCTGCAAAGTTGGGCTGAAGGGCAGTTCTCTACCGTTTTAGCTAATAATAATAATAATAATAATAATAATAATAATAATAATATAATCCGCCTCTGTTTTGTACTGGTTAGTGTGATTAGCTGCCAACCTCTGAGGCCCGGGTTCGATTCCCGGCTCTGCCACGAAATTTGAAAAGTGGTACGAGGACTGGAACGGGGTCCACTCAGCCTCGGGAGGTCAACTGAGTAGATGGGAGTTCGATTCTCACTTCAGCCAGACTGGAAGTTGTTTTCCGTGGTTTCCCTATTCTCGTCCAGGCAAATGCCGGGATGGTACCTAATTTAAGGCCACGGCAGCTTCCTTACCTCTTCCTTGTCTCTGTCTTCCGATCTTCCCATCTCCCCACAAGGCCCCTGTTCAGCATAGCAGGTGAAGCCGCCTGGGCAAGGTACTGGTCGTCCATCCCTGTTGTATCCCCCCGACCCAAACTCTTAGGGCTCCAGGATATTGCCCTTGAGGCGGAAGAGGTGGTATCCCTCGCTGAGTCTGAGGGACAAACCGACGCTAGAAGGTAAACTGATAAAAAAAGAAAGAAAGCAATATCTAATAATAATTTATAATTTGCCGAAAAGGTGGGTAAATGAGCGCGAGAGGTCACCATAGGATCCCTCAACTTAGAATACTAACAACGATGATGATGATGATGATGATGATGATAATTAACGGCAGAACATAATAGATTCCTCTCCGGTAGTGATCTTAAAAGCTGTAAAACTAATACTCTGTTGACCCTGTAAACGATGGAGAATAGTAAGTGCGCACAGACAAGGCTGACATGAATAACTTTCACTATCAGTTTGATTCTATTCTATATATAGGTAACAAAAAGGGGAAAAATAACATACTAAAAGTTTTACCAGTGACAATTTACAATATTTCTGTATGCATCAGATCAGCGCTAACACACACATTCTTTTCCTGTTACTTCACACCTTTGTAATGGGTGGTTACGCACTCCAGTTAACCTGTGCTTCCTTGACTGGTTTTGAAGCCTCGCGTCCTGAAATTACGGAGCTGTTCTTGGTTCGACCTCCTTGTGAACACACGTTCCAACGCGTACCGTATTATGCTAGCCCGCTTACCACCATCCTCTCTCGTGTAGTAGCGGGTGCGACTTCTCCAAGTCTGATAGGCATAGTAATTGCTGACGTGTCTCGTCCAACCTGACGCCCTTGATGATACTTGTCAAGCCCAATAAACAGTGGTTCATCTGCGATAATTCTTCTACTTTGACCGAATTGCGACGAGGTCCGCAGTCCATTCTTTACTTATTCCATTAATAAATAACGCTCGCAATATGACTTTCTTCCAACAGTTCACAGCTACTGGCACGAAAAATGTAACCACATTTCTTCACAAACTCAAAAATATGAGAGACAGCACGACTCCCTGACAAGAGTCATAGCCTTAAACACGAAGATTAATCAGTAATGAGTCCAAAGTAAAAATTAATAAAACGAGTTAAGTGAGGTTCACTGAATAATACTCCTTAGGTTTATACATCTTCGCATACTTTGCATTTTTCGCGTTCTGCAGTCTTCACCTTTTCCCAACTACTTTCATATGAGTGCTGTAAGCACTTGAACGTATATCCCAGGATATTCTTGGCCATGGTTTTACCCAAGATAACAACCCCTTTTTTGTACTGGAGTAGGCTGAGTTTAAATGACCCAGAAAATGGCTGTTTGATTATTACCACGTATATACTGCAATTTAAATAAGTATAAATACATAGAATTTTTTACTGAAATGTACGACATTTGGGCGCCAGAGCTCACCAAAATGGATCCCTCGAATTTTGATGGAGCATAATAATTCTCTCTCCCAGGGCGTATACATCAAGCTGCGTAATGTTACATCTGTTTGAGCTTTACCTCACCCTCTGAAAACGATAAAACCAGGGAGGTGATAAGAGTAATGGAGCGGCGCCTCACCACAGCTAGCCTATGCAGAAAGTATGCTCACTTCGCAGGATAGGGAAACCCTTGAGGCCACGCCCATTCGGCACAACCGTGCGCTACTGAATGAGGGAGAATGCTGTTTTTTTTCCTGTTCAAGGGCCGATGACCTTAGATGTCAGGCCCCTTTAAACAAGCAAGCAAGCAAGCTGCCTATTAAAGCACAATGCGCCTAATTATAATATACTACACTGTACACAAAATAACATATAAAACTGTACATTTTGTCAAACTAAAGCTGCTCACAGACCACAAATTGACAATAACAAGCATTGCAATCAATATACAAACGTGAGTATTGCTGTCCTTTGCACAGCGGAACTTCGGTGAAATGTTGTATAATTTTCATTCCTTGGATCTTTTAATTTTTCACTCTGAATACGTGTCTTACTTGAACGCCTGAAATGTCAGACTGAATAGCGCACTCATTTGTATTTAAACCTTTTGATTTCAAGTCGTGAAATAAAGTTTTCATAGTTGTCGCCTCCTGTTTCATCCTAACATTCCTTCTTCGCACAATTTTAATGATCATTCTCATACGTCTCAATGAAGCCCTCGTTTTTGTTATCAATTTCAATATCTCTTCTTTCTTTTGACACTGTATGTTCAAAGTTCTTTTTTCCTTTTTTCAAGTCCGGGGATTGAACACTCTGAATAAACCAACGAGAATATTATTAGATACAATAGGGACTACCGAACTGTCAGGAGTACTGTATATTGTGTTCAAAGCTCTTCCTGTTATAAAATAGGAAATGTTCTCAACTTTTGTACTTGAACAGTATTAATGACACTGGGAGCTCCCTCCGATACGATATTACTTGGCTCGAGAGTGTCAACATCGGTGGATTGTGGCTCCTTCCTTTTCTGCAAACCATTATTATTTAGAATGTCATCCAAGCGGAACAATAAAGCACATCAGCCACTATTTTAATTTAAGCTCTCAAGTAATAGTTATTTTAGGAGCTGATGGCTGTAAGTAGCTGGGATAGGCAGGTAAAACGTTTGGAAAGGCATTCTCTCTGTCTCGGCTCGGATAAGTACATAGTATTATTCACTTCGTAAATGATAAAGTGCACCGTGCAAATAACACTATGAACACCAGGTGAAGAGTTATTCCTCTTAACGGTTTTCGAACACAGGAACTGACGTACTGGGTTCTTAGGGGAACTACACCAATGCATAATATATAAAAACAATCACTCCACGTGTAGAAAAAATTACCAATGAAAAACGATGCCGGATTTTCTGTTCCTGTGACTTCAGTTGTTGCACCCATAAGTTACACACAACTAAAACCCATGATAAACAACGGTTAGATTAGGTAACTTGAATACAAACGTATGACTAGCAACTACCTCACAATGCTCCCCAGCCGCCCGTGGTGCCAAACAATATGGCTGCCTCTTTAAGGGACCGGTCACGTTTGACCTGGCTAAGGGTCACTCCATTATTCTTCCCACCTCCCTGAATAAGACAGATGGGAACTGCACTTAGGTTTTTCAGTAACTTGTCCATTGATTCCAAAATGACTATCTATATTCTGACTTGTATCAATGCATGAGCTCTCCATCAATACACAACAAACCGAGTTCGATAGCTGCAGTCGCTTAAGTGCGGCCGGTATCCAGTATTCGGGAGATAGTAGGTTCGAATCCCACTGTCGGCAGCCCTGAAAATGGTTATCCGTGGTTTCCCATTTTCACACCAGGCAAATGCTGGGGCTGTACCTTAATTAAGGCCACGGCCGCTTCCCTCCCACTCCTAGCCCTTCCCTGTCCCATCGTCGCCGTAAGACCTATCTGTGTCGGTGCGACGTAAAGCAACTAGCAAAAAAATACACAACAATATACACTTCACACTTAAAACATTCCGAGTGGTCGAAGACTCCCTATATACGTTGAATAATTCTAGAACAAAAATAGCGACAGCGAGGACTGCACTACCATTTGTAGCGAGTCCGATAACCAATAGTTACAATGCATATACCGTGAGATTCAGCCTCCCCTCCCAATGTAGTTTTATGCAACCCAACTAACGTGCGATATGGTAATAAGGTGGCTGGCTATTACCCTGCAGGCGTACAGTATGGTACTAATGTCCCGTGAGCACATTTACACACGTTTCTGAACTCTACCGACAGGTTATATTGGACGCTCGCGAAACATGACGCCTTGAAATCGTGTAGAGACGTCCTTTGACGATGTAACTATGTTAATGTGTCTCGTGACAGGCTGTAACAAAGAGGGGAATCAACGCTTAAAACTAGGGAACAGTACAGTAATTGTCTTAAAAACAGCGAACAGGATGGCGTATGTTCTCTACTCTCGTCGTACTACCAGTCTCCTCCCAGTAGCGTAGTGTAACGTAGCGTAGCGGATGTGGTTAATCATTAGCCTAGCAATCGAATCCTGCAACGTCCAAATATGTTTGCATCGGCATAATGTTAGAAACGTAAACAGAGGTCCAGTTTGCCACATTCAGACAGTAGAACGACGCTGTTGTTCATCTAGTGTCCTGCGCATACTCCGCTGGTCAGGGCCTGAATATAATCTCCGCTATCATTGTGTGTACTTTCCACAGAGAAATACGTTGTCATGCTCCTCATTTATGGGGAAGCAAGGCAAAAAGCGTGCAAGGCATTACGTCTATACCAGGAATTGAATCCCGACAGGCGACACACGGCTGCTACGACATTTACAAGCAGCCATCAGTCCCCGATAGGCCCGTTACGTAGGGCGAAACAGAAGAGGACATCCTAAAGGCAGCTCGTAATAATCCACACATCTGTAGAAAGGAGATTGCAGAACAGGTGAGCACCATGCAGCCGTCCGCCTAGCGAATATTGCATGGATACAAATTTCACGCATGTCATCTTGAGCTACAACAAGAGCTCCATGGGCGGGATCTCGAAGCCCGAATGGAGTTCCGTTGGTGGCTATTAGACAGGCTGGGCAATGATGCAGCATTCGTATCGCATACCTTGTTCTCGAACGAATCGCGCTTGCACAATAATGGGAACGTCAAACTCCACAACACGTACTATTGGAGTTCCGACAATCCTCACTGGGTGCGACAGGCGGCCCATCAAGTACGATGGGGAGTGATTGTGTGGTGTGGAATCTTACGGGATCTCCTGATTAGACCTTATTTGTTTGAGGGCCATTGGACTGCCCCACGCTACCTGCACATTCGGATTCAGGAACTCACACTGCTGCTGGAGAATGTGCCCTTGCACAATCGTGTGACGAAGCGGTTACAATAGGATGGTGCTCAGCCACATTCAACTTTAACCGTTCGTAACCATCTGAACGGGGAACTGACAGAATATGGATAGGACGAGGAGGCCCTGTTTTTGGCCCGCCAGATCACCGGATTTAACGCCGTTAGACTTCTCCTTGTGGGAGCATTTGAAGAACGTCGTTTACACTCAAGCTCTGGAAAACCCCGACTAATTTCGGCAACTCATCATGGACGCCTGACATGCAATTACACCTGGAATGCTTCAGCGCTAAAGGCGATCTATTTGACACCGTGCCCGAATGTGCATAAACCAAAACGGTCATCGCAGCGACCATTTGCTACGATACATCATTGCCAGGGCAGTTGTGTTCCTATTATTTCCGGTTCGTATGTGTCCGGCCTGCTAATTAATCGGTCCTTCTGGGCCAATGACCTTCGATGTTAGGCCCCTTAAAACAACAAGCATGAATCGGTCCTTCTTAGGGCCACAAATGCATTCATTCACACGCATTTTGCATGAACGCGGGTAGTGAACTTACATTACGTGTGATACCTATTAAACAAATATTTAAAAAAAAGGAATCTTCGCCCCGGGCTCGAACATCCCACATTACACGTAAGCCCTCTCCGCCGCGCTTTACCAACTACGCTACAGTTCCATAAGGCACACTGTGCAGCTTATAGCATGTATTAGGTTTACTGTGGTCACGATATCAATTTAGTGTTTCGCCGGCGTGTAAGGTTCAGATGATCTAGTAGGCACACGCATGCCTTCCAGTATTTAATATGATTATAATGTTATAGCGTCCGCCTCTGTGGGGAAGTGGTTACTGTGATTAGCTGCCACCCCCGTAGGCCCGGGTTTGAATCCCAGCTCTGCCACGAAATTCGATAAGAGGTACGAGGGGCTGGAACGGGGTCCGCTCAGCTTCGGGAGGTCAACTGAGTAGAGGGGGTTCAATTCCCACCTCAGCCGTCCTGGAAGTGGTTTTCCGTGGTTTCCCACTTCTCCTCCAGTCAAATGCCAGGATAGTACCTAACTACAGGCCACGGCCGCTTCCTTCCCTCTTCCTTGTTTGTCCTTTCCAATTACCCCCCCCCCCTACAAGATCCCTGTTCACCATGACAGGTGAGGTAGCCTGGGCGATGTACTGCTGCTCCTCCTCCCCAGTTCTGTCTCCCGATCCCAAGTCTCAAGCTCCAAGACACTGCCCTTGCGGCGATAGAGGTGGGATCCCCCGATGAGTTCGAGGGGAAAAACGAACCCTGGAGGGTAAACAGACTACGACGTCCTGTCGTGGTGAGGCGTTAAATACCAAGATATCCGGTTGTGTTGTCTGAGCATACCGGCGGGGCAGATGTTTTCAGGACGGTATTTATATTGCAGGTTCCATAAAACTACGTTGTAAAGGGCGCCTGATTTTCACACTACACCGGGTGGTACTGCTTCCCCTATTGTTTCCCAAACATATGCCAACAGTGCCAACAGCCAGGTATTAAATGTACGAGGGCCATCCGGAAAGTAGTAACCGTTGACGCCGCGTCAGTGGCTTGTCTGTCTGCTCTGTTACGAAGTGAGGGCCGTGATTAAATTTCTTAATGCACGAAACGTTCGACCTTGTGATATTCATCGCCAATTAACGGAGGTGTATGGTGACAATGTGATGAACGAGTCGTCTGTTCGGCGCTAGTGTCGCAACTTCAACCTGGGGAGGGGGAATACACACGACGAGGAGCGTTCAGGGAGACGATCTGTCATTACAGACCAACTCCTGAGCGCAGTAGACGAATGCGTGAGGAACGATCGGTGCGTCACAATTGATGAACTCTGTGAACATTTTCCTAACGTGTCTCGAACAATTGTTAATGAAATTGTCAAAGACCATCTGCATTATTCAAAAATCTGTGCAAGGTGGGTCCCTCGCATGCTTACAGAGGAGCACAAAACCAAGCGTATGGCTGCAGCACTGACGTTTCTGGGACGTTATTCCGATAAAGGAGACTCTTTCCTGACTCGCATCATTACTGGGGACGAAACATGGGTTTGTTATGCATCACCTGAGGGTAAACGACAGTCAATGGATGGCATCATGCTCATTCACCAACCAAACCAAAAAAAAAAAATCAAGACAGTTCTGTCCACCAGGAAACTCATGGCAACCGTTTTCTGGGATCGCCGAGGTGTACTGCTCATTGATTTTATGGCCCGTGGAAACACAATTAATGCTAATGCGTATTGTGAAACATTAAAGAAATTACGGCGGGCAATACAAAATCGACGGCGAGGTCTATTGTCTACAGGCGTCATTCTCCTTCATGACAATGCCAGGCCTCATGCAGCTGCGGTAACACAACAACTTTTGCAGCTATTCAAGTAGGAAACCTTCGACCATCCCCCGTATAGCCCGCACTTGGCCCCTTCGGATTTTCATCTCTTTACGAAGCTTAAAGACTTTCTGGAGAGAAAAAGATTTGACAGCGATGAAGAACTTAAACGGGCCGTGACTACGTATCTCAATACGCTGGCGGCAGAGGACTATGACGCTGGAATACAAAAACTCGTCCCACGTTATGACAAATGCCTAAATTTGCTTGGAGATTATGTAGAGAAGTAGTGTAAGGTATGCTCTTTCCAATAAATGTGTGTATTTGTTAATATTTACTCCTGTGTCTTTATTGCGCAAGCGGGTACCACTTTCCGGATGGCCTTCGTATCTTAATCCTATCTTGCGCAACATCTTACAGCAATTTTATGTGCAGTTAGCCCGATACAGACTTCCCCGCACAATTCAAAAAACGGTACAAGAGGTAGTAAATGAGGCCCATCTCGAAAACACAGTACCATTTTATGTAGAGCGGAGTCCAATACACCAGTCGTTTTTACGAAATGTCACTGTACTCTACAAACCATAGCCAGAACCTTTAGCTCTCGGTAGAGAATTGCGCACCTGATTGATTCAAGAGGCCATTTTCCTTTGACAGAAAAGGGTGGTTACGGTATCATATAAAACGTGATAGGTTAGGACCAATTACAGACATGCCAATTCAACGCCATTTAATAGTCTCATCACATCGAAATTGATAGAAACTCGTTTTTCACAGTGTTTTATAATCTATGGCACGCAAATGCTATATAGCAGATGTGATAATTTACTCCATGTAATTACTGCCATTAAAACGTTCAATAATGTCATAAAACTGACCATAAGGCTGTAACATATCAGTAACTTACGAAGCGAGAACTTTTGCTCTCGTCGTAAATACAGAGGGGTAAGAGCTAGACGTTAAAGCAGGAAGTAGCTGTAGGCAATTAGGCATGTTAGATGAACCAGCATAACGTCGCTGCCGGGACAAAACCTCCTATGTGAAATATTTTAGCTTAGAACTTTAGCCGGTAAGGTTCTGTCATCTAAGGTGCAATATTGTATGAATATTGTCGAGCCATTCTCGCTCTTCATAAAGTATGTGCTGCGGGTCAGTGTATCTCCAAACAGGTTTTTTCCCGGCAACGACGATAAACTACGTGGGCCAGTGAAGGTTCGAAACCTTGAGTCGTGCCTTTTACAGTTTGCGTTTCGTACTCTTCTAGGCATCCTTTACGAAGATTTGACTCTTCTGAAGTTTCAGATATTCGTCTAAGGAAGTTATAATAAACGGACATAATAATTACCGCCACGTAAGCACCGACTACGGAAATATTCATTGCGAATACCACCTGAAACATAATGCTGAACTCATTTAACCAAGCAATAGGTACGTACTCTACTCATAGGTAATGGTTGCAACTATGTGGGCTTAAGAGGGTCATGATTATTTAGCATACTGTGGTGTTTCCAGCAAGGTAAACCTGTCTGCACATTTAAGTTCACTTGTAACATACAAGATCAGTTTCGAAGCGATGGCGTAGATTATTCCTTTAGTACAGGCATACGAGACCTTGTCTTCGCCGCCGGATGTGGCTACATTGTACTAATCGCAGCGGTCATGTGATTTTTCCGACGCGTTCAGAGTTCGAATCTAGCTATGAGTTTTTCATTTTTGTTATACCCCTAAGGCATTGTAGTTAAGGAAGTTAACCCTCTACTGCATACTGTTGCCTTTAGGCAACAAATAACTTTTCACCTGTATAAATGGATAAATATTGTAGACAGAGGTAGTTTTACGGCACACCTTCAACTGTACAATCAATTAAACACATATCCCAGTGATGCCTTGTTTTTTTTACACATAAGACAAAACAGCCCTACAACCAAAGGTACTCCTCCCACCCCGTCAACGTCCACGCGAACCAACCACCGTTTATTTTACGTGGGCCCTCCCCATCACATTACCACAGGCTTCAGGAGTACCTCTGGCTCAACCTCAAAGACATTACCGACCTACGGTTCTGCAAGTTGTACTTGCGCCTTGCAGTACGTACCCATGGCCAGTAGGTAGTAATGTTCGGTCTTTGACTGTTAAAAGCTTAGCGTAAAATCGTGAAAAATCGTATATATATTCAACAATGGCAATTCACATCACATAAAGGGAGTTAAGCTATTAGCCCCAGTTAAGAATTGATGGTACATCTAATACACTGAGCGTATATTGAACATTAAAGCTTGAAATTTTCTTCACCAAACGAAAACGAAAAATAATTCATGCAGTATAGGGTTAAACCATAACAAGTTAATCCTTAAGTCTCAAAAGTCTCTTTTTACCTTTAGAAAGAAAGCATACGTCAGATAGGAATAAAAACTTGTGACTTACTTGGCAAGCGGCTACAACGAATGAAGCACAATGCACTTATGGGCAGCATTATGATATAACCATTCAACCAAGCAACTGCGCACGTTCCACACCAAGAACGACTGAAATTCACACGTAGGGCATGTGAAACAGCACATAGTGGTCTTTACAGCAATGTTTAGGCAGGTTCCACCACATACGTTGCAGCAAGCGAGAATTACTCACCTCTTCCGTACTCAGATATGCATTAACGAAAGAGGTGGTCATTCTGAACATTTCCTACATTAATCGAATGTCCATGCACAAGCACATTGCACCTCTGTCCGTAATAGCTGCAAATAGCTCTTTTATGAATTACTTAGAAATGAACATAGAGAGTACCTGCAACATGAGAACAGATCATGATTTAGATTTATCTTCGACAACGCGACTCACACAAACATTTAACAACGAAATAAAAAAATCCTATATCAGATTCGTACCTCCGACTAACGACGCCCGTTTTTCTCTAACTTAAAGCACGCTCGGCTACCTCTATCTGTGGTTTTCCAGTGTTGTCAACACTACTTCTACTCATTCAGCCACCATATTATCTGTACATGAAGTTTCTGTGATACAGAATGTTCACGATTCCTTACAACCATTCCGAATTTTATTGTTAATGCCGATTTAATTGACACGAAAAAACGAATTATAGAAACCGTAGTAAGACCAGACATCGCTATGAGTAGCCAAGGTCAATGTCTTTAGGTCAGTTTATAATCTGCGGGGTGCATACAGTTGAGTGAATAAGGGCAGCTGTACTACTCGATATATTGCCCTTCACTGTTTTTGTAAATGAACATAAATTGTCGGCTCTCACCTTGCATGCTACTTTGATATTGTATCTCTTTAAGAACTGACACTGACACTTCGTTTTAGACACTTTCGCTTACACAAGCAAACGCTGCTGGTCTACCAGGCCATAGATTACCGAAAGTTGCCATGAGATATAAAAGAACAATGACATGTACTAGATCAGTACACTAGCACAAGAGTTGTATTAACTATTCGTAAATTCTTCAAAAGCAAATTGTTCCTAATTAAAATGTTCGGTGGATCGCGTCCTTCCTCTTTCCCCACTCCGTCTCAATATGTCAAAGTTCGTTCAGCGTGCCTGTCCAAGCATGAGAGAGAGATTCTCCTCGCTATGGTACTCACGTGGCTGTTTTTCGACCGCGCCAGAGTAACCATGACCACAACTTGGATTATACGTATGATTCAGTAATGCTTTCCCTGGATATTCTTCCAAACTTAGAAATAGCTGTGTTTCCCAACTGCTTGTAAAAAATAGTCTATTAGTATCTAATACGAAGACCTTTGCAGCTTCAAATATTACTGTATTAATACAATAATACATAATAATCATAATAATAAAAATATTTCATTCGTGAGTTAGGCCTTGTTACGGTTCAAATCCCGTTACAAGGTGATATCTTTACTATTATTATTATTATTATTATTATTATTATTATTATTATTATTATTATTATTATTATTATTATTATTATTATTATTATTATTATTATTATTATTATTATAATTATTATAATTATTATTATTATTATTATTCAATTCTATATTGATTATCGCTTACTTGATAGTAGTTAATTTGTTATATGTGTATGTATATATATGTGTGTGTGTGTGTTTAGATTAGCATTAAGACACGAACAGTGAGAGTTGTTGTATATCGGCTGTGGATGTATTGTGTGAAAGAACTTGTGACATTGTGCAATACTGCTAGCGTAACTGCCGAGTTATCGCTCTGTCATTGTGTGCATTTAGCGATGAGCTCATTTCTGGGAGGTTCATACCTGCCAACCCTTCCGATTTACCTGGGAACTTTCCGTTTTTTAAATCGTCTTCCGATTTTTTCGATTTATCTTTACTTCTTCCTGTTTTTGACCAATATAATCTCCAGTACGGTCAATACTCTTCCCTTAGGATAAATTCGCATGTGCTTGTGTAATTTTCAAGCGTATTTATTTGATGCTTGATTTGGCAAGTGTATCGTGTTTCCAGCTCACTACAGCAGCGTGTGTGCTTTACAGCTGGGAATTCGGGACGGAAATCATTCTACAAGCGAGAGGCTAGCGTACGCTACAGACTCCGTTAATCGGGACGAAATAAGGAGTTTGTCTCTTTGTTATTGTGTGGTTCGCACGCTATTAACATCGTTTCTCTGCGTAGTTTCGTTGGAGTCCACGTGTGTTCTCCTGCGGTTCTTTGCTTCTCCCCCTGTCGAAGTCGTATGTTAATAATGTATGAGACATATTGATCTGTTTTGTATTGTGATAGTTTCATGCCGGGCTGAGTGGCTCAGACGGTTAAGGCGCTGGCCTTCTAACCCCAACTTCGTAGGTTCGATCCTGGCTCAGTCCGGTGGTATTTGAAGGTGCTCAAATACGACAGCCTCGTGTCGGTAGATTTACTGGCACGTAAAAGAACTCCTGCGGGACTAAATTCCGGCCTCGGCGTCTCCGAAGACCGTAAAAGTAGTTAGTGGGACGTAAAGCAACATTATTATAGTTTCGTGTATTTCACTCTATTTGTGTTCATTATTAGTTAACAATTTTAATGACTTGAATGTATTTAAGAGTTTCCTTGGTGACAGTTTCTGGTATTTTCTCTTCACATTATGGCCATAAAATTTATAAAATTGAATTGAATTTCATTTTACAGTCTAATAAAAAAACTATTAAGCATTTTCTTCCGTGTTTGTTACATTTCCTTGTTTTCTTAGTTTAATATTTTCAGTTTAATAGTCAATTCGTATTGTAACCTGTCTTTCATCTTGTCTTTTTTCCATTGAGACCGTGGCGCCATATACATGATCAAATCCAAGAATTAAAATATCTTCCTATTTTTGATTACTAAAAGTTGTCAAGTATGGAAGTTCCTAGACTGCTCCAGGCAATTTCACCATAATATCCAACATTTGGGGCCGGGTGAGAGTAATACCATGGTTATTTTTGGAGATTGTGCAGATGTGTCAGCTAAAGGCTACAAATACTGGACCAGCGTCTTATAGCTTCAGTCAATTGGAAGTTCAGACCTCAGTCGGTCAGTTCAGTTGGAGGGAGAGGCTTGCCATTAAGTGTTGTAGTGAGATGGTATGTGAGGAGTCATTTGGATGAAGGAGTTGAACGGAGAGACTTGCCATGAAGTCAGTGGAATTCCGAGCCTTGCCATACGGAGTACTACTGAGATGGTAGTAGTCATGGAGATGGAGAAGCAACAGTCACATGGATACTTGCAGGCTAGTCACTATATGGATTAAATATTCGGAGTGTGAATGTAATTTCAAGCCGTGCTATATCTTGTTTGTGAAACAAAAAGGATACAACACCAAATTAGGCTTGAGATACCTACAGCAAAAGAATTCAAAGGAACACTTCGAAATAACACTCAAAGTGTCGAAGGTACTGTTTGTAAACTACCGAGGGATAAATTTCTTGTACTACTTTTAAATGTCCGTTCAAGAGAAATTCAAATTTAATACGTAGTTTCTTTCAGCTGTAAAGTCATTCTTTTATATTCTCATCTGTTTTATTGCAGCCAGTCTTAATATTTTTATCGAAATAATTTAAAGAATATATTTTGTTCTATCAAATTAATACCATTCCTTATGTTATGAATGGTCTGAAAATATCGCTCATAGGGTCGGTTGGTGCATGCATTTCAGTGGGCTTGGCAGACTGATATGTAATAGCAACCGCTGGCTCGGTGAGGAAAGCAACGGGAAACTACCTCACTCCTCGTTTCCCTAGTACGCCACTTCAGTGACGCCTAGGCTATATATGACAGCTGTTGGCGGAGCTGCGGAGGATCAAACCAGCCTTCGGGCTGAATACCCAACATACAACATACATACATCAAATTGATTTATCGTTTTATTTCAATGCTAGAATTAGATAACCTCAAATTTGATGGGGAAACAAAACGACGATCTCTTTTTCCCAGAACCTATATGGTACATTGTCAAAAGTAGGCTTGCTTTTTTTTTTTTGCTAGTGGCTTTATGTCGCACCGACACAGATAGGTCTTACGGCGGCGATGGGATAGGAATGGCCTAGGAGTTGGAAGGAAGCGGCCGTGGCCTAAATTAATGTACAGCCCCAGCATTTGCCTGGTATGAAAATGGGAAGCCACGGAAAAACATTTTCAGGGCTACCGACAGTGGGGTTCGAACCCACTATCTCCCGGATGCAAGCTCACAGCTGCGCGGCCCTAACCGCACGACCAACTCGCCCGGTAGTAAGCTTATTACCCCACACCCTAGAGATATTAGACTGTCATTCTCTTATTGCTGCATTGAGTTTTAGCTGGCGCCCATCAAATAATTTGTGCACGTAATCAGGTAAGAAGTAAGTGCGAGTACAAGGTTCGACGAGTGAGTGTTTTGTTTAATGAATATTATTTTCATATTTTTCAATTTAATGCTATTTCAAATTTTAAATCAGTGAATAAGAAGGTCACAGCATCTCCTGTTATTCAAATCGTCAATCAGCTTTACTGAATTGTAGCCTACTTCAAATTTCATGAACACTCTGATCGAAGAAGTTTAATCTCTAACGAACAATGTCAGTACTGATGATTTACTAGCGCAGTATAGTGTTTAAAAACTGTAACTATCATCGAGAAAGTTTTTGTTGCTAAGTTTGATCATGTTATGGTGCTTCCAGCCGTGCTAGTAAAGCGGTCCTCCAATCATGTTGCTTCTCCCGTAAAAACCTCGCCTACAATCACTTATCTTTCTTTTTCCTTCTGGTATGTTCGGCTCAGTAGCTATTTAAAGGGCAGATTTTGCTGTATTCTTGGGCTTGTCTGGCGACAGTGAATCTTACATGCTGCGACTGAAAGGGGAATTATGGAGGTGGGTGACCGGCTGGCGTGAGAAAAGCCGTTGTAAGGTGGGAAGAATACCAAATATGTGATTGATCTGCATATGCACTTAGAGCAGATTTATACGACCCCTTTTTAGAAGGTAATTTTCAGTTTTAGTCCATTTTTAAATTTTAAATGAAGTGTTTCCCCTGGTAAACTTTCAATTCATGTAGGCCTCCGTTCTCCGTCTTCGGAATTTTAATTTTCCAATGATGGAATGTTGTAAAATATAAGGAAGCACAAGTGATGTACACTCGTTAAACTTATTCTCTTTATAAATTTGGTGAGTGAGTTTCCTCCAACCGCTGGATTTAATGTCTCCGTTTCGGCTTTTAACATGTTTGCATAACTTGGTCACCGAGTAGTATGGATTAGCCTCTCCTTCATCGGGCCTTGAGCCCAATTAGGTAATATGTGAATTTTCTCTGGAGTGTTTGGGTTTAGCCTCCATTCATTTTGGTTTCGGTCTTTTCGTAAAATTTAATATTTTGATGTCCTTCTCCATTTTTTCGGCTGTGTAGCGTGAGCCTTCTGTTCCAGTTATCCATGGATCATTAGATCCTATTTTTTGTGTATACCCAGTCCTGTAAAAGACGAGGGTACGTACAGTTTTAAGCGACATGTTGTTACCTTTCAAATTATAATGTAAACTTCTGGCCCATTTCTAGGAATCATTACAAACTTTGTTAACGGATTTCTGGGTTTAAGACCATTATAATATTTTGTAAATGTAACCACTGGTTTCGAGCCCCACGTTTGTAAATTGTGTAAGAAGCTTTGGGTTCTTTTTCGAAAGGTATTTGGTATACCTTACGCAAACTGTAAAAGTTAGTCTAACCCCTTCTATTACGGAATGTAAGTTCAAACTCCTGATAAGTAAATCTGTAAGGTGTGAGAGCTTCTGCATTCATGGAAGTAAATCTCTCTGAACTGTTCGGACATTTCTTGTAAGTGATCACTGGGCTTTTGAACTCTCCTTCTTAAAGAGCTGAATAGCACTTATTTGGGGTTTAAGGTTCCCAGTTGCGTAATATTTTTGAGCCCAGGGCACTAATTGTTGTTGCCTGAGGTTTTAGTTTTTCCTGGTTGTTTGTTAAATTGTTACTTTGGTGTGAAAAGAAAGAAAATTAAAATTTCTCAAATTTTAATACATTTTCATCTACTTTAAATTTTGCTTTATCCACCCATTCACCCCTCACGCTTCTTTCGCTCTCTGCTGCACGAAAATTGCTGTAATAATAATAATAATAATAATAATAATAATAATAATAATAATAATAATAATAATGTAATTGTCCCGATATTTTCTTACGTAAATCAGTTTTACTCATTAATAATATAAAATCCACCTAAACAGCTGTGAATTTAATAATGGCTCATGTTACATCACTGTATTATGTCATTAATCTTACCCGTACAGTTTAGGGTAACTTGTAACGAATGCTATCATTTAAGTTCTTTCCAAATACGCCGTATATGCGAAAATAGTCATCAAATATCAACCCTGGTACCTCACTCTTCCCTATCTATGGACATTGCCATCTCTTTCCTCCACGTCTTTCTAAAATATTATTTATAAATAATATCCTGGATAGCTTACACCCTTGTTTCACCCCACTCTTAGACTCCATACACTCACTCATCCCTCCACCCTGTAATTTAATCATCACAAATACCTTCTCGTATATTATTTCAATTGCCCCCATCATTTTCTTCGACAAGCTTACCTCCATTAATCTTGCGAATACAGAGCTCGATAGCTGCGGCCAGTGGGAGATAGTGGGTTCGAGCCCCACTGTCGGCAGCCCTGAAGATATTTTTCCGTGGTTTCCCATTTTCACACCAGGCAAATGCCACGGCCGCTTCCTTCCAATTCCTAGGCCGTTCCTATCCCATCGTCGCCATAAGACCTATCTGTGTCGGTGCGACGTGAAGCAACTAGCATAAAGAATCTCGTGAATAACGCCTCCCTGCTCACCGTATCAAAAGCTTTTTCTAAATCAATCGCTGCTGCATATAATTTGAGCCCTGCTATCATCACATATTTCGTAATCTGCGTCCAAAATCCACACATTATCAACCGTGTTCCTTCCTTCCCTAAATCCATTCTGAAATAGCGATATCCTCCCATACTGTTGCACCCAATTCTTTATCCTATTCGCCAAGATCCTTGTGTACACCTTCAACAAGGCGTCTAGGAGCATTATCCCTCTCTAATTATTTGGATCTCTTCTAGCCCCTTTATTCTTATAAATTGGACACAATACCCCCTTCTTCCATTCATTCAGAAATTTCGCCGTTTCTAAGAAACGGTTAAAGAATTTAAGCATCCCCCTGAACATCTGTTCATTGGCACCTGCTTCCTTCCATACACTGTTAGTAATACCATTCACATCCGCCGCTGCCTTGGGTCTTGCATTAATTAATACCCTAATTACTTCCTGCCTTGTTATCTGCTCATCTAGTATCTGATTCCCTACTTCCAATTCTCTCACTACATATGTTTTGCCCGTTTCTCTATACCAGTTTCCTTCCCCTCCTAAAAGCCTCTTAAAGTATCCCATCCACTCATTTTCCCTTATTTTTGTCTCCTTCCTCATTGGTCTCGCTCTCCTTATCTTATTTATAGACTCTGAAATCTTCTCTAATCTGTTTTCTCTACAATATTCATTTATCCTTTATGCTTCCGCCTCCTTCCACCCTCTTACCTTCTCATCCAATACCCCTTGTATTATCTTCTTAATTTACAATATTCCTCCCTCTTCTCTTGTTCCTCTCCCTCCCTAAACTCCGCAAGGGCTCTCATTACTACCTCTCTTTTCCCGCTACAGTCCTCCTCACACCTCCCAGTCACTCTGCTTTTATTTTCACCTTCCCTTCTCTTCACTTTCCTCCCCACACTCCATACTGGGTGTTCTATTAATTCTAAAACCCTATCCATGTCATTTCCTTACAACGCCCTTTCATTTCCCACCCTCAATATGTCTCCCCTCTCCTTAAGCTCCAATCTGTCTCTCTCTCGTATCATTCTACACATACGCCCACCCTTCACTTATACCCCTCTCTTCTTTTTCCCACATCTTCCCTCTCTTCCTCTCTCTCACTCCTCAGTTTTATCTTAATGGACATATGTTCTGTTACCCCACACCGTAACACTTCAAAACTTGTTCTCCTTAAAGCTATCTCCGAACTTATTCATATATCCACCACACTCCCTCCATTCGTTGTAATGTGTGTCAATTCTCCCTTACTATCCCACTTTATTCACCCATTTAAAATATATAAATTGTCTATTGAAGATAACTCTAACAGCCTTACCCCATAAGTATTTACCCCTTTATCTTTACTCCTCCTTCGTTACCCACCTCACTTCTGTGTCCTCTCTCCCATAATCCGGTACTCTATTGCTTACTCTTGTATTTTAATCTCCCATTAAAATCAGTCAGTCTTCTTCATACAACCATTTAATCGTGTATATTTATTCAATCAGTTCCTCAAAGAAATATTTATTTGCATGTATTGAGTCTTTTGGATGATTTTAAAGTAGGGTCAGACAAATTGCCTCCTGCACCCGTCTTCTCATTTTTATTCTAAACCATACTACCCTGCCTACCCCACTCTGTATCCTCTCCACTCTCCTGGCTACGTCATTTCTTATTAAAACTAATATTCCCACTGGGTTCCTCTCCTTCTTCCCTATTTTTTCCTTGTCACATTTACTATATATCCGTCCCATTCAATTTCTACCCCTTTGCCTAACAACGACTCCACTAGGGAAATTCTCTCAATCTTTTACTAATTCCACAATTTCTCTGTTCTCCGGCTTCCACATCAACCCCTCAATATTAAACAACCCTATCGACATATCTAGTTATTTATTTCCTCCCCCTCCCCCTCTCTGCTTATGTGTTTCTCCGCTCCCACCCTTACTTCTCCTCATTCTTCCTGTTGAGCCCTCCCCATCTCTCTCCACTTCGTTTTCTTATCAACCCCGTCTTCCCTTTCTCCGTACCGGAACCTTTTCTCCCTCCCCATAAATCTTTCAGGCTTACCGATCTTCCCTTATTCAACGCCTTTCTCCTCTCCACATTCCTCTCTGAATTCCCCTTTCTCGTGGGAGGCTGGTTGACTTCCCTGTCTCATATTGTCTCTACTCTCCCCTTCACCTCATGATCTCACTTCACCCTGGTCCACTAATGTCTCGTTCCTTGTTTCATTTACACCTGCGCTGCTTTGACTGACCAAGGTCGCTGCATTCCCCACCAGCTGGCTGCTGACACTGCTGTTACTTCCATATTCCTTCTCTCCGCTCGTATCCTGCAACTCGCTTCCTCCTCGCTTTTTCCATCCTCAGCAGTTCCTCCTCGTGTCCATTTCCTGTCTGATGTAACCAAACACCTCCGTACTATCTTGGCTCGTAGTCCCTGCGTTCTTGCCCTCCACAAGTGCCGCTTTAAAATTTCAGTCTGCTTCCTCTCCTCCTTTTTCTGTCTCTGCCTACAAATATATGTTTGATCCTTTCACATTCCCGGTATTTCTTAAAATTATATCGGCCATCAGGGTTGCGGCCTATTCCCACTGTTCCTTCCCACTCTGTATACATCATCAATGTCCACTTCCGAGAAGTTCATTTTCTTCTTATTTGAAATTTTATCCACCATTTTCAGCACTAACTCCACTTTCGATTATTTTCTATCCTCAGGTACTCCGTAAACAAACACATTCTTCCTGGATGATTCCTGCATCGCCAACCTTTTCTTCATTACTGCCAGTTTCTCTTCCTATGTACCCACCTTCTCTCTCAAGCACCCTACTTCCTCCTCTAAATCCACTATCTTATCGTTCACCCCACCAATTTCTTCTTTAATAAAAATTTTAATTCCTTCACCTCCCTCATTTGTGTTAATCGTTGTTCCTACAACATTTCTTTAATTTCTTCTCCCTTGCTTGCTTCCTTTACCACTCTCTTTATTTCTTCCAATTCCTCCCACCCGAATGGTCCCTGATTTTGACCCGGGTTCTTTTCCACTCCTCCTACCACCAACAGCGTTGCTATCACATTCGCACACATCATTTCTAGTAGCCCCTTAGAGCTGCTTATATCTCCCCCTCTTTCTACTCCAGCCTCCTCCTAACACCATCTTGCTCCATGTCAACACCCGTGTTGCTGCAGCGTTATTCCCGTCGCTCACTCCTTGTTTCCGCTAACACGTCTGCACTGTACGCTGTCTGCTCGCGACTGATGATTTCCAAATACGCAGAATTATCCCCATTCATGGAAACTTTTAGATAAACCTCAATGGGGCGGTATACCCAAGACGTTACAGGCGTTCTGGGATCACTCGGTACACCCAAATTACTCGGAGGATCGTGGGTTCGATTCCCCGTCGCGAAGTCGAAAAATTAAGGACTAGTTTCCCACTTCTGGATAGGCAAATTGCCACGAGGTTCACTTTGCACACATAAAGAGTATTGACTAGGTTAATTATTAAACAATGTTACTGATTTCACGTCCCATAGGTGGGGGGTGAGCGTTGCAGGATAGCAGATTTGCACAGTCTTTGGCTTATCACCATAGCGGCTGCGGTTCGAATACTGGCAAATTCAAGTGGAAGTTCAATGCAATGTTACGTTCGAATGGTTCGGATTCCACTTGAAACTGGGCGTCCCATGGGTATGACGCGATATCATCAGATACGAGCAACTTGCTTGTGTCTGATTTCAAGTACCACTAATTAAATTTCGAGTCTCAGTACACAGAGATGCTCGAATATCATCCCGCAGAAATTCTTTGACGATACGCTAAATCTACCGAAATGAGATGAGGGTTACGACCGGACTGAACTGGGAATGAACCCGCGAACTTCGGCTGAAAGAAACAGCATTGTAATCGGGGACAAAGGTGGCAGGTCACATAGTTAATCCAGGTTACGGACAACAGAAGTCTTTTCCTTCCACCCATCCAACGACCTTCACGGCCTGTACCGAGATGGCTTTGCTAGATAAACCTCCGTGTATTAACTAGCCAAGACATCTCTTGATTTGCTTCTTCATTCGGTCTCGGAATCGGGTCCGTAGGTTGCTTTCCAAGCCCTACTCGGTTAACTGGGCAGGACGTGCGTCCGATTCCTCTTCTGGAATTGCACGTGGCCCTGGGGTTCACCCCGTCTACGTTAGAAATATGTGCCTGCTTAATTTCTTCAGGGCAGAAGCGGTCAGGCATTGAGCTGTTCCCCTATTCCACACATTGCCGTTACTACAAACATTTACCCTCCACTTTTTCGAAACATCTGTGGACTGTATGATGAAGGCTTTGCTTTTCTGTGTTGCCATCACTAGTCCCACATCGAAAAAACAGAATCGCGTTAGAATTTTAAAATTCAATTTTGTGCGTCCGTACACCGGTGTTGTTACTTGACCATTCGGCATTGTTTTCATTTATACTAAGGTGATACTTACTGAATCATACTAGCTGAGGTAGCAAACTCAGTTTCTTTGCGGGAGAAGTTGCATCAGTTTAAAATGAAACCTTTGTTCACACAATGACCTACTTTGTAAAGGCTTTCTTGATTCGAAACTCATATTGGAACCTCACTTTGTAGCAATTTATAATGGACTCGAATATTATCCACTGCGACTGAGTTCAAATTCGTCTTATGCGAGTTAGTACTGTGTATTATATAAGTGTGTTATAGGGTACGCTCTTGTAGTCACGCGCGGGGTCATGCTACGTGAAGTTTATAAATGATGTAGGGTAAGTGGATCCAGTGTGGAATTCTGAAATGGCTTCGTCATTTCAGCTGTGATTGCCTAATGGTGTAGGCATATCGTTACGTAATCTCTAAGCGCCATTTAACTCACATTATGGAATAGGGATGTATATTGCTACGGTATTGATTTGAGTCTTGATGCAGCATGTATCTGTCCCGATCGTACACGTTTGCCCCTTGCTGAGTATAGTATGGAAGTGATTATTATCCAGCTGTTTTCAGCAAATTTACGCGTACAGAAATAAATGGCATTGAGGGAAATATGGGCTCAGTTACTAGGATTTAAATGGGAATAAATGGCACACACATTGTTTGCGTTTACCAAGCATGTGGAACTTCCACTAAGGATGCAGTCGCTGTTTGTAAAGAAACATTGAACTTGTCAGTGCAGAGTGGCACGTACGTGAGAAGTATGATGATCCTGCTCCCTTTCATACGAAGACTCCCGACAATCAGGATACGTTATAAATTTCTCCAATTTCCTGTACGAGAAAGTTGACATTCTTCGCAAGTCTATATTATCTCTTATTTTGAAAGTGGATGAGATGGTAACAATTGTCTAAATTAATCCAATTTCATCCCACAGCAGATCATTACTGATCTGATTTGGTTTGTAAACACAGGACTTTGTTTTGGGTATGGTGTGGTTTCCACTTGGTGCCTAGTTGTTAGGCTTCTTTCTGACGTCCATGGGCCAACATCTTCCTCTTTCAACACGAACGATGTTAGAATACCAGAGCTCTTATTACGGCATTCGCTTTCTCACTTAATATGTCTCATCTGCTTCCTATTATTGACTATAGGGGTCGGTCCCCTGCTGTCTGTTTCTATCCTAATAGACTCTTTTGTTTCTGCCAGGTTTCCAAGTTCTCAGATCCTGGAACGTCAAGGGCTATTCCATTTCGTCTTCTCTTCTTCCTGCCGGGCTGAGTGGCTCAGATGGTTAGTGTGCTAGCTTTCTGAGCTAAAGTTGATAACTTCGATTCTGGGTCAGTCCGATGGTATTTGAAGGTGCTTAAATCCACCAGCCGTACCTTGGTAGATATTTCAGGCCAATAAAATACTCCGCGGGACAAAATTCCAGCACCTTGGCTCTCCGAAAACCGCAAAAATGTTAGTCGGACGTAATACCAATTCAATTATATTTCTTATCTTTCCCTCAGAGGGACGTGATCCATAGCAGCAGATGGAGATCTGCACATTCTATGAAGAATTAATTAATGAGTACTATCTTTGTACATACTTTCATTCAAGAAATTTTACTGTGTAGGTGTTCCAGTTGACAAGCTCTGGCTCTTACAAGTGTGTGTGTGTGTGTGTGTGTGTGTGTGTGTGTGTGTGTGTGTGTGTGTGTGTGTGTGTGTGTGTGTGTGATAAATATTCCTGGATATAGGCCTATAAAGGTTAACGTATGCTATAATGAGAGGAAATTAGGCACATACTGCCTCTGTCGAGTAATGCATTTATTTTTCCAGTGGCTTAGGTTTAACAAATGCACATTGAGGTTGCTCATCCTTCAATTGAATGTTCTGATGGTAACTCAGCTTACACATTTACACATTTAATACATCTTTAACTGGTATTTGAATTGTTGTATGGCTTTTTGTGCCGGGATATCCCAGGACGGGTTCGGCTCGCCAGGTGCAGGTCTTTCTATTTGACTCCCGTAGGCGACCTGCGCGTCGTGATGAGGATGAAATGATGATGAAGACAACACATACACCCAGCCCCCGTGCCATTGGAATTAACCAATTAAGGTTAAAATCCCCGACCCGGCCGGGAATCGAACCCGGGACCCTCTGAACCGAAGGCCAGTACGCTGACCGTTCAGCCAACGAGTCGGACATCTTTAACTGGTTGTATGGTATGAGTTAAATACCGTATGTTCGGTAGTGATAATGTCATCTATAGAGTATTCCAATTTTTAAGACGGGAGATATTTCTTTTAAACGTGTTCACCATGTACTCTTGGTGTTTCTGGTAGGCTAGCAGTGCCTCACATAGGATATAGTGTTGCTCCCACAAGCTAGTTACTTCTGTTTTTTATTTTTATTTATTCATATTCAGTAGTTCTAATCATGTTGAGGGCCCAAGTGTGTAAATAACTAAGTTCGTTCAATCAAGTGTAGACATAGTTAAATTGTAGGATAGGGCTTAGTCTTCAACAAGGAAGTTACTTAATTAAGAACATATTGTATAGCATAGTTGTCGCATGCCAATAATATGTCACGTTTAATTTGGGAGTAAATGTAGATTTTCTTAGTGCTTGTGTTTAATAATAATAATAATAATTATTATTATTATTATGGCGTATGGTCTCCCGAGAGGACTAGCGCATGTGTTGTTATAATAGACGGCCCATAGGAGACCTGAATGTCTATGATGATGGGACCCTACCTAAGGTGATTTCTAATTATGAAGACAGCGTACACACACCTGGATCCCGAGCCAGATAAATTAACCAATGAAGGTTAAACTATTAGACACGGGAGTCGAGCCCATGATCTCCAAGAACAAAGTCCAGAACGCTAACAATTTAGCAATGGAGCCGGGCATCCATTCGAATGACCTTAAGTGACATTACAAATGATTACTCTTTATTATCCGGCATCAATCCACTCCCTAGGTTAAATCGAGAAAGTTTATCGTTTCACACCCATCACTCTGAAATGCAGCGCACCAAATTTTTCATTTACAGATTTAAGACTTAGCAATTTTATTTCCTTCGATTAATTAACTTAGTTATCTACTGTAACAATTCATGATCAGACTTTGGTATTTTGTTATCTCTTGTTCTTGTTCTTACTTGATAACAGCCATTTGGGAGTTTACAAATGACTTGGTTCCAATCATGGACTTTTAACGATTTACGTTTGGATTTATATTGGAGTAACTTATGATGACATGCCTACGAGAAATTGTGTTTCTATGTTATTGATGTTTCATTAAGTACATTCTAGATTGTTTAGCCACATTTCTTTTTCATTGAATAGTTAATTCATTCATTCTCTATTCACATTTTTACCATCGTAGTGTGGTAAAACCGTTCACCCCTGTAGATATAGTGACCAATGTCGCTCTTCGAATATATTCCTTTTTGCCCTTAGCTAGCCGTAAAGGGTGTAATACGCAAGAGCTTCCAAATGCCCCCTCAAATAAGTTGAGGTGCTAGATCCGGAGAGTGTGGAAGACATGGAGCATACTCACCTATGCACATCCATCATATATCAGTTATTTAGAAGTCGACGGACATTAGCACTAAAATGAGGAGCAATTCCATCTTGTATTGAGAAGTTCTTTAACTCGCTGACTATCTTTTGAAACATATAAAACTGCATTTAAAATGAAAATATGAAAATTAATATTCATTAAATAAAATACACAATCGTCGAACCTTGTACTCACACTTACTTCCTACCTGCTTACTTACACATACGTTATTTGATGGGCGCCAGCTACAACTCAGTGCAGCAATAATAGCATGAGAATCTTGGCTATCTCTAGGGTGTGAAGTAATAAGCTTACTTTTGACAACATACCATATAAGTTCTGGGAAGAGGAGATTGGCGTTCGGTTTGCCCATTAAATTTCAGATTATCTAATTCTGTCATTGAAATAATACTATGAATTCATTTGATCGAACAAAATATATTCTTTAAATTGTATAAAAAATAGTAAGTCTTGCTGCGATAAAACAGATGAGAATATGAAATTATGACATTGCACCTGTGAGAAACTAGGCATGAATTTGAATTCTTCTTGACCGGATATTTAACAATTTTATACGAAATATATCCCTCACTGGTTCACTTGACTGTACCTTTAACACTTTTCGTGTAATTACGATGTATTCCTTTGATCTGGTGTTTACTGTAGATGTGTCACGCCTAATTTGGTGATTTATCCATGTGACTGCTTCTTCTCCATATCATGACTTCTTGGTAAGTCTGTATGGTATGACTTCATTGCAAGTGTATCCTTCTATGACTCCATGGTAAGCCTTTGCGTCCGTACCTTCAACTAAGTGACCGACCAACTGTAGCCTCACTCTCTCAATGACCAATGACTAATGGCTCACTGAGACTTCTCCACCTCGTTCACTCTCGTTGACTCTCGCTGACTGACCGACTGAGGCCTCTCCATCTCGTTCACACTCCGACCAAGTGTAGCCTCTGCTTCCAATTGAATAATGACTGACGCTACAAGATACACCCAGCTTTTATAGACTTAGGTTGACGCACCTACGCATCTACTCCCACCTCGCGACAAATATTACACACTATGGCGAAATCGCCGGCGGCTCCCAGTAGGCATCTCCAAGAACGTGAGCTCAGTGCTAAATACGCACGATGACGTAGCAATGACTTAGGAATAACGCCAGCAGTATTGCACAATGTAGCAATGTCACATCCAACATCTGATATATAACAATTCTTACTGTACATGTTTTAGTGTTAATCTACACACACGTGTATATATACATACATTTAACCACAATCACGCAAACGACAAGCATTGCAGAATTGAATTGAATAAGAATGATAATACAATAATAGTAATCTCACAGATAAAGTAATAGGACATAATAATAATAATAATAATAATAATAATAATAATAATAAAAAAATAAATAAATATGATAATAGTAATAAAGATACAGATACAGATTTCGTCTTGTAACGGGATTTGAACCGTTACAGTATGAAGTACCCGTTTCGTATATATTCTAGCAAAACGGATAGAATATGCTGTAGGAAAGCATGATAAGTTCATCTGTTGAGACTGGAGAGAAGACAATGAGGCCCTAACAAGAGGGTCGACAACAATGCCGGCCCAAACACTGACAGAAAATATTTACTGTTATGTGCTTCAACAGTTGAGTGAAGATACACTTCAATCCATATGTGCTAATTGTGAAAATTTTCAATCTGATCACGTTGAAACGACGTCTCCGTGAAAAGCACAGTTGCACTAACACCAGGCTAGACACGTTGTTGAATAAATCACTCGCAGAATTGTAGGCGTTAAGGAAACTCAGCTGCTGCTAGTGCCTGCACACGCTGTAAATGACATGGACTCTGAAGGTTATCGCCAAACAGTAATGTGGTCAACATTACTTCCTGCAGATAATTGTCCGTCCCAGTTGTGGTGTCCTCGTCATTCTAGGCCTCCCCTAGGCTCGGGTAGCAGGATTAAATGTCACATGATCCCTAAGACGACGATCAATTGCTTCAAACGTCTTTCTGTTGGGGCACATTCGTTCTGGAAATCTCTCCCTATGCAAACATTGAGCGACACGGCCATTACCGTATGCTGATCCATACGTCAAATGGACATCTAACAAATCGGCATTTGTGTACACTGTACCGGAAACCAAGTCCGTGATGAACGCTAGCAAACAGCTACGTGCTTGTCAAATCCGTAGTGAGCACTAAACAGGTGACGCTACTTCTAGTAAGGCAAATGAAGTGAGTCGACATCTTTTTTTTGCTATTGTCTTTACGTCGGACCGACGCAGATAGGTCTTATGGTGACGATGGGATAGGAAAGGGCTAGGACTGGGAAGGAAGCGGCCGTGGCCTAAATTAAGGTTCAGCCACAGCATTTGCCTGGTGTAAAAATGGGGAAACCACGGAAAACCATCTTCAGGGCAGCCGACAGTGGGGTTCGAACCCTCTATCTCCCGAATACTGGATACTGGCCGCACTTAAGCGACTGCAGCTATCGAGCTCGGTGAGTCGATATCAACACAAGCAATGAAGTGAGTCGCACGTCATCATTCCTTCAGTCAATTGGAATACAAAATACCGGCGGTCAACCAAAGAATTGAAACCAGACGTAACCAAGAAACCAGGGGTACAACGGGATTCAGTGCGACGGTGGGTTGATGCATCTAACAATGCTAATGGAGGGCATTTTCAACATTTCATGTGGTTTGCTGGTGCATTCTGTTCCAGTGTATTTCCCATTTAATGATTGAGAAACTTGTGAGAAAACAGGGCTAAAAAGGTTCCACTTGTCAATATATATTGTATATAGTTCTTACAGGTTGTTAAATCATCAGTAGTCAATACGGATCTAACAGAAATAAATGATATGTAAAGGAGATGACCTCGTGTTCTGCGTCTTGTAGGCCCTACTTACGCATGGTCCAGCAGTTAGCATTGCAGAGTGCAATTTCATGCTTTGGACATTTCTCAACTCATCACATCTTTATCCCATTTATTGTACTATGTAGAGTTGTAGACAATGAGTTCTAACATTGTAACCGTCCAGGCTTCTCCAGCCCTACTAATTTAATATAATATCATTTTACGCGATATCATTTGATATCAAGTTTATCCGCCATCGGCAATTATTTGTAATAACATATTTATTCAACGTCAATCATTTGTAATCAAGGCTTTTTGGAATCATATTGTATATATGATAACATTGTTTTATTATTTAAATTATTATATTATGTAGGATAAGAATTCATTATGTTGTAAATACGGTCAATATGTTGAGACATAGTTGTTTTCATTTCATCTCATATTTGTGTATACGAAGGGTTATTCTTGAAGCTTGGGATTTTGCGTGAGTCATGGGTTTATCGTATGACCAAGGCTAGTAAACAGCGACCCGTGCGCGAGGCTTGCAAGCTGGTCAGCTATATCATCGCCACGCCTTCTGGACTTGTCGAGGAAGAAGGGAAGGGGAGTTGATGCTTCGATCTATCGAATCAGATACTTCGTTGTATATGAGTTTTGAGATTGAACTGTTACCAAGTGTGGGGGTGAGTCCGGATATATACGGATTCTCAACACGAGAACGGGACCTTACAACCTAACTACGTGTACTCCATCACTAGTACTTCTGTGAACATCTACTTTGTACGACGTGATTTGATTTTGAAACAGTGTGTTGTCGCTCCGCGACATAGTTACTTTTGTACAATGTGTTGTCGCTTCGGTTATGCTATCGGATCTACGAGAAACGAAACAAGCTTATGGCTTGTGTGATATTCAATAAATATTGTGGACGAAGAACTATGTTTAGTTCAAGTCTATGGAATTTTGGTACAAATCTGTACCGTATAAATAGTATAGCTCAGTTGGATTGAGATTTCAACTAATATGGAAAAATTCATATCTCTGAATTTTCTCCTCATACGATCAACGCTGATCAGTTTTTACAAGTATAGGGCCAATGTATAATTTAAAGACTAGGCAAGTAGGGAGTGTTAGTCCAGATAGCCCGTACCATATCAGAGGAGGAAGGAAGGATGTCCATGGAGCAAAGTCTACATGGAGAAGAAGAGAACGAGTAACCACGGAAACCAGATGACGTCAACGAAAGCTGCAATTGGTGAGCTTCAATTAGATAAAGCAAGCAATAGTAAATTCAGTAAATTATAAATTCCTCCACGCTTTAAGGAAACTTTTCCGATTCATCTCATTTTTTTGTATAATAAATTCATTTGTATTTTATATTGGGTTAATTTTCTTTCTTAAGCGATACTTAATGGTTAATTATTTAAAATCCTACCCCTGTGATTTAAGTATAAGTCTCTATGCTAGTAAATATAAATTTTGGTTTACAGTTTTTTTAAAAACTGTAACCATGGCACTCAAACATTACATAGAGAAATGGGGAACCATGGCATGTTAATTGTTTCTATTTGCGTGGCAATTTGCTGGCAAGCCACAAATAGTTTATTTAATATTCATGTGTCCCAAGATAATAACTTTCATCTCCAAGTGTTTTGAAGAGAGGAAACAGTTACAACATGGAGATAAAGCGTTTCCGTATCGACGTCCATATTAACATGTTTTCTTCCTTTACGTCTGAGTAACGTGTCCTGAAAGTTCGGCATTACCTTTTTGTCACTCCTTCTATAATGAAAAATAAGCTGTCACACTTACACTTGAACATGGACAGGCCTGAAATAACAATTTCTCTTGATCGTATCCGAAGGTCAGTATTATAAAATATAATTTTAAATTTTTTGGTGCAGAAAATCACGTTCGACTGAATTAACTGCGTGATCTGTCAATAAGTTTTTAAAATAAATATATCCAATACAGTCATCGTACATATTAAACCGTGTAAGTGAATTTGACTAAAGTCTATTGATTTTTGTAAAATATTTGTTTCCCTAACTTAGGCTCCTTTAAACAAGCATATTCATCGTCATCATCATCATAATATGATTTCTAACAGCTATAAATCTATGTTAGAGCTCAAATTGTAGTCTAAATTTACTACACTTACGAAAAGGTAGCGACCACCGAGAAGGTTGGCTGCGTGGTATGGGCCTTGTAGCTGTAAACTTGCATTCGAAATAGGGACTTTTCGAATTCAATTACCGGAAGCCTTGAATACGTTTCTCTCCCCCACCCCCACTAACAGCGCACTTTCATACCAAGCAAATTGTGTGGTGTCTTACTTAAATCCACGGCTGCTTCGTTCCTAGTTCAGGATTCTTCTTATACAAACGTTGCTGAAAATCTATGTGCGTTAATATGACGTTAATCTTGTGGGAAAGATAAATGTAGCGAAAGGAATACCATAGGCATATTGAAACGCCGAATAATGTCAGAGCCCCGTAGTTACACAACACTGACCGTGGTTACCACTTCGATAGGTAGCGTGAGTGCTGTTGGCTATAGGAAGAGAGGTAAGGATTTGACTAAACTACCGTACGTAAACTCCGGGTTAGGATACCTTATTACTGACCAACCCCCTCCCCCTGGCTTAACTGGTGTCACTGACTCAGCCACCAGTGTCCGGAACTAGGTAAGGCACCTTTTGTATATATTTAAATTGTGTATGCTTCTACTTCCGTTAAGTCGCTATTTAGATTGACACTCATGGATTATGTTTCAATGACAGCTACATCTATAGGGACCTTTGATCCTATTTGTAATTTAATATAAATAAATAAATAAATAAATAAATAAGCACACAAAACTGGATCAATTAATTAATTTCATTTTTAGCTAATGTAGGACTTCGATCCGAAGACGTAGACTTCGAATATAGCTATAGCTTCCTTATTTCTGTGAAACATTCTTGAAGCTGTTACCGTATAAATAAATATGTAAAGGGGATGACCTCGTGTTCTGCGTCTTGTACTTAAGCATGGTCCAACAGTTAGCATTGCAGAGTGCAATTTCATGCTTTGGACATTTCTCAACTCATCACATCTTCCCTCGTTTCGGTTTCAACCCGGAAAAGAAACCTCTTGGGGCTAGAATAGAAACAAGATCCAGCGTTCACCGTGCTGCTAACAGACGACCACGTTGCAGCGCTGACTGGGCTGCTATCCTTTCTGACATGAGCGTGATAGAATGGGAATGTGAAAAGAATAGTAAGCACAATCCTCCGAGAGAGCACAATACTGTCTTGCCTTTAAATGTAGGTACCGCGGAATAGCATGATTCGACTTCACAGATGTTAGTGGTGAAGTAGAGATAGAATTTATTTCTTGTCTCAGTGTTTGGATTGCAGTTTCGATACTGCTCGAAGCTGTCGGTATTCTTGAAAGAGCCGAAAAAGCTACAGCTCTCTTGGACACTGACCCACATAAGAACCCTTTGGCGCAGTTGGTGATCATCCGAATACAAATAGTAATGGCGCTTAGCCACGGGGTTTGGAGTGGTTTAGCTGTGAGCTTACATTCAGAAGATGGTGGGTTCGAATCCCACCGTCGGCAGCCCTGAATATGGTTTTCTGTGGTTTCCCATTTTCACACCCGGTAAATGCTGGGCCGTTATCTTAATTAAGGCCGTGATGACCGCCACCTTCCCAATCCTTGCCCCTCTCCATCTTCGCGTCGCCGTCGTGTTGTACGACGTTAAAACACTAGCAAAATAATCATAATAATAATAACAATCGTAATAATGCCAGGTTTAATCGAAAATGAAAATAAAAAACAAGCGCTTTGTGTACTTCATGTAGGTATATTATTATAGTAAGTTAACATATGGAACAAAACTATGGTATGTCACGTGTGACTACTGAAGGCAGAACTGATTTTTGTCTTCTCACTTGACCAAACATAAAACCACTTCCCGCATGAATTTGTTTTTTTATAAATTTCTAAACTTTAAGATATTGTGATAGTACGGCACAGAAAGTGTTTTTATATGATTGTGTATCTGACATCAAATTTTGAATTTTCATAGCATATGGAATTAGTAACAAAAAAATACGATTTATGCAGATCATTAAAACCCCACTATTGTGAAACACATTAAAGCCCACTGCTAGCTTTTCCTGCCATTCAAATTCAACATTTCTCATGAATGCGTCTTTGTTTGTTGCAGCAATGGATTCTTTGATACGTTGTAGACAGTACATTTAAATCTAACCAACAAAAGTCATCGGACTGAATGTGCACCTTAATCCAAACACACGTGTTTCAACTTTTCCCTGGAAATTTCCTGCACTAGGAAGAAAAAATGGGCTACTGCACATTTATTGTTGTAATTGATAACAGATTCACGAATATATTTCGTGAGAGCCAAGAAACTTCAATAACTAGTTACATGCAGAAATTCATTATTTCTAATATTTACTGTTGAGCCGTTCCCGCGTCCAGGTCGAGGCGCATGAGATCCAGGCTAGCAAGAATATATCTTAATTTCCCGTTTCTCAAAATTTATGGGCTTATGGGTTCCGCACTCTAGAAAAGATCGCCGGCTTATGCTTGCAGGAAAGACCTAATCTACGTAGCGGACGTCTCCTACGCGTAATTTGATTACTTTCCACATCTGGCTAATGAAAATATAAAATAATCATCACTTACATCTAATACTTATTCTAAGAAATCATTGAAAGAGTGCTTAAGTTTTACAATACAATATTTATTTGAAAATTAAAATAAAACTTGACGAGAATAATTAAATGTTGAATTCTTCTTCGAGAAAGTAGATAAGAAATAACTGACTTGATGTAATATAAATTAAACTAAAAGAACATATATGTAATATCTCGGAAATGTCTTGGAAATATTAGATTGAAAATATTAGATGCATCTAATTGAATAAAGGGAAATATATCAGATTACATTATTAACAACGTCGTCGATTGAGAGTTATCAAATGCATTGGACGCAGATATTTACGACTGAATTACAAACAAAAATTAGAATCACATCTCTCATCTTATTAACTTTCGTACGAAATGTTCCTACAACACTTGCTAATTCCATCACAGTGCAACGATTTCGCTCGATTGTAACTGTTCATGTTCAGTTACGGACAACAGGTTATTTATGAGAAAATGTTTTCAGAAACCATAAAAATATTCAACATGTATTACACTTTTCTAACATTCTTTCAAGATTCTTAGCGCTTTCTTCTTGTAGAGAAAGATAATCCATTTAGTTATTATATCCTTCAGAAAAATATGATAAAATATAATGCCTAAATATTACTCATTGTTCTCTTAGTTGTAAGTCTTAATTAATTTAAGTGCTTATCTATGTCATAATATGGTACTATTAACTATATCTGACAGTCATTCAACCAGATCATGCTGTTTTCAGGTGATCTAGCTTGTACGAAGACTCTATGGATTATTTACAATCTTCAATTGTGAAGAAAAATTACCAGTGATATTGGGTAATGCAGTAAAATAAGCTTCCTAGCTTTGCTAACTTGAGTAAGAATCCTTGTGGTTAGAAGAAACACATGAAAATTGGCTATTTATATTTTATCCCTCTTATTAGGAATTATTCGATGATCTACCTACTGAATATCAACATGAGAACGTTACTGAAATCGTATTCTACGCTATATGTGGCTTATTCAAGTATCAACGGTCGATTGAAAACAAATTGTAATCATCCATCATCTCAAAAATACGCAAATTTAAACAATATCATCGCTAACATAAACTAAAACTTCACTCGCGATGAAACAATAAATATCACCAACATTATTCGTCATAATCTCTTACCATTACTCACATATAAAACCATCACTTCACATTATTCATCACATATAACATTCTACATTACCTTAAACACATCAGTTCATTTCAACCTGACGTATATTATTATTCCATCATTGACCATTCACCTGATTATTCCGTTGTATTCTCAATCTTGAATACATTCATAAATATCACCACATTTTACTATTAAGCCCTCAAAATCTTATATACGATCTCATTTCCACTCAATTTCATGTCACATGTTCTTCTACAAACCTAGTGACTACCACAACGTCGTATATCATTCACCTAAAGGAGGAACGTAACCTCGTTTCACTTAATATTGACAGCATTACGAACGGAATACCTAATTATCGCTGGTTAACTGCCTCCTATATACGGATTTGACGGCTATGTCATATGGTTACCTATCAACCTCTAACCTATTTATAGAAGTTGTCTTCTCATATGTTATTACTCCTACCATATTAATTAAGATTGCACTTTCCAAAAGAAATGAACTTCATTTACAATAATAACTCCAATGACTTATCTTTCTCTGTTATTCCCTTGCTGTCATCACATGTCTCGGTAGCTAGATGTGCAGGCTTGGTTCACGGCATTTCCCTCATCTATTTGAGAACTCCTGGGACAGTCTCGGTCGGTTACCGGTCATCATGGGTTGGATCCGTCATCTCGTGTCGCTATAATCTAGGTAGTTGTGCTCCTCTTCCTTAGTGCATGATGTTCTTGGTCTCTTGCGCAATTAAAACAGAACAATACGTCAGCATAGTTTATTTCGTCATCTTCCACATATAGCCTCCTATAATCTGTATATCATTTGGGAATACAGCTTCCTAAAAATGATCTTTGGGTTACTCTAAGACTTGTAATGTATCTACGAATATTTCAATTGAACTCTGGTAGTAAACGTTTTTCTTTTCTCTTTCGCTATGCTGATATCACTGCTACGTGGCCTCTCAAAGTCAATTATACCGGCCAACACGTCGTTTTATAAAGATATCGTGACGTAGTAGTACGGAAGTCTTTTTACTCTGTAGGGACAGTTTCAATGTTCGAAGTGAAATGTTATTCAGCGCCGATATCTCGCAAAATAGTTCGTGGACAGTAACCCTTATCTAATGTCTTAAACTTCGTCTAGACTAGATTGTTCTTCCTCTCGAGTAGTTCTGGATGCGTTCTCCTTCTGTACCTTCAGTGCGAATCGAATGTTATATTCCAATAATACATTTTAACAATCTTCTTGCGTCTTTCTTTACCACCGCCTTCTATGCCCCTTTCTCATCAAGTACCTGACAAAAACAGTACTCCTTTGACATGTAGGAATATTCTGACGCCTTACCAATGACATTCTCATGGCTCAAACTCCATTTTTGTTCCAACTAGACCTGCTTGGAAACAGTGAAATGGCACACTGTTATGACACAAGTTTCATTAACATGTTTTCCTGTCTATTGTAAGGTTCTTATTTATTGTATGTATACTATATATATTGGGAATACTGGTAATGAGGATTGTAGGAGATGAACTGTTGTCATTATTCCACAACTGGAGCAGCGAGACTGATACAGATCAAGATTCCCATAATAGCGATGAAGTGGAAAAATAATTCCATTTGCTTATACGGCGCATACTTCAGGGTGACGTCCAACGCTTTTCCGATTCTAATAATGAAGACTCATTGCCAGAAACTCCACCAGCAATAACGCAACACCAGAACAATTAAGGCTTAGGTGGCAAAATGTGAAGTGGACACACGATAAAAGCCAGTAAGTTTTCTGCGCATTTTTTAGAAATTGAATATTATTCTGATAAATAAATGATGTCTTGCTGAGAGGGTGAAGGTGCTGGCCTTCTGACTCCAACTTGGCAGTTTCGATCCCGGCTCAGTCCGGTGGTATTTGACGGTGCTCAATTACGTAAGCCTCGTGTCAGTAGATTTATTGGCACGTAAAGGAACTCTTGTGGGACTAAATTACGGCACCTCGATGTCTCCGAAAGCCGTAAAAATGTAGTTACAGGGACGTAAATCTATTATTATTATTATTATTATTATTATTATATGTATAGATACATACGAATAATTTTAATAAATTCTAAAGGAAATTTCTGTTTTATTTCGCAGTTTACGATAGTATTCCAAAATTCAAGGAAACTTACAGTCCCTGTCAAGTCAATTATTTCGAGGAAGCGCTGAGAGCTCCATTGGATGCCTTCGATATAACGTTCCCAACAGAGTTCACAGACCTCGTTGAGCATCAGAGTAAGGTCTGCAGCATTCAGAGGAATATTTCTACTGACTCTATAAACAAAAGGAAATGTTTTGAATTCCCTTGGCATTCTTTTCATTTCTGAACATCATTAACTGTCAAACAGGCAGTTATACTGGAGTACATCGCTAGATTCACATAATTAATAGTTAGTAGAATGTATGAGCTTGAATGCTTTTGACGACGTCATGAGTCAACTACACTTAGCAGATAATATACGAAATTCTGAAGACCACTTCCTGAAGGTGAAAATCCATTTTCTACATGATAAAAAGTCTTCCGAAGTTCTCGACCCTCAGAAACCCCTCAGTATTCATGCCTTATGTTGGCAGGCATATGGCGAAGCAGTTCATTACGGGGAAGGTTACCAGATTTGGAATTAAGCTTTAGTCCCTTTGTACTTCAGGTGGCTATAAGCTACATACTGTACCAGTAAATTAGCCCGACTTTATGGATTAATTTAAAAGTTAGCACGAAGTAGGTCTCACGACAATTCTGGGTGGTTTCTAGCTAGGGCTTGGTACAGGAGGCAGGGTCCTATCTACGAGAAAAATTTTAAATTGATTGAATAATAATTTTATTCAGAAAATGCATTTCAAAGTGCACATCACCTTACTGTTGATAGTCGCCGTCTTCACCATCGCTTTTTAATGACCCGTGCTCCCAGTTCACCAGGCTGAACGGGGCTGGAACACGTTCTTGAAGTTGCCAATATTACGTTGAGATAAGGCCGCAACACCCAGGTTGGTTGGATATGGGTTTGACTCTCGAACCCTCGACGTTCTGGACGATCTCCGACGATATTGCGGGGTAATCACTCGTCACATAACTTATGAGTGTCCAGAATTACACAGTCACCCGACACTTTGGTTAACAGCACTGTTTCATTTAATATGGTTGGGATATGCCGTCGAATTCACTCTTAATCTTGTAGATAGAATTTATAAGTTCACTAAAGATGAAGATGCGGGTAGCATCGAGATTGGAAGAAAATAAAGTACAGTTCATGAATAGAAATAATGAAACTGAAAATTGTTCACGCACTTGGCACAGTTCGTGGTGATTTTCCACTAAATAAAGTAGCACTTGACATTGAAAGAAATGTATGACTGCTCTAGAGTTTATCAAAGACACTGCTGTCAGTCACACACAAATAATTTACACACTGTTCAGAAGAAATAATAAACAATTTTGTTTGAATTGGATAAAGAACAGTTTGAGTTCGGAATGAAACCTTGGTATCGTACCAAATGATTATGGTAATCACTTGCATTAACACTCTTGTGAAAGTTCGAACACTTTCCTAAACTCTCTAAATCCCAGTGAAATTATGCTGACTGAGATTTAACAAAATGTCACAGTTAATAGTAAAACGGAGTAGTGTCACATTTAAATTAATTATGTTTGTTCAGATGCTAAGTTTCACACAGTCAACGTGGTAATAAACTCAGTTATACAAGAACAAATGTAACTTGCATCGAGAAGTTTCTACATGCGCACAGAATATAAGTTATACTTTACTCTTGTCACCTAAGTCCAATACATGACTTGTCATAATCAGAGTTCCAACACGCGCACAGGTTATAAGTTCAACTTGATTGATAGGCTCAATGTCCATTATAAAGACTTTGTTATACATTAGGGTTCACACGCGCACAATTGATAAGTTCAACACGACTGTCAGAGTTTAAGTCCCACAAAAAGACTTTGAATATTCGAAGGTAGACTCTGTCAGCACTTCGACGAACACTGCAGCGTGGAGAGTCAGGCTGAACACCCAGCTATGACTGTGTGATCGGGTCTAGTGAGCTCAGCTTATATTCAGTTCGGGGTTCCTACGTCATCATATAACGTGATCTCTTGTTGAGGCTGGTTATCTCGCGAATCTCTCGACGGATTTACTTGAGATTCACAATATGAGACGTTTATGTTATCCTCATCAAAATGACGTATCGCTCAAGTCGGTGCGATTATTATTACAGAAATTTTCATTTGTTTTCAATCGAATGTTCGCGAAGGCGTGACGTTCATATTCAGAACATACCAGGCCATGCAGGCTACACGTGGCGTCAAGCGGGTAGTCTATCCTGTCCCTGCAGCTACGTTACACAGCTGTCGCTGGCTCATCTGCTCGCTCCTCCGAACGTAAACAAATCACGTTCGCTCTGAACTTCTTGCGTGATGATGTAGTACAATTAATAGTCAAAAAATACGACATGTACAGGTTGTAACCGGTACAATACAAAGATGCAATATTGTGGCTGCATTACCGACCAAGAAATTTCAGGTAAATAACAGCGATATGAAGTTACTTCTGGACTTTATAGAAAGCTGATATCCAAAATGGCAGTCATGTACATTTTAGTAACTATTTCACACCTGTTCGTCTCCGGTCCGATCTATATACTGCAGGAATTGGTACAACTTGTTCAAGGAGGAAAGGGCAATTCAAATAGGTCAACCAAATTTAACTGCAGTAGATCTATAAAATAGAAACATGGGCGGTGTAGATCCCCATGATTAGTATATAGCACCATACGGAATAAGATACAAAAAATTGTAGTGGATTTGTTTGCATGAGGACCGAATACTGCTATGATAAATGCATCTTGGCTTTGTCGCGTCTTGGGACCAGAATCCACTGATAAATAATTTTTCGACACCAATGCAGTTCACAACTCCTAGTCCAGTATGGGAAAAGAGTCTGATGTCCCTGTTTGCACTTCGCAACATAGAAGCAGAACATAACAATATTCGTTTCGACAGGACGGAGCAACTGGATCATCCACAGAGATCATACTACAGTAATCCAAGATGCAAGCAGTGTGGCGATCATTCAACTTTATTAGGTGAGAAATGAATCGTTCCACTTGATACAGAATCTTATAAGTCTTTAAGCAGTAAAATGAACACAGTTTTGTTAAATTTGAGAGTGATGTCTTCCTAATATTTTAATGTAAATATTTATGAGGCATGTTATTTATGACCTTTGAAAGAATTTTTGCATTTTTCTCGTGTAAAGTAATTGATAATACAATTTAAATTATTCCCTTATACGAGGACAAATCAACAAGTAAGTTTTTAAAATGATATTTGTTCGTGGCGTCGACCGCTCTAGATCAAAACGTACGTTACACTTCCAAGTTATGGCCTATTATGAAACCACCTACACATAGGCAACACGGCCATGACAACATACAATGGAAGTTCACTTTACCCCATAGTGTGTGTGTGTGTGTGTGTGTGTGTGTGTGTGAGGTGGGCGATCTGTCAGTTAAATAGAGTTCACATGGTGTTGTTACAGTGCCTTTGTACCAGTATCTCTGAAACGGCGCGTCTTGTTAGTTGCTCTTGTGCTGCTGTTGTCAGCACGTATCGAAAGTGGTGCAACGATTGGCGCTGTCGCGCATTGATCGGAGCGACCGTACGGACACAGTTCAAGAAATCGCCGACGGGTACAGCAGTGGTTATCAGGACAAACTATGACAGCACACGGTTCGACGCACTGCTGCATATGGGACTGCGGAGTGGATAACTCAGCAGTACCCGAATGCTGACTGCACTGCGCCGACAGCAGTACACTAGATGGACACAAACTTTCCGACACTGGACTATGGTTGATAAGTAGGAGGTCGCCTGGTCCGATGAATTCAGATGTCTGGTTCATTTCATCGACAGCGGAGCGAGTGTACGCCGATTATCATTGGAGGCAGTGCCACTTTTTTACATTGTCGTGGAGGAAGAGGCCGGTCGAGGTGGTGTAATGGTCTGGACGCTGTTTTCGTGGGGCACACTAGGGCTCGTTAATCCGGTACGTCATTCCCTGACAGCTGTACTACATGTGGACGTAATCGAGAACTAGGTTCATCTGTCCATGGCAATAGTGTTCATTGCTGGAGACTGCCAATTCCAGCAGGGCAGTGTACCATGCTACCTTGCCGGAACTGTGTAGGACTAGTTCGAGGTACATTGCAGTGTAATTGCTTTAATGCCGTGGTGCCTTAAACAATCCGACTATGAACCCCATTGAACATTTGTGGTTCATGCTATAGCACCGCCCCGCAGTGCACGCGAGCTGGGAGACCTCCTGTTGCGCTTATGGTACTAGGTACCCCAAGATATCTTCCACCACCTTGGGAAATCGATGCCTTGTCGAGTAACCGCGGTTTTGCGGGTCAAAATTTGTTATACACCGTGTTGGGTTAGTAGTCACAATATAACAGCTTATCGTTGTATGTAATAGGTCACTCCCTGATTAAAGAGTAATGGCCTTGAATAACCTTGGCAAGTATTATGCAGGAATGCAAACCAGCTTCAGAAGAGAGAGAGGGAGAGAAATAGGATGTAATTCAAGCACTGTTAAATCTACAGGAAATATCTGAAGACTACCTCTATAATATGATCAACTGTTTTAATTGACTGCATTTTCGGCAAATTTGCATTTATTTTATATAGAGTTTAGCCTGTAGGTTGGCCGTATGTCAAACATGACCACAATTTGATTACACACTGGCGAAAAATGAAATTCCAGCACCAAGGAAGGGTTGTGCTAGATAAACGAAATTCGGGATACGTATTTGTACTTCTGAAAGCCGACGCCTTTTCAAATTTGCGCGCTAGTCGACGAAGAATGATTCCGGTAGAGCCACTATGACTTTGCAAAGCAATTTTGCTTCAAAAACGCCCTATGCACTTCGCGAGCGTTAGTGATCATCCGGTATTGACGTTGTGAGGTAGGTGTGAGTCTAACATGCCTTTAAGGAGCCAAGAAGACGGTATCATCAGCTTACTTTGAACAAGGCCATGTAACAGGGCTACGGGAAGTGGGTGTTTTTCCGCTATATTACAGAAAGACTAGGCAGTGAGGTATCGACGGTTGCGTCGGTGTTCGCGACAATGATCACGGGAAGGCTCTGTCTCAAGAACACGGAGGTCCGGCCGCACACTGGCTACTATCGAGAGAGAAGACCGCCGTATTCGCTATATTGCTGTGATGGATCGTATTGCACCTGCAGCAGCCAAGACATGACAGACGAGGGTATTTATTGTACAGTAGATGGCGCAACATCGAGATGTCTCCGTGTATACGTTCACCTAGTATGTCATCTATTGGCATACCAGAGAATTGCTAGTAAATGGCATACCATTGGAGCATGATATGTTCCTTACCATCTGGTTGCCATTTGGAGCAAGAGCTGACGTGAAAAGTGTGAAGTGTGTTTTATATTACCGTGTAACTCTGCTGTATTTTTATCGTTAACTATTAAATTAATTAGATATTATAGTTGTTTCTATTTTTATTTGTTTTAAATTGTTATGGAGTAGTATTAAGTCGCGATAGATGTCCTGATTGAGGCCTACAGGAAATCGTACCTCTACAGCTAGTCGCCCTCGTACCATAATAAACATGCGAGACCAGTGGCTATGGACAATATGTGCGAGGCTTTAAAAGAAATTAGTCCATCGACAACAAATGGTGACACAATTAATAAAATGAAAATTTTACGTACCTCGTTTGTGGCAGAACTAAATAAAGTTAATAATTCGAAGAAAGCATACAAACCTTCAATTTGGTACCGCGAAAAACTTGTTTTAGAAGGACTATGTCCAGCGCAGAAAATGCACCAGCAGTGGCCCTTACATGCGGTCTGGTTAATGTCGTTAATGAATAAAATAAACAATATCGGGGATAATTTGCAACCCTGTTATAAACTCACCTACCGGACTTCTTAATGTATTTTCATCCAGTTTAACATAGCACCTGACCTTCTTACATATTGTCTCCACTGCACGGATCATCATCCCAGAAACCTCCAACCTGCCCAATTTTTCTACTAACGCTCTTCTGCTTACCGTGTCGAACGCTTTTTCAAAATCTATTGCAGCCACATACACTTTACCTCTTCCCATACTCATGTATTTTTCTAAAATCATCATCACAATCATTATATTGTTTGACGTCCTTCTTCCCTTCCTGAAACCTCCCTGGAAAACTGACAATGCCGACTTTTCTTCCGCCCAGTCTCTTAATCTGTTTACTAAACTGCTGTGTAAATCGTACTTAGTGAGGCTTAATAAAGTTATCCCTCTGTAATTACAAGGAAGGTTTTTATTCCCTTTTCTTTCTTGTAGATCGTGCATATTATCCCTGTCTCCCATTCCTTTGAGTATTTACCACCGTCGAAGATCCTATTAAATAACTTAACTGTGCCTTCTATCATCTGTCCAAATTTACTTATTTCTTTCCAAAACCTATTGCCAATACCGTTACACTCCCCGCCCTCCCCCCGGCTGACCTGCCCCTAATTTTGCCTATCACTTCCAGTATTTCTCCTTTTGAAATTATTTTGTCCAGTTCAAATATCGATATTTCTATATCGCTCCATACAACTTTTCCCCCTATACCATTTCTCCTCCCCTCCAAGTAATTTGCGAAAATAGTTCACTCACTCATCGTACTCGATATTTGGTTTCTCACATCTCCTCCCACCCTTGTTAATTTTGTTTATTCACTCCCGTACTTTCTCAATTTGATTCATCCTTCACTCCTGATTTATAGCTTCCGTTTGTTATTTCATCCATAATTTCTTCCTCTCCATTATTTCCCTTTTGTATCCTTTCCTTAAATTAGAGAAAACTATTCTTTCTGCACTCCCGCTTTTTCTACACTCTTTTAACGCCTTCATAACCCTTTTTCGCAATTCCTCACAATCCTTACTTTACCACCCTTCCTCCTCTCTTTCTGTTTCTCCTCTCTCTGTCATCTAAGCTACCCATTTGATTGGGTATATAATTAATTCCAGTGCTCTATCGATGTCGTTTTCCTTCAATGCTTCCTCCCAACCATACCTTACTAACTGTAACTCGTCCTTTATTATGGAATCTAATTTCCAACTTGCTGTCTCCGTCCGTTTATATTCGACGCACCTTCTCTCAAACTCTTTACCTCTCTTTCTCTCCTCTTATCCACCTCCACCCTTCTTTCTACCAACACCCAGACCGGGAAGTGATGTGATTCTACCCAGTCTCCTACCTCCAACCTTTTGATTTCCTCTAACATGTCTTTCGAGCTCATTACTATATCTATTACACTTCCTTCCTGTGCTGTAACACATGTCAGTTTTCCCTCCATGTCGCCTTCGTGCCAACCGTTCAGAATATATAAGTTTCCCGCTGCACACGTCTCTAAAAGTTTATTGGCATATCTATTACTGACTGTATCTTCACTTATAATTTCCCTCCTTACACTCCCGTCTCATTTACTGTACAATGGACTCTGTGCCCCTATCCTCGCATTCCAATCACCAAATAGCAACATACAGTCTTCTTCAAACTCCTCTAAAAATGTATTATTTGCGTATAATGAGCTCTTGGGGTGGCAATATGCAAAAGCTAAACTTACATTACTTACCCTCCCTTCCTCCCTCCCTCCCCATATTAAACCTAATCCAGAGTACTTCTTCCATCTTGTTTTCAATATCCTCCATTAGTTCACTAATCTCTTCTCTTATTAGCACAACTATCCTCCCGGCGTTCTCCCCTTATTCAACTCCTTTCTTTTTGATTTATGATTAACCCCCGCATGTCATCCCCTCCCCTTTTTCAAGCCACGTCTCTGAGAGTGCCACAATATCAAAGCTTTCCACTACTTCCTTCATTACCTAATTTGCCTACAGTAACTCAATATTTACAAGCCCTATCTTCCAATTTTGATGTGTTTCCCTCCCCCCTACCATATTTCCTCCCTAATTTTTGCTTCTCGTTGCCATAGTCCTCTCACCTTCTAAATCCATTCCTTCTTTTCTTAACATATTTTGTCTCTCTCTTCCCTCCTTTTCCTCCGTACCTTTATTCCTTTTACCCCACAAGTATTTTAGACTCATACTTCTCGCTTTGTTCATAATTTCTCTTCTTCTCGACTCGTCCCTCGCACCTCCACCTTTATTATTCACTTGTCCACTGCATTCTTCACTTGAAGTTTCTTGAGATTATCCCTCAACCATCATCTCCCGGCTCCTCATTTCCATTTCCGCACTACACTGTCCACTTCCTCCTGGGTTGAGCTCCTCCCTTACCTCAGCTGGTTCCACCACTCACGCTGCATCCTTCCTTTCATCTTGCCTTGTCAAGTCCTCCATCTTCGAATTCACGTCCATTGCTTGCAGTTTTTACACTTGCCACACTCGAACCCATCTTCCATTTGAAAATACTGGCTGTTGCACCCTTATGCGGGCCTTCAATCCTTGGTGTCTGGCCCTCCCTAGATGCCTCTACAATGTTTTCATTTCCTCAGTCCCTTCTCGGCCCATATCTCTCTTTACCCAAATATTATTTTCGTATTAAATATCTCGCGTTCCTTATCACAATTTCGGCCATTAAGGACGATAGTAACTTCAATCTGATTGGTCTACGCCCTTTCGCTGTACCCACCCTTTCCGCATCATCTATGTCCATTTCACTGAAATTTTTCATCTTGTTCTGGAGGACCTCATCCACTTTGTAAATTACGCCCACTTCGCTTTCTTTCGTTTCTTCCTGCACACCATATATAAATATGCATTTCTTCATCCATTCCTGGAAGCTGACTTCTGCTCCATTCTTCATTTTCAGCACATCCCCTTCTAGGTTTCGAACTTTCTCTCTTAGCAACCCTATTCCTTCTTCGTTGCTACCCGCTTTGGTCATAATTTCTTCTGCTCTTTTTTGTAACCATTGCCTCATTTCCCTAACTCCTTCGATTGGTCTTTCATAATTTCTTTGATATGGTCCCATTGGCATGTTTCTTTTATTACTTCCTTCACTATCTCGTTAATCGTTTCCAAATCTTCCCAGTTGAATTGGCCACTGGCATTCGCGCCGCCCCCCCCAATGACCACAAGCACAGCTATCACCGCTGCCACCAAAACCACCTCTCCCATCATTCCCAGATCTTTCTTCCTCTCCAAACATTTCGTTGAATTCCTTCTCAGCCTCCACTGCCACCTCCCAATTGCCGCCCGATATTGTTCGACTTCCACCATACTTAAAGGCACGCACCGCACAGCACGTCCTCACTCTCTGCTTACTCAAGCTAGACTCTATCTATCTATCTATCTATCTATCTATCTACGTCCTTCTGGTCGTATTTCGTCAAATCGTTTTCCTCTCACCAACTCGATTCATTATCTCGTCATTTTGTGATCCGCTCATCTGACCCTTAGCTTTCTCCTTCAAGAACACATTTTGAACGCTTCCATTCTCCTTCCTTCCCCACTAGTTACTGTACATGTTGCACTTCCATACAATACCACGCCCTCCTCTCTGAACTTCGTGACTTTGCCGCGGTAGGGTAGCTTGTGCGTCCTTGTGAATGATCAGGATGTTTAATATTGATAGGGCGTGGAATATTAGAACTATGAATCGATGTGATGGGTTAGAGAATCAGAAAAGCGGAGTGGGTGGGATAAAGTTGGACGTGGGTGTTATAAGTACATTAGTGGGAAGAGCAGGCTTTATGGTCAGGTGACTATTAAATTAACACGCGTAATGTAGTGGATTTCTCTTATCGGTCGGCCGGCGGGCGCGCGATGCCTGCCTGATTGCCGTCGATTTATCACCCCGTCCTCCGCGGTAAAGCAACAAGCGCGACAATTCCCTCACTTTCTCAGTTGTCTCCATGCTCAGAACGTTTAACAAGTGTCAATCTGTCCGTCTTAACTGTTCTTGAATTACAAGCTATATGTTCGATAATCAAGTGAAAAGAGAGTCTTGCAGAGATATCGTTAGACGATTCAGAACACAATTGCCATGCGTACGCCCTCCACATAGAGGTACCGTACGGAAACTCGTAAACGGAATGAGAGGAACCGGTTATTTACCCGATAAGCGAAGGGTGAAAGAAGTGCGCATAAAGAGGAGAAACTAAGCGAAATCTCAGAAAAGTAGGAACTTACGCCTACAAAATCCTTAGGACGACTTGGACAAGAAACCGGGGTTTCGAAGTGCTCAGCATGGTGAGATATACAAATGTTAAAATAGCAAACCAACATGGTAACCGTAGTACTCGAACAGCATCCACATGATCATTATTAGCGGGTACATTTTTTCACTGCGAAACGTTCATGGTGGAATATCGATCCATGTGTAATATTGTTTTCTGACGAAGCATAGTTCCATTTACGTATGTTTTCACACAGAATAACAGATATTGTAGTGCAGGAAACCCCTATCGCATTTTTTTTCAAAATTTTAAACTGTTATGTCATGTCATGCAAGGACAAAGTTAAGAAATTACAGTCCTTTTTGCTATGACGCCGAGTTAATGAGCGAACAGTATGCAGAGAGGCCCAGCACGCCCTCCGGCCGACCTATGAGAAAAACTCACTGTATTATGTTCATTTACTGCTATAGGATGTTCGTCTGCGTTGTGTTTTTTTAACGCACGTCCTCTCACTGGAAAGAAAGGAGTTACGTTTGACTGAAAACCGCGGGGAACTCAATCTACGAAACTCGAGCGGGCGCCTGGATCCCCGTGGGGGAACTGGCTCACTTCGGGAGAGGCGCTATCTACAATGAACAATGGTGGATTGAGTAGCAGTTTACCGCTCATGGACTCTACTATTTTCCTTGTCAAATATTAAATATTTCGTGGATCATACTGCATGCGTACAAGAACGTACGGTGCGTCGCAATTACATCGTTAGAATTCCTCGGTCTCCTAAGAGCTTGGTCGAAATCAGAATCTTGGCACAATTGACTGACGTTTAAAATGCTTCAGTGTCAGAATATTCATGTCGGTTGATTTTCTGAAGTGTCGAGAATTTCGTGTGTGGGGTTAATTCCGGCGCACTGGTATGTCTTAATACTGGCAACCGTTAAAAGGATGTTAAACATTTCATTGTTCTTCCTCTGGCGCTTTTCCCACTCCCTGGTGAGGTCCCGGGTGCAATCCTCGTTGCATGTGTACTTTACCCAGTTCTATGACAGATTGTCGCTCCTGACGTCAATCATATTTGAAGGAAGTACTATACTGTTATTTTTACAGTGGTGGCTGGCGGTGTGGTGTGTTGTATATAGGGTGTCCCAAAAACACCGATAACGCTTAGTATATTGTGCGGGAAGGCAGAGTGATCCGTTTTCAAGAAAGAACCCATATCCAGAAACGCACAGCTTGGACACAGGAGCGCACCGAAGTGTGAGATTGGTGTGCGTTCCGCACGTCGTCAATAAACCCAACATGACTAGCATATCGGGCTCATTACAAACAGGCTTCGAATTGTGTACCACTCACCTCATTGCGTAGCCTACATTGGCGGTGCTGAGCCTAACGCACAATATCCAATACGTGCGGTTCTCATTGAATAATTTCAATCGCTCCGTGGACTCCAGCAATAAGGTCCTCCGCTGATTCTACAGGAGTGTCATACACCATACTCTTCATACTACCTACGTGACTTTGTCCGGCTTCTCTTAGTTGACTCTCGATGGCCCCGAACTTGGAATGATATGGGGTACGTCTGTTTGAAAAACGTTCCGCATAAATCTTGCAGCAGTTCTACCATTGCAATTCACTTTGCCGTATACAAGCACCATGTCGGTTATTTCCGCAGCTGTGTACTGCTTCACATCGCACTGCTGTTAACGTTACTGCAATGGCAGGCTACAATACAGAAGTAACGTAGTAGGATGCACGTCAAGGACTGTATGAAGGAATGTAGCGCATGCGCTGGAAAGTTATTAGGCTGGAATCGTCCATCCGCAGTACAGAGTTGGCTAAGTATTTGCATACATTCCGCATTATGACAACAAATCGGAAGAAATTACCACCGTTCTCAGTCTTCGACTCTCTCCAGCGCCGTAACTTTGCATTTCCGGACACGGGCTCCTTCTTGAAAACCAATCATTTCACCTTCCCGCACAACACAGTAAGCTTTGTCGGTGTTTTTGGGACTACCTGTATACATGAAGAGGCGCTTACGACGATAAAGAGAGATACTTAGTCCTAGGGCTATAGGCGTTAACTAGACGCGGATAAAATCCCCGACCCGGTCAGGAATCGAAGCCAGGACCTTCTGAACCGAAGGCTATTCAGCTAAAGAGGTGGACAAATATGTCATTTTTGTTAATTTCTGAATTCACTCTGCTCATTACGGCCTCACCCCGTGTGTTCAAGATATCGATATCGAATCGGCTGTCATATCATGATACATAATTGCAAGACAGCCATGTAATTTAGTGACACTTTGAAGAACACCTCTCAAGGTAATGAAGAGGATGGGAGATTAAGATTATAAGGTTCTCTCATCGTTGATATGATGCGTTTCTCTTCCTGATTAATGGAGTTAAGTTTTGAACTATAAAGATTTCGTTGAAATTTCCTTCATATGTTGAGGACATGATGGTCATATTTTCATTGCGAACAGTATAAACAACGTTATTACCGAATGAGTTGACGGCGTGGTTAGGGCCGCGTAGCTGTGAGCTTGTATTCGGGAGATGGTAGGTTCGAATTCCACCTTCGGCAACCAGGAAAATGGTTTTCCGTGTGAATGTGATTTTGTTGTGGTTAATACTACAGTGCTCTATTAGGATTTTCTCTAATGAAAAGAAAATATTGGAAACACGTGCTTTTATTTATTTGTTTAAAATATATATTTACTTGAACCTTCGAACAACGTCAAAAATCTAAATTTACGATTTTAAACTCGACGTTAAATCTGGGGCGTCTGGGACTGCGAGTTTTTCCTTGTGGTTTAACATCTAATAACTCAGATACGGGTTTTTGTCGACAACTGGATAGGTAGTAGCTAGGACCGTGAAAGAAGCCGCCATAGCCCGAATTAAGGTACATTTGCCTAGTGTGAAAATGGGAAACCACTGAAACACTTATTGAGGGCTGCTGATGGTGAGGTTCGTACACACCATCTGCTGAATGCAAGCTTACGGTACTTGGCTTGTACCATGCAGCCGTCTCGCTCGATTCGACAGGTCCATGGTCAATGCAGTTCTTATAATTGCTGCTTCATATCATTAAGAGCAAACATACTTAAACACATTTGCTAGCTTTAAATTAATATTACCGGGCGAGTTGGCCATACGGTTAGGGTGGCTCGGCTTTGAACATGCATCCGGGAGATAGTGGGTTCGAACCCCACTGTCATCAGCCCAGAATATGTTTTTTCTTGGTTTTCCATTTTCACACCAGGCAAATGCTGGGGATGTACTTGAATTAAGACTACAGCCGCTTCGTTCCCACTCCTAGAACTTTCCTCTCCCGTCGTCGCCATAAGACCTATCTGTGCTGATGCGACGTAAAGCAAATTAAGAAATAAAGGAATTAATATTCCCCATCAAAGTGTGCTTGAATGGGTCGATATCTTCTGTTGTGAACTCAAATTCTAATTTGAATAGTATTGTGCATATTTACGTATGTAAATGGAGAGATAATTTTATAAGTGTCAGGCTGGGTTACTCTGTTGAATAAGGGCTGACTTTCTGTGCTCGAAGTTCTGGATATGATCCCGGCCAAGGCTAATGACATTTAAATGTGCTTAAACGCGACGGTTTTGCGTCGATAGATTTACTGGCTCAATATATCAGCACAATGGCGACGCTGATATGACCCTGGTTGATAAAATGTATCGCTAAATAAATGACCTGTTCTTCTTTTCCTTCATATTATATAGGTGTTTTAAGAGAAGTGGGAAATCGCAGGCAGTGTTTCCCTTCCTCATCTTTTGGGGGAAGGTGAGGCGGTGCTGTTGGACATTTAATTGCCAACCGAAATCACCGTTCCAATACCGACCACATTCTCTGCAAGCAAGTGTACATTGCGTGCAGGTTGCCAGCGTTTCGAATATATTGTAATATTCTGTAACAAGGTAAATGAAATAGCGTATGGCTTTTAGTGCCGGGAGTGTCCGAGGACATGTTCGGGTCGCCAGGTGCAGGTCTTTTGATTTGACGTCCGTAGGCGACCTGCGCTTCGTGATGAAGATGAAATGATGATGAAGATGACACATACACCCAGCCCCCGTACCAGCGAAATTAACCAATGACGGTTAAAATTCACGACCCTGCCGGGAATCGAACCCGGGACCTCTGTCACCAAAGGCCAGCACGCTAACCATTAAGCCATAGAGCCGGACTGTAACAAGGTAATCAATCTCCTCGGGAATTTTGAATCAAAGTTGTCTGTTACTCATTTTATAAAAGGATCAAATGACGTGTGTAACTTCAAGATTTGTGTAAAATAGACTACGTTCGGCGCTTTTGACTGAATTGTCAGCGTCGCGGCCTTCTGTTCAGAGGGACCCAGGTCCAATTCCTGGCCGTGGCGGGGAATTCTAACCCCGTATGATTAATCCCTCTGGCCCAGTCTCCTGTTATTTATATTCATCTTAATACATTTCTCTTCATATACATAAAACAAACCATTTTACCAACCACCACAGAAGCACGCAATAGTAAATACATCCCTTCAAATAGCGTTGACGTCAGGAAGAGAATCTGACCGTAAAACGTGGCCAAATCCACATCAGGTACTGACTTCAATAAAATAATTTGAAAAAAAAAAACAGTAAGAAGTGGAATGTTATAATAGGCTACAGCTGTATTCTTTCTTGGAATAAATTACGTTTTGCGAGTATTAACATCTTGCGTAATAGCGACGTGTAAGGTTGTGAACAGTGAATGACCGGAGACCGATGACAAGTATGCAATTAGCTTGGGGTGGAGAAGTAGGCGTGTGTTGAGTGCAGGATCCAGCCTGTGGCACCTCTTGGTTGGATAGGGATGTATTCCCTTCATCACTCGCGAACAACAAGTTGGGCGCTACGTGACACGACTGCATTCCTAAGCTCCAGGATCTGTCTTACTGCTTTCTTGCTTTCTCTGAAGAATGTTTAACTAAGAGTTATTGCTCTTCCCGACCATCCCTGCAATGAATAATAAGTAATACATCTCAATTTCTCTGTATCACTTGTGCTTCTTGATGCTATACACTGTTACCATTGTTTTATTGTTGTGCATTGTGTGTGTATTGGGGCGAGATAATTTCAGGAAGATTTTCACGTAGCTCAATGACTAGAATGTGATTTAATAACTAGGTTCGTCGTAGGATGTTAAAGTAATTCCGAACGCTTGCATACGTAAAGGTATTTGTTTCACAACTGTATGCCAAAAATTTACATTAATTCTACGGATGTACCCGTTGGAGTAAAGAAAAGTGGCTTAAGAGGAGATGATTTTCATACTCAACTACATTCTGTTGTTTCACTGAGATCCTGAAACCGTAGTCAGAAAAGCAAGTTCTTTTAATATTGGCTGGTGGTGCATATTTCAAGGTTGTGAAATAAATGCTCCGACATAAAATTCTTCTAAATTACAGTTGTGTGGATTAACGTGTCTAGCACGTTAACTCTAGCACAGCAACGAGAACGGGATTCACTGTAAAATTTAACTAGTTAATCATTTCCTGTTGTTTGTGTATGTTTTTCACCAAATGGTCGCGCAACTCATCACACAACTTCACCAGACTTATTCTCCCGCTTCTTTGTATACCGGTACACATTACATATCAAACTCGGTTGGTCTCTTTTGGTTGTTGTAAACTCCACCTTACGAATAGATATGTTTTCCTTGAAGGTACTGATAGGCCTACAAATTTAAACAACGTCTTGTGCTCACCATTAACAATGGAGGAACCACCTTTAGGTCAAGGTGTGACTCATCAGGCTCGGACGAAACGCAACTCGTTATCCTGTGTACTAATCCGTAAAACCGTCGCGGGCGAACTGTGTAATTTGTTGGCGAATTTTCCTCTGGGACGAAACTCTACCTAACCATTTTAACAGAAACAGAAAACGACAGAAAAAATTAACAGGGGAGAAGCTTGCAGATATTCTAGCAAGAATTGAGTAATCCGAGGAAATCTCGCCGATCGGTGCAGCAGTGTGGTATTTCACAAAGATCGGCATTGCGGGGACTTCTACACCTTTTATCTTAACACAGTGTCAGTGGTTGATCGCTTAACACCACGGGATCCCGCGTAAATTCCTTTCGGTCGATGCTGCAATCTCCCCATTATAGTACAGTCGATCCTTCTCTTTTAATTGCGACGGACGAAGCTTATATCCATTCTTGTGGGTATAGGAATTCTCAGAATTGGACGATATTGGGACATCGGAAATACGTAATGCGTAAAATACATCACCACCATCAGGAAGTCTGTGTTTGGTGTGATATTGCTGCACGCAGAATAATTGGCCCGATTTTCTTTTACGATAGGGTGCAGTTCACTCGGAAAGTTACATACAAAACATACTGCAGCAATTTTTGACATGTTGACTGAGAAAGAAAAGCAGTACGGTATACCTACTCCTTGCAGGATTACCAAACCAAATCCCATGGCACAACAGCTCCGAAAGGCTATGGTCTACCAAGCGACCATTGCTCAGCCCGAAGGCCCGCAAATAACGAGGTGTCGTGTGGTCAGCACGACGAATCCTGTCGGCCGTTATTCTTGGCTTTCTAGACCGGAGCCGCTATCTCAACGTCATATAGCTCCTCAATTGTAATCATGTAGGCTGAGTGGACCTCGAACCATCCCTCAGATTGTCAATTACGTCGTTCCGACACAGACAGCTCTTATGGTGAGCATGGGATAGGAAAGGAATAGGAGTAGGAAGTGACCTTGGACTTAATTAAGGTACAGCCCCAGCATTTGCCTGATGTGAAAATGGGAAACCACGGACAAACCATCCTCAGGGCTACCGACAGTAGGGTTCGAAAGCAATAACTCCCGAATGCAATCTCACTGCTGCGCGACCCTAACCGCACGGCCAACTCGCTCGGTTTGCTTCCATTTATTTTGCAGACAATTGAATTATTCTTGGTCGTAACTCTTTCGTTTTGAAGGATGAAGATCTTGATATTTAACTATTTCCACCAGTGTAGGCCTATATTAATACTTAACATGCATTCATGTTACACTTCGAAGCAAATTTCATGTTTTAAAACTGAAGTAGTTTTTAACAATGCGACAAGGAGATAATGCAATAAAATAGAACAATCTAAATGAGTATTCAATGTAAAGAACATAAACTGCAGTAATGAATTTACATTTAATGATCATTTCCTACTGCCACTTTTAGAGATCTGTAAAATTCTTGACCTATATTTGGAATGATACTGCTTTCAGGAAGATCTAAGAAATCTTTCTCCTTGCCTGCGTTGCTGAAAAGTACGCTCGCTAAAGAACAACGTTTAGAGTGGAGTTCCTACTCCTAGGTCTTATATTATATCCTGAAATGCGTCCTCGCCATATGTGTGCTTATAAAACGTGGTGTGAGAGTTAAGGGCAAGACTCTTGCTATTTTTTGAAAAGTTATAGTCCAACTCTTTTTATAGGCTTGTAATATCAATAATATCGGAGGTTTTTAATTAAACTACTTTATAATCTTTGCCAGTTTTCTTTCCCATTCTCATAACTGGGATCCATTGCATTTGTACAGTCACTAGACCACGTTTAAGATTCTCTTCTTCTCTCGTTGAATTTTGGTACGCATTGAATCATTTTCACTTTGCATGCGCCCTTTTATGATAATTTTGTGTGTGGTTTTGCTTAAGTGTGGCTGCTTTTGAACGCAGTACATTAAGAGTAAGGCAGAATACTTATTTTTATTTTGTCCAGCACAGTTGGATGAATACAGGGCTATTTCTTGTATTTCTCTGGGTAGTAACTGACAAAAATATCAAACACAAAAACAGAATTCTTTAGCCCCTACCCCCTCTCTTAGACAAACCTTCGTGCCAGAAGATACAAGAGCATTGTTTATGTACAGTATCATAGATGGTGTCGTATTAATTCGATAGTTTTCTCGTATATTCTCTGCATCGTGATGGAAGTACGCCCTGGAGGTCAAAACATGGTACATTTAGTTTTACTAATTGCAAATTTTTTATTACCTTCATCATATTTTCAGCTCTTGACTTATTTTTTCGTTGATGTGATTCCTGGCTTTGTGCAATTTTATTTTTTTCAGATTCATTGTTGTAATCGTGGGCTGTGCATACACAACACTGATCTTTTTTTGCTATTTGATTTACGTCGCACCGACACAGATAGGTCTTATGTCGACGATGGGACAAGAAACGGCTAGAAGTGAGAAGGAAGCGGCCGTGGCCTGTATTAAGGTGTGAAAATGAGAAACCAAGCAAACCCATCTTCAGGGCCGCCGACAGTGAGGTTCGAACCCACTATCTCCCGAATACTGGATACTGGCCGCATTTAAGCGACTGCAGCTATCGAGCTCGGTACTGATCTTTTTAAGGCACATGAAATGACAAATATAGTGAATGAAAACTGAAGAGTTTGTATGTTTCTTCGCACAGGTTGTACTCCATTCTTTGCGGAACTCTTTGTATAATATGTATGTTACACTAATCAATCAATACTGATCTGCATTTAGGGCAGTCGCCCAGGTGGCAGATTCCCTATCTGTTGCTTTCCTAGCCTTTTCCTAAATGATTTCAGAGAAATTGGAAATTTATTGAACGTCTCCCTTGGTAAGTTATTCCAATCCCTAACTCCCCTTCCTATAAATGAATATTTGCCCCAGTTTGTCCTCTTGAATTCCAACTTCATCTTCATATTGTGATCTTTCCTACTTTTATAAACGCCACTCAAACTTATTCGTCTACTAATGTCACTCCACGCCATCTCTCCGGTGACAGCTCGGAACATACCACTTAGTCGAGCAGCTCTTCTTCTTTCTCTCAATTCTTCCCAATCCAAACTTGGCAATATTTTTGTAACGCTACTCTTTTGTCGGAAATCACCCAGAACAAATCGAGCTGATTTTTTCCAGTTCTTGAATCAGGTAGTCCTGGTGAGGGTCCCATACACTGGAACCATACTCTAGTTGGGGTCTTACCAGAGACTTATATGCCCTCTCCTTTACATCCTTACTACAACCCCTAAACACCCTCATAACCATGTGCAGAGATCTGTACCCTTTATTTACAATCCCATTTATGTGATTACCCCAATGAAGATCTTTCCTTATATTAACACCTATATAACACTAATGTTGAGACTACCTTCTAAATAATACTGTGTGTGTGTGTGTGTGTGTGTGTGTGTGTGTGTGTGTGTGTGTGCGTGCGCGCGACAATAACGAAACTCGATTCCATCATCACTCATTACGTGCCCTTTCATACTCTCTAGCGTAACATTTTATCATTGGTGTTTTGCACGATATCAATCTCTGTTCCATTCGGACTCTTCATGCTCCAAGTTTTAGTTACATATTTGTTACTAATATTCAGCGTTGCTAGAAATATATGCTTAAACACTCTCACCTTTTTGTTATCAATTTCATAACAAAAAGCAAAGTTTTTATATCTATTATCACTATTGATTTTCGCATGCCTGTATGTAGGTTCAATTACAGATATAATAAATTATCTCTAGCGAGTTATCTCATATTTTCCAGAATGACTCGTGAATTATTCTCCTCTTCTCTTCACCAAAATTGTCATTACACTTTAACTGCCACTTTTCACCGCATGGTGGACAGAGATTCATCGCAGAGATTATTTTTCCATATTTGTCCGCATATTTGTGCCCACAATGTACTTCCTCCGCTTTTTGGCCAAATGTTTCTTCCAGATCCGTTAATTTCTTTTCCGTGTAAGAATTACACTTGTGATTGCTCAGTACATAATGACTCCCTCAAAGTTGCTATTAAAATTTGTTATAACAATTTTATAAACTTCACATTCATGTGAGTAACTCTGGACATCACCTTCTGAGCTACTCAGCGCGGCTACATTTGGTAACAATCTGAGGCTGAACTTTATATTCGCTCCTTGTTACAATAGCTGTTTTGATGAAAGTTTTCGATCGGGACTGTTGGATCTGTTACGCCATCAATTGATACATGTCGTAAGCTTGTTGAAGATGGAACTTAAGAGAGCTCTTCTGTTTCCTACAGCTTAAATGTTACATGAATAGCTTACTTTTCTTGTAATAGTAAATGTGTAAAGTATGGTGTACGTCAACTCTGTGCGCTGGATCACAATATGGACCTTCGGCAGTTCCCTCCCCTGGACTAACATGCAAAAGTTTTCTTAATTCCAGGTTGCCCGGGAATAGGAAACTTGTTTATCTGTCATTGTAAACTGCTTTAAAGGTCTCTATTAATTTTGTATTTCGGACTAAATCATGGATAATATTTTTCCTCACCTTTCGGTGTTAGTAGAATAGACTTCTTCAGTCGGTAAGTCACAAAATTTTCACATAAAAATAGTGCTTTCGAAATTTGTCTCCCTGAGTGAGTTGGCGTTGTGGTTTGCGTTATGTAGCTGTTGCTTATATTTGGGAAATAGTGGGATCCAACCCCATTGTCTGAAAGCCTCAAGATGGTTTCTCCATTTGCACACCAGGCAAGTGATGCCATCCTCGCCATACGACCTCTTTGCATTAGTGCGACATAAAAAATACATTGTTAAACAATGAATGACTCGTGCTCCATGGTTTAAATTCGATAGCCTCATGTCAATATATTTAGTTCTCAAAGACCTCCTTCGAGAAAATTCTCACATCCGTACTTCTATGGTTCAGTGACTTCGTTACTTACTATTCTTTTAATTCGTTCTTATTGTGACTGCTGATTCACAGATGCTTCATAAATTATCGTGGGGCAAGTCATGTTTTTGCCTCCTTCTGTAAGATACTGGTGCGGGATAGTTTTTAAGATTTACATATCTTAATAGATTTTTAATGTACAACGTAAATACGACGACGAACACATAACCATCCAGTTGTAGTAAAGATCCTTTTACACTTAATATCAAATTTTGATTTACATGAATTCAGTTCATTCGAAAGCAGAGCTGCATAAAATATAGCTCAGGGAGAAAGAATTCGTGTAGGGGCGATTTCCTGTTAATCCGAGCTCACGTACCCACCACTCTCCTCGCAAGTAGCTACATTATATTCGTCGCTCTACTGAATTCCTTTTTACCGTAACCTTCGTAAGCACAGTGCTGCGAGCATTGATGACCTAGTCTGAAGAAGAGGAAATCTCATGAGGATGCGAAGTTTAATTGTAAAAGGGAATCGGATTTCCTAGTTTACAGGGAACTCCAAATGGTCCATAGTGTTTAATGTTTCCAGCGTTATAACCTTGGAAATCTAAATGAAGTCATAAACATTCAGGGCCGTGACATTGTCTGAAAATATTCAAGAACTGAAAGCTGCAAGGCATTTACAAGAATATTGTTGCGTGCATATTTGATTTATTCTGGGTTCAGTGAATAACCTCTTGAAATTTTCTGAACAATGTTTTCCAATTTAGTTCGAAGGTTGTAACAACGTCGTCTAAGATGCCTGCATTTCTTTTGGTTGTTTTACTTACGACGTTGCTGAAGATGAAGATACATCTCAGTTATCGCTTTGTCCTCACGCCGCATGGCATTCAGAACTGACGAAATCGTCAAGGAATGTAAGAGTATAGCGTTAACCGTTTTGTGCCCAGTTGAGACAGCAAAACTAGATGGTATCGTCTGTCCCTGTCTCAATTACCCGATGGGTCAAACGTTAAGCCAGCGACTTGGAAGACCAGTGACTGAGTTGTGCAAAGAATTTTCTTTTGTCTCTTTGGCTCTCAATGAGAGCTTTGACGTGTTGGACGTATTTCAACTGTCAGTATTTGTACTCAGGGTCGATAGATTGCCGCTGGTGAACTATTGTATTTAGTACCCATGAGAAATATGACATTTGAAGATACACTTGTACCTGGAAGGGAGTATGGAAAATATCGGTTGCAAGTGGTGAACATCTATCTTTCGTCACGACGGATGGTTGGTTGTCTTCCCGTTAAGTGTTAGGGCTTGTACGACTATATGTCGTGATTTTGGTGCCAGAGAAATAGCAATAATCCAGTGTTTCATCCACAGACAGTGACGTAGATAAGCGAGGGAGTACGGGGGATATATCCTCGCTTGAGGCACTTGTTCTCATTATTATAAATATATATATTTATTACTTTCACGGAGAAAAAAATAATTAAATACTAAAAACATTCATTTGCAAAACACCCATTTAACATGAGGTGTATTATTTGTTCAATTATTATTATTGTTATTATTATTGTTATTATTATTATTGTTATTATTATTGTTATTATTATTATTATTATTATTATTATTATTATTATTATTATTATTATTATTATTGTTGTTGGTCTATTACTCATATCCCCCTTCAAGGAAAAGTCGCATCATCGCCACTGTCCACTGATAATATCTGTTCATTGAAGAAACTCGCCAGAGATATGGACGTAGTTGTGAAAACAAGTCAATTACCGACCTGACTCGTCGGCAATTCGAAGCATTTTCACAAGATTTGGATAGCGAATATTCTGTCATACTGAACCCATCCATATTCGATCCCTTGACCAAATTACAGCGCATAACGTGTTAGGAATCTATTCTCCAGGTCGCAAACCATTAGCTCAGAGTTTCCAAGCGAGCAGACAAAGTATATAGCTCGGATTGCCGCTCCAAGATTGAAAGACAAGGCGAGCGTGCTTCAACGGAGGACAGAAGAGATTTAAAATTTTCCAGCAAGAGCATCTTGTTAGGGGACTCCAAGGGCCTGCCAATGTGTGGAAACTGCTTAAATTACGTGACAACTAGCGTATCAGCAGGAATGAGGAGGAATAAAACGCCAGCATGGACAGCTGTTAATTAATGAGGATTTACCAAGAAGGTCGTTGGAACCGTTTGGCAGATCGAGGTCACACAGAACGAAGTAGTCTCAATGTTTTATAGCGAATCCCCGCGGATTTGTTTACAGTCTCCTTCTCTAAAAGCCAGGCCTTCACCGGACCAACCACCTGTTTGGTACCGGAGTGCTAAGGGTGCATGACGTACTAGCTGAGAACTTAGGCCGCAGCGAATGGCAATGGATTTTTGTTAGACTTGATTTTTATATGGTACATTGAATACAGATACTTGTTCCTGTTTTCATAAATATCTGGATAATTAAGACACGAGAACAGTAGATTGTTCTACAAACTGTTTTCAGTTAACTATATCAGATTACTTTGGTAACTGTTAATTATCCAAGTAATCCGTGTCGAGTAGTATCAGCTGTGAGTGAACGGACTCGAGTTTTAGATAAGCTCATATGTTAATTAACAATTTCATCCCTATATAACGAGCAGAGCCCGACCCCGCGGTGTAGAGGTAGCGTGCCTGCCTCTTACTCCGAGGCCCTGTGTTCGATTACCGTTCAGGTCAGGGATTTTTTACCTGGATCTGAGGGCTGGTTCGAGATCCACTCAGCCTACGTGATTACAGTTGAGGGACTATATGACGATGAGATAGCGGCCCCGATCAAGAAAGCCAAGAATAACGGCCGAGAGGATTCGTCGTGCTGACCGCAAGACACCTCGTAATCTTCAGGCGTTCGGGATGAGCAGCGGTCGCTTGATAGGCCAAGGCCCTCCGGGGCTGTTGCACCATGGGGTTTGGTTTTGGTTTTGATTGATAACGAGTTGAGAATCCAATAGTAAGATAATATACTGTAAGGTACATAATCATGATCGTACAACTGGCATAGCTTTTGCATTACTTTTTTTTTGCTTGAGCAACACACCTCCTCGTTAGAGGCCGCTCACTGCCACTACAGTGGCCTTATCAATGCTCAGACAGCTTGGCATGTGAGGCAGCTCTGTACCACGCGGTGGCTCCGAGCATGCTTCGAGAGCTGCCTTTGTATGCATTCATGCTCTGCACAATTTAAAGTGGATTATGGGCAAGTAAGCAGCACACGACCTACCTTTCCAAGTGTTGGCAACTTCTATCATGCTTAATTTTGGAGATCTGACGGAATCCGGCTTTTCAGAATAGATGCGCCTTTGGCACGAGAGGTTCACTACGCAGTAAATTCTGTAAAATTTACTTGAGTGAACGTTGGTTTTATAAAGTGTTTAATCTTCTTCTGATTATTATTATTATTATTATTATTATTATTATTATTATTATTAGTATTATTATTATTGTCATTATTATTATTATTATTTCACGTGACTCTTGCTAGCCTGATGCAGCTCTTGTAAGGTAGACACTCTTACGAGCGTCGGTGGCGTCTATCGAGCATAGGGAACTGCGTGTGTGGTGTATGAGTCGTAGAAAGTTTGGGACAGCACAAACACCCAGTCCCCGATCCAATGGAATTAACCGTTTATGATTAAAATCTCTCGACCCAGCCGGGAATCGAATACGGGACCGTAGGAGCGAAGGTCAAGATGCTGATTATGGGGCTGGACATATTTTGATGATAAATACCTTCTGTATTACACGTTATTGCAATATTTTGTTACTCCCTCATACCTAGTTCGAAATTTTGTTCTGTTCATCTTGGGAATTAGAGGTAGAAGGGCACTAGGAAACACTTTTTTTTTAGTTTAAAATTATCTTATTTTCGGCATATGAACGTCGACTGTGTGTTGAAGGAATGCAAATGGGAGTGGTCTATGACGAAATAATGGTTCATTGGGATCAGGACAAAATTATCACTCAAGTTTCCTTTAAAAATTGATAATGTAAGCGATGTGAGAGTAGCATTTCTGCTTCCTACCAGAAGACCACGGGCTGGATTCCCAGATCGTTCAAGACTTGCAGTTCTGGACTGAGAGCTGGAGCATGGTTCATCCTTGTCAGTGGCGTATCCTGGATTCCCCGCGGTGGCGTGCAGCTAGTAACCATAAAGTAGCACAATGTATTTAGTAAAGTTCAATTCTGCTTACCCTAATTACATGTAGATGAACTCGACTCGGCGATTACTTTCTCAGAATTCCTTGGTACGTCACTGTAGAAGTCCTCACGTGTTTCCAACTCAACAAGATGATCCTTCTCTATAAACATCATTTCTAATGCACAGTGACGACTCTGAGTTCGAGAATTGCGGACGAAGGGTTTTATTCGTTCTAGGGGAGAGAAAGAGTGTTCTATAGATAATGCTGTAGCGGGAATAGTTGTGACCAATGTGCACTATGGAGACCACTGCTCAGTAGGGACTTCTGCATTTGAGCCACAGTTTTATCTTTGAAGTGTTCAGAAGTAAACATTGCCCTCAATTCGGATTTAAGTCGTACTATATCAAAATATTCTCAATAGACATCGCTCAATTTACTGAATTGTTCTTGAGAAAAATCGCTAGAAAGAATAAAAATTTCCTGCAATTATTGTTTGGTGCCCAGAAAAATCGTGTGGAATATTTCAGCTTAGTACTCTGGCCTGTAAGGTTCAGTTATCTAAGGTTCAATATTGAGCGAATTTCTATCAAAGAATTATTGTTCATAATGATATATCTGGCGCGTGTGAGTACTTCTTCGATAATATTGTCACATACCAATATTTTCTGACGCAATACTATATGGCCTGGTACTTGCATATATTTTCAAATTGAATTTATTTTTATTGAGCGTGATGTAAGGAATATGAAAAATGCAATTTTTGTTTGTTGAAGTTACATTCTGCGTTTATTAACGTTTTTATTCTGGCTTACTGTATATGCCCTAATTTGTCTGTTAGATTAGCCTATAAACTGTGTTCATTCGAATGGAATACACTTTCTCTACAGTAACACTCTTAAGAGTAGAATGATGATAATATTTGTGTTATTTTCTTATTTATGCAAGAAAGCGTACATTACTGCAAATTGAATAGACCTGCTTGCTAAGTTTAAGTGTATATTGGGTAGCCATGACTGAACTTGGGCAACTGCTAGATTCAGTGTTGCCAACAATCATGAAGTCACTAATTGGGTTAAAATATCACTAATGCAATTTTATGAACTAGGTCTACATGGGAGAATTAATGAAGCATTAAATAGATGAATATCTACAACATATCTAATTAAAATGACAAGACTCGGGTTCCCCTTCTGGCGTAGTTGCAATTGAATTATGAATATGCAGCTGAGGTTCCTATCTTACACAAGGCACTGTATAACTGTCTTTCTAACTCTTCTAAGAGCGTTTTTGGCGTGACGCGTGAAACAGTTCTGACGTGAGTCTGTTACGCATCTTTATTTTCATAAAGTTCAGCTGCCTGAAATGACCTTCCATTTCTGCATTAGAAGGAGGTAGAGAAATGCTGGCAACTCCTTCAATGGATTAAGAGCAACAGAATCTAAATCTAAAAAAATCCTCCACGCAGTTTTATGCTTGCTATCGTCGTTAAGGTCTGTGCTGGAAAGTAGAGCAACCGCATGGGATCCGTACCGAAGAGAGCTCATCTCGCCAGGGGGTCTTCCTTTCTTTCAGTTCGACGTTCGTTACCTTGGACATTCCGAAGTTTCTCCCCAACTTCTAACAGTTGGCAGAGGGTAACACGTGAATGGTAACAGAGATTAAAATGCAGTGACACCATGCGGAGGGTTTCACAACTACGTATGCCCCTGATTACAGTTTTAAGATTTAATGCGTTACATCCTTAATTCCTCCATTTGCTCTCTGTCTTTCTACAGTGGATTAGATGGCGAGTCTACACCAGCGCCACGCGTCGTCAAGCAACAGAACTAGTGCAGTTGTGCGGAACTCTTGAACTTCTGAGAGATGAAACAACCTACAATCGCACTTCAGACAGTTTTTTTGCGCTATCATAACGCCTGCAATGACTGCCTTGCGTGAAAGGAAAGTACACCTCTTCTTGTGGGATCAACTGAGGAGCTGATCTGTGAGGCAACGGACTCCCTCAACAAAGCTCAACATATTGGCTAAGGAAGTTATGTTGACGACGTGACACTCCGATATCTGTTGGGCTGAAGATGCCTTACCAAACTAAGGCCCTCAATAAGTACAAGGATTTTTAAAGCAAGCTCCTAGTCGGACAGGACCGAGCGAGTTGGTTGCGCGCTTCGTGTTCGATTCCCGTTGTCGCAGCCTTGAAGATATTCCATGGATTCCCACTTTCACACCAAGTAAATTCTGGAGCTGTACCTTAAGGCCACTGTTGTGCCCTTCCAAGTTCTAGCCCTGTCCTCAACCAACGTCGCCATACGGCCTGTCTAAGTTGGTGCAACATAAAAAGAAGTAGCAAAAAACGTTTAACGTGAATATTTCTATTGCTATTATAGCCACGTTACTCCACATTTACACTAGTGTCCCAAAGTTAAGCATAAGTTACGAGTAAGCAGGGCAACAGGAAATAGACCGCAAATCGCACGACATATGCACCTACCAGCCTTACGTGTTCGCTATGTATAGGAAAAGTGTGTTCCCTGCTTTGACTAGCTGCGTAACCTCAAGGTAAACACAGCCAGTGCCTGCGCCCCGTATTCCCTCAGTCGTGTTTGCCCTGTTATAGTGTGAGGAGTGTAGCCTCGTGGTGAACGTGACAATATAATGGCACAACGACGCCATTTGGACCCCGTTTAGCAGGGTAGAATACTCGGCCGCCTGGAAGCAGGTTAGACACAGACCGAAGTCGCCATATTCCTTGAATGTGCCGCAAAGTGTCATTTCCAGGCTTTGGAGACGATTTAGAGACACAGGAGATGTTAGTCAGGACCGATATCTGGCCTTAACCGCCCGACAAAATCGGAGTGTACCTTCAAGACGATTGCTGATGGAGCTTGCAGCTGTCCCAGGGGTTGCCGTTTCCCAGCAAAATGTGTACCAGAGACTCAGAAGAGCAGGGCCGTTTGCCCGACGTCCAGCGGTGTGTGTCCCGCTCACCCAGCACAGAGGCGGGCCCGTTTACTGTGGAGCAGTCAACATCGGAACTGGACCATGAATGAATGAATGAATGAATGAATGAATGAATGAATGAATGAATGGAGACATGTGCTCTTCACAGATGAATCCCGCTTCAGTTTGCAGAGCGATTTCCGTCACACATTAATCTGGAGAGAACCGGGTAGCCGCTACAACCACAAGAACATCGTGGAACGGGACCAGTATGGTGGTGGTGGCGTCCTGGTGTGGGGCGGCATCATATTGAATGACCATACGGACCTGCACATCTTCATAGGTGGTCCGAGGAACTCTGTTAACCCTCGGAGATTCAGGAATTAGTTACTGAGACCACATGTGCGACTCTTCAGAGGTGCGGTTGGTCCAGACTTCCCCTTAATGAACGATAATGCCCGACTGCAGCGCGCTACTCTGGTAGATTAATTTCTGGCTGGGAAAGACATTCACCGCATGGATTGGCCAGCGAGGTCTGCGTATCTGATTCCTATAGAACATGCCTGGGATGCACTGGGGAGGCGAATTGCATCCCGTCAGCCTCCACCAAGGACCCTCTAAGACATTCGCATTGCCCTTTCGGAGGAATGGGATTGACTGCCATAAGAGCTCTTGGACCATCCGATAGAGAGCATGCCACGTCGATGCGAAGCATGTGTGGCCATCAGGGGTAAACATACACCCTATTACGAGCACATTTTGTTGTGGAAGACATTGCCAAGTTTTATTAGTTGTTGTCAAAGGTTGTCAAACCTTTCTAACACTGTTTCCTTGGACAAGTTGTGTGACATACAGTGTGTGAGTCAGCTTCCGTTTCTTCAGTAATCCGTTTTTTTGCTATTTGCTTTACGTCGCACCGATACAGATAGGTCTTTGGCGACGATGGGACAGGAAAGGCCTAGGAATGGGAAGGAAGCGGCCGTGGCCTTAGTTCAGGCACAGCCCCAGCAGTTGCCTGGTGTGAAAATGGGAAACCACGGAAAACCATCTTCAAGGCTGCTGACAGTGGGGTTCGAACCCACTATCTCCCGATTACTGGATACTGGCCGCACTTAAGCGACTGCAGCTATCGAGCTCGGTGCAGCAATCCGTCTGACATTCCTATCAGGCGGTATGGTCTCGTTTAGTGATTATGCTTAACTTTTGGACACTAGTGTACATGGAATTCGAACTACAGGTAAATGACGTTTAATTTCACAAAATTTCACATGCGGGTTGCAATCTTCGGACACCCTGATACGAAGGTAGTAACGACTGCACACAGCTAACACGCTCCATCTTGGGTCTAATTTGATTTTAGTTTAATTTCATTTAACTTCAACTATCAAAGAGACGTTAGATCTGTTGTATAAATCTCGTCGTCATGACTTGGACATTAATAAATGTTAAGAAGATCTTACCCATCTCTGTGAATTATTTCACTGTAACGTCTCGTTTAGGTCCTTTTTAAGCGAATACATGCTTCCCTTGGTTTGGATCCAATGCCAGAAACATTTCCCGTAGAGATATCTTTCTTAATCCTGCAAATCGCATTGGCAAATTCAAATTTTGTGCTATCTTTTAAAAGAATTTGAATATATCTCTAGTGGTTGAGTAGTGGTTCCGCCGCATTTCATACACCCTGGTGGGTTGTGTGTGAACCGAGTCGCACAGTCCTGCTTTGCGGGCATAGCCCTTCCTGACGCCAGCTGTACGTAGGATATATTCACTATTGCGTGTTTCTATGGCGGTTTTGCAGTACTGTGCAGTGTAGTCTGTGGGTATATTAAATCGTTAACCGCAGTCTCCGTGACAGCTAAATTAATTAGACGCGATGTAAATCCTCGAGCCGGCCTGTAGTCGAACCTGGACTCTCTGAACCGAAGGTTTCGACGCTGATCATTCAGACAAGGATTCCTAAATTAGTGCAGTGATATGACTTAGACGATCAGATTGAAGAGTCAGTAGAAAGGTAAGTTCCGTGCTCGTCAGTATGTACCTCAGAGACTCCAGGATTTAAGCTGATACCTTAGGTTCTTCGCGGTCACGTATTACACGTATATGTAGCATTCAAGGTTAAATTTACTACGCACGTACCAACATAGCAAAGAGTTGAAACTTTTAAGGCCTGAAGTGTGTATCAAGAAGTTGCAAACTTTCAGCTTCCTTTAAACACTGTCTTTGCTCTTGAAAATGAACACACACATCTAGGAAGCGCTTCGTATCTCTTACGGACTTCATTCTTTTCTCTCTCGCAAACGGAGTAGACAGAAAGGGATTTCCATTATAAACCTCAAGCTCTCTGAAACAAGAAGAGATGTTTCACGTGGGTTACAATTTAAACTTTCGAGATAAAATCTTGACAGTCCTAGTGTATTATCTTGTACTTTGATGTGTACGTTTGGACCCAGTCACTCTGCAGACCCAAGGGTTGCCCAGGGCTACGAATATATTGACAATGACAGCTTCGTGGGCTCCATCTTCATTATCACCATGATTTAATTAGATTCGCAACTCAAGTACATCATTCCAGTTGTTAAAATATACATTTCCTCAAAATCAGCGGCTTCTCGCTTCAACGATTGTCACATTTATGAGGGGAATTGGCTTTTCCACTTACGATCATTTTAATGCCCGTAAATTCAAGAGCTAGTATTATAATATCCCACTAAAATAGTACTTAACAGTGGTACGAGGTGTGATTTTTGTCTCCTTTTTTCACATCACCATGCCATCAGCTAATTCTGTGGAGTTATATTACAGTAAATTAATTTTATATAATGCACCAGGTAATGCAGTGAACAAAAACTGTGTAGTCGAGATGTCGAGTACAAGGAGAAGGAATACCACAATACATTGGACTGAATCTTTTTGATAAAGAAAGGGTTAAAGCAACAGTAGACAATAATTCTTCTCCGAAAACCGTAAAATAATTTAGTGGGACGTAGAACCAATAAGAATAATTAGCAGTACCAGAAAATTGTAGCGTGTGTTCGTAGTTTCATCCATCCGAATCTTACATAAGTTCATCTGAAATGTGTACTAAACTTTGGAGGAAGTAATTGCGCATAAAATCTTCCTACTTCACGCTGTTAAGAATTCTCATTCTTCCTTCTTTCCTCTTCTTAAATTATTTCCATGAAAAAGATAAGACCCTACACTCTATTGGCTATTATTATTATTATTATTATTATTATTATTATTATTATTATTATTATTATTAAACATAAAGTTTCTTAATATGCGATAGACATACTGTGCTGTATATATATATTAATTAATAATAATTTCAGTGAGCACAGGTTATCATTATGGGATCAAGAAGAAGCACACTGAAGTTCGTATTCCCAATGAAGTTTAGATGAAATGTTCCATCGTCGTGTAGTCTTGTGAAGTAGCTGTTGAATATATGAAATATAGAGGTTACAACAATTCTGCATTAGACAAGTGTCTGTCGAACTATATTTTTGTTTGAAGGCTTGTATAAGCTCACTTGCATGTTTATTGCAAAGTACGTTAATATTAATATTTTCTTGCCAGTTTTGTTAGGTCCCATAAACAGCTCGTCAAGAAAATTTACAAGATGCACTCAGCACATGGTAATGAAATTCAGGGACGTGGGTAAATAATGATACTTTTTTTTTTTGCTATTGGCTTAACGTCGCACCGACACAGTAGGTGTTATGGCGACGATGGGAAAGGAAAGGGCTAGGAGTGGGAAGGAAGCGGCCGTTGCCTTAAGGTTCAGCCCCAGCATTTGCCTGGTGTGAAAATGGGAAACCACGGAAAACCATCTTCAGGGCCGCCGACAGTGGGGTTCGAACCCACTATCTCCTGAATACTGGATACTGGCCGCACTTAAGCGACTGCAGCTATCGAGCTCGTAAATGATACCTTTCGCCATCTTCGAAGTGGCCTATCCATTTAAAGGCAAAGCAAATACCTGGAGTACACAAAATATAATCCACGATGGTTCCTTCCCAATAATAATAATAATAATAATAATAATAATAATAATAATAATAATAATTTCGTGTGGCTATTTCTAACAGTGCAGCCCTTGTAAGGCAAAAACTCCGATGAAGGTGGAATGCATCTCCCATGTAACTACGTGTTATTGCGGTGGAGGATAGTGTTATGTGGTGTGTGAGTTGCGGGGATGTTGGCGACAGCACAAACACCCAGTCCCCGGGCCAGTGGAATTAACCAATGAAGGTTAAAATCCCCGACCCGGTCGGGAATCGAACCCGGGACTCTCTGAACCGAAGACCAGTACACTGACCATTCAGCCAACGAGTCGGACTCCTTCCTAATGCAGCCCCGATTAATTGCAAATACACCAATTATATTACCACGAAAACACACGTAAGTAGTTGGTTAATCACTTCCTCTGATGGCATTACGGGTTTAGGTGCTATTTATAATTTCTTCTACAAATGAATGTAATAAGAAAGGCACTCCGATGAGAGTTCCAGTATTGCTATCCCTACTTACTCGTAATTTACATGTAATAACAAGATTGTATTAAACAGTATATTACGACTTGTAATACATAGGGTGTCATTGAAATCAGGTACGTCATTTGAACTCGTAGTGAAAGACTGTATTCTAAACAAACTTCTTCAAAATATTTATTCCTCTCTTAATTAGTGCAGGAGAATATAAATCATGAAATTTCGGTCAATGTTTTTGAGAAGTCTGTATGCACTGGACAAGTTAACCCTCTACGGCATGAATTATTTTTATTTTCTGTTTCGTGACGAAGATATCAAGCTTTAAAAGTTCAACTTGTATTCGGTGAGATTTACCAACAATTCTTAACTAGAGCTAATAACGTAACACTCATATGTGATGTGTTTCGCCACGTCTGTCTGTCAGATCATCAGCCCAGAGGCTGGTCGGATCCTCAAATAGTACCACCACAGATTGTGCGGTTATAGGGAAATCGTAAAAACCTATGGCAGAACCAAAATGAGGCGTACTAGACAAGATGAGGAGTGAGGTAGTTTACCATAACGGAATATACTTACAATTTTTCGCGATTACTACGCCAAGCTTTTAAAATTCAAAAACCGATCATTCCTGTCTGCTGACCATGGGTACGTACTGCAAGGTCCAAGTATACTTGCACGACCGTAGGTCGGTAATGTCTTTGAGGTTGGGCCAGAAGTACTCCTGAAGCCTATGGTAACTGGATGGGAGGGCCCACGGAAAATAAACGGTAGTTGGTACGTGTGGATGTTGACGGATCGGAAGGAGTACCTTTGGTTGTAGGTCTGTTTTGTCGTCTGTCCTGTAAAAAGGCAACTCCTAGCGTTCACAATTCTGAACTAATAGGTTCCTGCACGGGCTTTTAGATAGCAGCTACAAACAGAAAAGCGAAACTTTTATGTAGGCTAAGGTAATGGAATGCTGAGGGAGTTAAACGTTGCGTCTCTAGATGACACTAATGTAACAAGATTAGAGAGTTGCCTAACTGTAAGTGGGACCTCAACTTAATGTTAAAATTATATCATCTTTGTTTTACGCTCCACGAACCTGCTACGCTGGCGTAGCAGGGGGGGAGGTGATACTCCCACGTGGCGCGTCCCAGGTGGCGGATAGGGGGGTCCTAACCGGCTTGCCGGCGGACTTGAGGGAAATGAAATACCTCTCGCCGACCAAACACACTACCCCCTGCGGGTGGGGGACCCACATGTAGAATACACCCGCGGTATCCCCTGCCTGTCGTGAGAGGCGACTAAAAGGGGCGACCGAGGGATGATTGAATTAGAACCATGAAACTACTTTTGATTCGTACCATCACGTGGGGAACACCATGGGTTGCCTGTACTTGCGAGTAGTACCACTATATTAGGTACGAAATAGGTTTGTGATTAGTAGCAGCAAAAGGGGGTTCTCCTGTGGGTTTCCAGTACCCGTGCGTCATACCCATGTGAGCCACACCGCGGGTCTCGGCGTTGCCTGTGAGTTGTACCACTATATGAGCGACACCGTGTGTCTGCGTTGCCTGTGATTAGTACCCACTATGTGAGGAACACTGCGGGAATACCGGCACCCGTGACTAGTACACCTAGGTGAGGAACCTCATCGGTTTGCGTTGGCTATGAGTGGCGCCATTGAATGAGAAACACCATAGGTTTGCGTTACCTATACGAAGTACAATACTTGTGAGTAGTACCATCTTGTGTGGAACACCGTGGGTCTTCGCTACTTTTTATTAGTACCCCCAGCATGACAAATACCATGATTCTACTTTACTCGCGCCACGTACCATTTTGAGGGGCCTTAGACCCGGATTTTGGACCCCTTTAGACATCAAGCATCCTCAATTAAGGACTGTGCTATATAAGTGGTCCCTTGGCCAGTAATACTATTATTTATGACCTTTTTGAGTCGGATCCACTGTTTTTGTTTGTTTCTTGCGTGTTTTTATTTTTTGGGTTCATGTCCATCCATTCATTTTTCATGACATTTTTTTATTTTGGTCAGTGGATTTTTTGAACTTTTGTTGTCATTTCATTTCGTACCATTAGGGGTCGATGACCTCGATGCTATGTCCCTTTAAACAACAAGCATAAGCATATGTTTTACGCCACACTGACATAGGCAGGTCTTATTCCGACGATGGGATAGGAAAAGGCTAGGAATGGGAAGGAAGTGATCGTGGCCTTAAGGCACAATTTCTTCGCATACATTGCTTATAGCAGTCTCTCTCATCGAAAGTCTCATTATTGTAAATTTGCCTGGTGTGAAAATGGCAAACCAGGGAAATTCGTCTTCAGGACTGCTGATTAGGGCTGAAACCGTTAGCAACTCTTCGGCGTAGAATCATTCTTCAGTTGGCTGTCCTGAACGATCATCAAGTAAATAGGTAACTGAGTTAGTGAACTTAATTCTGTTGATATGATAATTCTCTGTGCTTCAGTTAGGGTAAGTTGAATTCTTCATAGGGTTGGAAGACAGACGTGTGTTCTCTTTTTAACACCTGTTAAAATATGCTATAATCTCCTATATCTTCTTCGTCAATTCAGGTCATTGATAGTTGTGTGTATAGTTATTTTTTCATCTAATTCTATATACTTAATTAATGGAGTTACCACTTGGGGGAAAAGGCCTTGTAATATCAAAACTTGATGCGATATGAAGAAGTGGCTGCAGGAGAAACCTGAATCTGAAAGGCAGATGACACGAAGGAAAGCAGTTCATAGAATGAACACCAGATGGGAGAAGCGAGCAATGAACAACGTTGCTGCTGTCTTATCAGTACATACTACACAGATACAATACAAACGGTGACTAATGTGCCGTGAATCGGATCACTGTATGGATTCAGTAACGTGAACAGAATGAAATGAATCGATTCAGTAAAATGAATAGAATATCCCATCAGTAATATGAGGACCTAGAACACCGTCAGATGTTGAGTCATCACTGTGAAGGACACGGAGATGCCGCGCACTCGTGCGGGAGAGCATTCTCAGCACCTGACATACTAAGAGTAGTTTGAAACGGGCCTCATTTTGGGTCGCCATTTGGCCCGCTGGCCAATTCTTGCAATATCAAGATATCTGGGGCATTCGGATATGGCAGTCGCCCGACGTTGGACTGCATGTGAACGTGAGGGACACGCGTACTCATCGTCAAGATTCCGGTCGACCACGTCTGACCACCACAATGGAGAATCGCCGTATTGTACACCGAGCACATCGTAAGCCCTTCACGTCTGCGCCTGCCATCCGAGAACAAGTAAATGACTCCCTGCAACATTCTGCGTTATTCCGCGCCATTGGTCGGAGACTAGCAGCAGCCGGACTTGCGTAGGCTTCCGTTAACACCACAACACAAATAGCTGATTAGGAAGTAGTGTGGTGACCGGGAGGCATGGACTGCTGATGAATGGCATCGCATTATCTTCAACGATAAATCGCGATTCTGTACGACCTTGGATGAACGTCGTCTACGGTTGTGGCGGCGACCTGGGGAGAGGTTCCCTTCCTCCCAATATTTTGGAGAGGCACAGCGGTGTTATTCCTGGCGTCATGGTGTGGGGAGCCATCGGGTATGACTTCAGGTCAAGGCTGGAAGTTATTTGACGGAACTTCGACGGCACAGCGGTACGCCACGGATATCCTGCGTCCTCGTGTATTACATCTCATGCGACAGTATCATGGTACCATTACTTAATAGGACAATGCTAGTCCACACACGGTGCGTGTCCCTATGAACTGTCTGTGTGATGTCGAGGTACTCCCGTGGCCATTAAGGTCACCAGATCTGTCCCCGATAGAACATGTGTGGGAGCAGCTCGAACTTACCCTGCATACTGGCACTGGGATGGAGTTTATCAAGGACCACTTACAAGAGGTGTGGGCTAGATTGCCTCTGGAGAGGATACATCGGCTTTGACACCCTTCCCAACAGAATCAGTTCTTGCACCCAGGCCGGAGGGTGTGTAACGTCATTACTGATAAAGGGGCTCGTACTGCCAAGTTCTTGGCAAATTTATTATGCAATCATTGAAATACCATCACACACCTTCTCAACACGTGAAGTATCATTTCGTTTCCACCTCCCCTTCTGGGTGCTTCAATATTTTGTCACGCAGTGTATAATAACCATTAGTTCTAATTCCAGAGTCTTCAGTTGATGTGAATAAAGCATTTAAACCAGTGATTACCTCTCTGTTCATCAGTAGTACTGAAACTCTGTGAGAAATGCACCCAAGTATATACTGCAAAATATTTCAGGTCTGCTGCAAAGTCCTGAAGGAAATCATTGAGCAGGACAGTAGCCTATTAGAGATCAACTTACGAGGCAAGACCAACATATCTCCTGCAATCTCCTGTTCACCAGTACGCTGCAATCTGAGAACAGCAGGGAGTAGAGTAATGAAACAATAGAATGAAACTGAAGACGTTCCGGAAATTGAAAAAAAGAACGTCGATGGATACTGGTCTAGAAACGAGCCGAAAAAGTCTTCGGTAAATAATATAACAGCGCTCTTAAATACAGGCTGGAGACTAAGATTGCCATTGATAATGTTATAATACTAAATGGGAACTGTCGTTAAAGCTAGTTATTTCAATGCGATGAGACCAAACTGCTGGCACAGAAAGTATTGGAACCTTAGTTCGAGACTGAATATCTGGAGAACCACCCGGTTTGTTTATTTATTTTATGCCTTTGTTTGTGGCGAACTTAGGGCTCACGGTCCTCTTACACTTAACCACATGAAATAAACCTCAAAAGTAATTTAAATTTAATAGTAAACAAGTGGAAATATATTCATATTTTAGACCGAATTAGTCATATTGTGGGATCGAGAATGGAAAAAGAGCCTTTTTAAAAATATCTTACGAGGTGGATAGAACTGTTGTTACTAACATTAATCTGCAACATTTATGAATCTTGTGTTAAAATATCTCACTGATACCTGTAAGAAGCTGCTGTTAATATTGTGGGACCCTTGTATTTGCGAACACAATGGTCCTAGAATGCATCACTCAGCGTCATTGGCGTCGTGAGGTGCTCGGTACCACGATTGCAGAATACTCGTAAACGTCAAGTTAAATGTATGTTATACAGTGATGTTCATTTTTTTAATATTTGTGTATCGCTTAATGTCGCTATCTGCAGGCAGGCATGCTGACAGAAACTGACCTCTCTCCCACACTGAGCTGTTCTTCAGAAACCAAGAGATGGAAATTAATTTATTTTACGTTTTCCCAACAATTTTTTCGCATAAACGCTCTAGACTTCCAAAGGAAGCTTAAAACATGCTTTTCTTGTTTATTTTATTTTTATTTTTGGAAGGTATTATTTGTTGTGGTTCGTGGTGTGGTTTACTGTAGTCACGTCCTAGTTCGTGAATCATGGGCAAGGACTAAGTAGTGGCCTCGCAGGTGGTCCTGAGAGTCGGGATACCAATTGCTGTGGACTGAAAGTGGACATCTCGGATATATTCTGAATAATGGCCTTCCTTGTTCCCAGGTGGCTTGAACTATACAATCCACTGTAGTCCCTAACCCGTTAAGAGAGATCCTCACTTGGACTATGTGTAAGTAAGGGTAGCATGCTGCTTCACTGAATTTTCACCGAGCACGCTCAGAACGTTTTAAGCAAGCCTCGGACCCATGGGAGTGACGGGGAAGAGGCAGGGGATTATAAAGTGTACTTGACAGGTGATAAAAAGGGAAGGGCAGAATGTGGGTTAGGACTGTTCATCAGGAGTACTATTGCATTCAACCCAGTTCCTGTAAGAACCCCTGTGGGTGGGGGACTCAGACGAAGAATACACCCATGGAATCCTCTGCCTATCGGAAAAGGCGACTAAAAGGGGCTCAGGGGCTCTCAACTTGGCAGCATGAGTTGGCGACCACGGGGCCCTTAGCTGGGTCCTGACATTGCGTCCACTTGTGTCAGGCTCCTCACTTTCATCTGCCCTGTCGGGCCTCCCTTGGTCAACTCTTGTTCTTTTCCTATCCAGGTGGTATTAGAGCGTTCGAGACCTGGGGAGACTCATTTTCACGCCCTTCGTGGCTCTTGCGTTTCTTCGTCCGTTACTTCATTTTTTCGAAGTAACTGATCCCTTCTCTCTCTCTCTCTCTCTCTCTCTCTCTCTCTCTCTCTCTCTCTCTCTCTCTCTCTCTCTCTTTTGTGGGTGGGGGACGCAGACGAAGAATACACACAGGGTATCTCATGCCTGTCGTAAGACGTGACAAAAAGCGGCGGCCAAGGGAAGATTGAATTAGAGCCATGAAACTACTTGTGATTACTACCATCACGCGGGGAACCCCATTGGTCGCTTTTACCTGCGAGTAGTACACTATGTAAGGTACACAATAGATTTGTGATTAGTAGCAGCAGAGAGGGTTTCGCTGTGGGTTTACAATACCTGTGTTTAGTACCACTCCATGCGAAACACCATGGGTCTGGACGTTGCCTGTGATTAGTACCACTACATGACAGACAGCGTGGGTCTGCGTTGCCTAAGATTTGTAACCACTGTGAGGAACAGCACGGGAATACCGGCGTCCTTGATTTGTACACCTGTGTGAGAAACAGCATGGGTTTGCTTTGGCTATGATTGGCACCATTGTGTGAGAAGTACTATAGGTCTGCCTTGCCTGTGCGACGTACTATACTTGTGAGTAGTACCGTAGTGTGTGGAATACCGTGAGTCTACGGTGCTTTTGATTACTACTGCAACATGAGATACCATTGGTCTACTTTACAAGCGATAAGTACCATTATGAGGGGCCGTTGACTAGGATTTTGGACCCCTTTAGACAACAAGCATCATAGATTCAGGATTGTGTCTTGGAAGCAGTCCATTGGTCAGTAATACTATTGTTTTAAGGTTGTTTCTGGGAAGGTAGGGCATTGTGGGTCGGATCCATTGTTAGTTTTAATTTCATAATCATTGTTGATCGTCGTCTTTATCAATTATCAGTGGATTGATTTTGGAATTGATTTTAACTTTCAGTATAGCGAGTTGGATCCGCTGATTATTTTAAATTAATATTCATCCATTCATTCATCATCACACTTTGAATTCTGGTCAGTGGATGAATTTTTTAATTGTCATTACCTTCCGTCATTTCGTACAATTATGGGCCGATAACCTAAATGTTAGGCTCTTTTAAACAACAAGCATAAGCGTCAAAATCTTGAATTCCTGTTAGGCACGTAAATGAGGAATGATGTGGGTAGATTTAGTAGTTGGAGGAATTAGGACGTTGATTGTGTCAGTGTACTCGCCATCTGAGGGTGCGGATGCGAATGAAGTTGACAAGTTTTATGAAGCATTGAGTGACACCGTAGTCATGGTCAGCTGCAAGGATAGAATAATGTTAAAGGACGATGTCAATGCACGAGTTGGAAATCGAACTGTGGGATACGAAAGTGTGATTGGTAAATGTAAGACAAGAAGGCTAAAAAATAGGAATGGGAAGTGTCTGCTGGACTTCTGTGCTAGTAAGGGATTAGCAGTTACGAATATTTTCTTCAAGCATAAGACTATTCACTGTGACATATGGGAGGGTGGGGCACTGGATTCATAACAGGCAGCATCAAAACCGACTTTGAATTCGGGAAACCTATTAGGAATATGTGGATTTTCCGGAGAATTTTCGATGATACGGACCACTATCTGATCTGTATTGAACTGAGTTGCTTTAGGTCTAAGATAGAAAAGTGAAATCCGTCTGCAGACGAACAAGGGTAGTACTTTTTCAGGACGAGTAAATTAGACGGACGTATATGGATATGATTAGTGAAAAAGTTACAAAAAATGAACAGTGAGCAGGTTCAGGATATAAAGAGTATGGTTGGCCTACAGGGATGCTGTAGTAGCAACAACAAGGGAATGCTTAGGAACAACTACTGTTTGTAAAGATGGGAAAAAGCGAACATCTTGGTGGATTGATAAAGTGAGAGCAGCTTTTTAGAGTAAAAAGAAGGCTTATCAGAAATGGGGTCCAATGGAGGGCTGACGTAGACGAGGAACTGCACGTAGAAGAATGAAACAGAACGAAACACTTGTTGAATCCAAGAAGGCGTGGGAATATTTGAAAATAACGGGCAGAGGCTACGACAAGCAGCAGGGAAATCTTTCTGAACAATGATAAAGAATCTTAGGAGGGCGGATGGGGGGGGGGGGGGAAGGAAATGAATAGAGTTTTGGGTAAATCAGGTGAACTCATAGATCCTGGGGTATCACTCGAAAGGTGGAAGAAATATTTTGAAATGTTGAGGAAAATGTTCGTGGCGATGTCGCGAACAACCGGCGCATGAAAGGAGGGAGGGCAGGGGGGGGGGGTTACAGTGATGCTGGTGAAATTACGTTTGAGGAAGTGGAAAGGATAGAAAATAAACTCCATTGTCATAAAGCAGCTGGAATAGATGAAATCAATCTGAAATTGTGAAATATAGTGGGGATAACATGGCTTCATAGAATCATATTAGCATGGACTAATAGTAAGGTACCTTCTGATAGGTTAAAAGCTACAATTCCACCTATCTATAAGCAAGGGAACAGGAAGGATTGCAACAACTAACAAGATAACTCATTGATCTCATCCATTATTATACCGCACAAGATGTTCACTGGCATATTGGAAGGGAGGTTGCGGTCAGTGGTTGAGATTATGTTCGATGAACGCTAGTTTGATTTCAGGCCACAGAGGGACTGTCAGGATCAGATTTTCAGTATACACCAGGCGATTGAATAATGCTACGAGAAGACTAAACAATTATGTTTGTTTCATAGTTCTAGAGAAGGCGCACGACAGAGTACGGAGGGAAAAATATATTCAAAGCAATCAAAGGTATTTGTTGCCAATTGGGCTGCTGTGAGAATTGATGGTAGAATGAGTTCTAGGTTCAAGGTACTTCCAGGGGCTGGACAAGTCTGTAATATTTCTCTGTTGTTCATAGTTTACTTGGATCATCTGCTGAAAGGTATAAAGTGGCAAGGAGGGATTCAGTTAGGTGTACTAAGCAGTTTGTCCTATGCCGACGACTTGGTCTTAATGGCAGACTGTGGTGAAAGTCTAATATCTCGGATCTTAAAAATAGGTGCAGTGAGTATGATTTGAAAATTAGTCTTTCCAAGACTGAAATTACACTGACTGACAGAGCAAATGCAACACCAAGAAGGAGTGGTCAGAACTTTATGCCAATTGCAGGGTAGACTGACGTCACTGAGGTATGCTCATGATGTGAAATGCGCCGCTGTGCTGCGCACGTAGCGAACGATAAATGGGACACGGCGTTGGCGAATGGCCCACTTCGTACCGTGATTTCTCAGCCGACAGTCATTGTAGAACGTGTTGTCGTGTGCCACAGGACACGTGTATAGCTACGAATGCCAGGCCGCCGTCAACGGAGGCATTTCCAGCAGACAGACGACTTTACGAGGGGTATGGTGATCGGGCTGAGAAGAGCAGGTTGGCCGCTTCGTCTAATCGCAGCCGATACCCATAGGGATGTGTCCACGGTGCAGCGCCTGTGGCGAAGATGGTTGGCGCAGGGACATGTGGCACGTGCGAGGGGTCCAGGCGCAGCCCGAGTGACGTCAGCACGCGAGGATCGGCGCATCCGCCGCCAAGCGGTGGCAGCCCCGCACGCCACGTCAACCGCCATTCTTCAGCATGTGCAAGACACCCTGGCTGTTCCAATATCGACCAGAACAATTTCCCGTCGATTGGTTGAAGGAGGCCTGCACTCCCGGCGTCCGCTCAGAAGACTACCATTGACTCCACAGCATAGACGTGCACGTCTGGCATGGTGGCGGGCTAGAGCGACTTGGATGAGGGAATGGCGGAACGTCGTGTTCTCCGATGAGTCACGCTTCTGTTCTGTCAGTGATAGTCACCGCAGACGAGTGTGGCGTCGGCGTGGAGAAAGGTCAAATTCGGCAGTAACTGTGGAGCGCCCTACCGCTAGACAACGCGGCATCATGGTTTGGGGCGCTATTGCGTATGATTCCACGTCACCTCTAGTGCGTATTCAAGGCACGTTAAATGCCCACCGCTACGTGCAGCATGTGCTGCGGCCGGTGGCACTCCCGTACCTTCAGGGGCTGCCCAATGCTCTGTTTCAGCAGGATAATGCCCACCCACACACTGCTCGCATCTCCCAACAGGCTCTACGAGGTGTACAGATGCTTCCGTGGCCAGCGTACTCTCCGGATCTCTCACCAATCGAACACGTGTGGGATCTCATTGGACGCCGTTTGCAAACTCTGCCCCAGCCTCGTACGGACGACCAACTGTGGCAAATGGTTGACAGAGAATGGAGAACCATCCCTCAGGACACCATCCGCACTCTTATTGACTCTGTACCTCGACATGTTTCTGCGTGCATCGCCGCTCGCGGTGGTCCTACATCCTACTGAGTCGATGCCGTGCGCATTGTGTAACCTGCATATCGGTTTGAAATAAACATCAATTATTCATCCGTGCCGTCTCTGTTTTTTCCCCAACTTTCATCCCTTTCGAACCACTCCTCCTTGGTGTTGCATTGTCACTGTCAGTCAGTGTATGTCAGTATGTAAGAAACCTACGAGAACTGAATGTCAGGTTGGATCATTTCAGGTACTTGGGGTGTGTGTTCTCCCAGGATGGCATTGTAGTAAGTGAGATTGAATCAAGGTGCAGCAAAGCTAATGCAGTGAGTTAGCAGTTGCGATCAACGGTATTCTGTAAGCAACAAGTCAGCTCCCGGACAAAACTATCTATACACCGGTCTTTTCTGTAAGAGGCTGAAATCTGGGTGGACTAAGGATATCCTGTTCATACATTAGACGTAACTGACGTGAAAGTAGCGAGAATGATCGCTGGTACAAACAGATGGGAACAATGAAAGGAGGGTACTCGGAATGAGGATATTAAGGCTTCTTAGAGATGAAGTTGCACGCATAAACCGGCTTCGGTGGTGGTGTCATGTCAGGCGAGTGGAGGAGGATAGGTTACGTAGGAGAATAATGGACTCTGTTAGGGAGGGTAAGAAGAGTAGGTGGAGACCAAGACAAGGATGTTTAAACTCAACTTCTAACGATTTACAGGTAAGAGGTATAAAACTAAGCGAAGCCACAGAACAAGTTACAAATAGAGAATTATGGCGGCGAATAGTAAATTCAGAGACTTCCAAACTGTATGCTGAAAGGTATAACAGTCCGTAAGCAAGATGTATGCGTACATTACTTGTTAGGATGTTTATGGTACTTACAGTATGTACACAGGCAGCTAAGATTTAATCTCCTTGTTCACAGTTCAGAATTATTCCTGTCAGTTCCCAGGTTTAAATCACTGTCAGGATTTGACCATAGTGGATAACTGACGATATCCTGTATACCTGCAATGTAAGTTCATCCATAAAATGTTTCTCTCAGTAATAGTTTTCAAATTTTTGGACATGATGTACGCATTTTTTTCACATTTCACGTGTAACTGAACGGAAATCTTCGTCATAAAGATTCCATATCTTATTAATAAGTCACTGTTGTCCCTTTCAGTCCTATTCCACCATGTCAACTTGAACAGTTTTAATATTTACGTAGGCCCAAGGTATCTCGATCCAATTTAACATGAATTGAGCTACTGGTTACTTAATCGTTTTCACATCAGTTCCTACTTCTTTCATGTTCTCGTAGGAGTTAAAAATGGGGCATGGCGCGTTCTGCGAGAGATGTTTTGGTAAAAAAAAATTCAAAATTCGTTGCATGGGGCAAAATAGCTGTATTTATTTTCTTCTAATCAGAAAGTTATATCAACTTCATTTCCCATGACATCGTCAGGTTCGTCGTTTCTTGATCGACCGTAATACGGTAGGGGGCTTGGTCTAGTAACACTGCCGACTCAGGTGGGAAAAGATTTGTAACCTTTCTATTCTCTGTAAAGTTGCGCGTTCTTCTCATTATGTTAAACTACTACTACTACTACTACTACTACTACTACTACTACTACTACTACTACTACTACTACTACTTCTGAGCGGCCGTTGCCTATAAAAGGAACTCTCCCGGCATTCTCGTATGGGAGCCGCTAAATCGACTGTGACTGGGTTTATTTGCTAGTGGCTTTACGTCGCACCGATACAGATAGATCTTATGGCGACGATGGGATAGGAAAGGCCTAGGAGTCTGAAGGAAGCGCCCGTGGCCTTAAGGTACAGCTCCAGCATTTGCCTGGTGTGAAAATTGGAAACAACGGAAAACCACCTTCACGGCTGCCGACAGTGGGATTCGAACCCACTATCTCCCGGATAAAAACTCACCGCCGCGCGCCCCTAACCGCACAGCCAGCTCGCCCGGTAACTGTGACTGTGTCGCTTTAGTGAGGAGAATGGAAAATCATTCTCAGGACTGCCAACGGTGGGGCCATCCCACTGCCTCTCGAATGCAGAGCTGTAAAGACACGATAATACCATATCCACTGTTAATCGGAGTTACCCTGCTGAGTTATAGTAATCTGAGCTGACCTCCTGGCCAACGAAACATAGTTCAGGTCCTCGCAGAAGGTCATTCTCACTTCCAAAGTGTATGTTAATGAAATGTTTTAGACCAGGAGAGGAGTTTTACAAACACCTTGCCAACCGGAAACTTTATGTAGATGTCCACGATACTGGTAATAATTCGCAACAGTACTCTGCAGCGCATCAATATTTCCTACCAGGACAATACATGGTTAGGTTTTGGCCAAACCAGGTTTGGTCAGTATAATATATTTGTAGCCATGACACCGTACGTTTCACACCATACATAAATGTGTGTGTCAAGCAGCAAATTCCATAAGCGCTGGCTTCTTATGCGGTGTTTTAAAACGAAACCCAATCAATATTATTTACTATTTGTCGAAGCTTTTTGTATATCGCTGGTCAGAAACACTCGATTGACGTAAAACTTCACAAATATTCCGAGGAAGATGCACAATCCAGAACGTCCACATTTTGAATGTTGCTTTTCAGTTGGCTGAGGTTCTTCTTTCTTCATATTTTCTTCGTTTAATGCTACGATTTTCTTAACAGCATTTACAGAAATGCTACGGCACACGGAGACAAGTGTGTAGACTGGAAATCGCTTAGTGTTAAATTTCTTACCTTTCTGTTAAAAAGACTTAGTTCAGCTGTAGTAATTCGTGTATCTTGCTGAGAGAATTGTGGTCTAGGTGGCATCTGGCACTTTAAGCTGGGACGTTCACTACACGGTATGAGAAGTTGAAGAAAGGATAATAATGTATAAATTTTTAATTGAGTATACTATAGGAAATTTTGACTATAGATAACAGGCAGCAGTAAAACGGATTTAAAACGCTGCAGGGCTGAATGTTAATAAACGGAGGGCTCTGCCAGCATATCTGCCTCCAGAACGGTACGTTCAGCGAGAGACAAATTTGAAGACAAATTCAATTATCTGTAAACTATAACTTTTACTTCACGTTTAAGAGCATTCTGTAACCGTAGTACCGAACACCTCGCGATGTCAACGATCTCGAGCGCTGGTTATTGAATCATTGTGTTTCCAGGTACCGGTACCGGGAACCACAGATACGACAACTCGTTAAACATGTAAGATACGGGTGAGAAATTTTGGCACAATGATGCAGGCATATGGCACTAAAATGTTGTAACAACATTTCAAGTCGTTTATTTATAACTGGCTTCCAAAGATCAGTTTTACTCGTAAGGTATAAAATACGCTATTTTTTTCTTTGTTATGATACCAGAGCATGACCTCATTTCAGTCTAAAATATATCATGCCGGGCTGAATGGCTCAGACAGTTGAGGCACTGGCTTTCTGACTCCAACTCGGCAGGTTCGATTCTGGCTAAGTCCGATCGTATTTGAAGGTGCTCAAATACGTCAGCCTCGTGTCGATAGATTTACTGGAACGTAAAAGAACTCCTGCGGAACTAAATTCCAGCACCTCGGCGTCTCCTAAAACTGTAAAAGTAGTTAGTGGGACGTAATGAACCCTTGAACTCGCCGTTCCATCGCTGGTCGTCTCCGTCGGCTGCTTCAGGAGAGCAATATCGAACTCATAGATCTTGGGGTCGTTGAGTTTTTTCTGTCACTTCATCGACCAAACGATAGGGTTCAGAGGAGAGCCTAAGTACTTTAAATTGGGAACAAAAATATGCTTACTAAAGTATTTATTCAAATTAAATCACGATAAAAATATGTATTAAATTAGCCACTTTAAATTTTTACAACGTGTTTTAATGCAGTCACATTGCATAACGTGAGTCTTAACTCTTTATTATTGTTTAACATTATATTTAAGAGAATGAAAATGTAGTGTAAAATTCGTGGACAGTAAAAAACCATAAAACGAGAATAAAACCAGAAAATCTGGCACCATTAATACAAACGATATCTGAGAGTTAATCCACACGATCCGTGGAAAATCTGACCTTCAACCAGTAGAATTCCAGATTTACATTTAATTATGTTTATCCACCAGTCTACTAGCCTATCGGATATTGGAACATCCCCCGAATGGACCCTTAATCGACTATCAGTTGCTTTGGATATGTTGCGAAATAGTACTAGAAAGCATGGTGTTCAATACAAGTTAACAGCAATTGTCATAATCAAAAATAAAATTCCACCATGTATTGTCATCTCGTGACATCCATAAGTTACAGGAGAATCCCGATGCTGAAACATGCATCACCCGAAACAGATGTTCAGAAGGAACCAACAACAACTTGATCTTACGTTACCTCGTCCTGAAGGAACAAAACTGCGAAATGTAGGAAAACATTAATTCATAATGCATTTAGAAGAAATGCCAAACACTGAAGTTAAAGAAAAGTGATGTCGCTTGAAAACGTTCTTACTAAACGAACTTTCAGGTTATAAAAAGGTTAAGTCGTAATGTTTGGTAAAATACATGTCCACAATATAACACAAATAAAAGGAAATCTTTCAAATATTGTAGAACTACGACTACTATTACAAATTTGCCTACCTACACTTGTCCCATTAAACTAAACTACAAGTAATCGGTAAATCAATGTCCCACCTACAATAAAGTGAATAACGAAAAATGAAAAAATTATATTAACAGGTGACGAATCGAAACCACATTCGTAGTGTAAATCCTGCATAAATATACTAAATGTCAACACAAGGCATTATCATAAGATACCGGACATCCGAACAATAAATCTAAAAGTAAAGAAAAAGTAAATAGAAAACTAAAGTTCATCGAACTTGAACACGCGCGAGTAAGCAGTAAGGATCGATCTCCATTAGCTAGGTTTCCACGTGGGACAACCCTTACATTCATGCCACTACTGATACAACGCTATTATGGGAGCACCTTCTGGCTAGTAAGAATTATGCCGAAACATGGTCTGAATAGTACCTGCTAATACCTTTCAGATTCGTATCCACTACTGCAGACACTAACATCGTTAAAGTCGATTCGTAAGACTGACTAACCTATGACTTGACCATATACAGACGGCGCCCAAATCCTATCGTTGATCCTACGTTACAGTGTCTACTCATCCTTAAATTATATAATACACGCAGCATCCTAAATCTATCGTTGAGCCAACGTTATGATATCTACAAATCATTTATATTGTCGGACGAAATCGAAACTATAATCAAAACCCCGGATATTTAAATCTAATCCTCGTAGAAACTCTAACACAATGAAGTGAAATTCGCCACCGGATGAACTCGAACTTGGAAATATAACTGTGTCCATTCCTTACTATAAAGCGTGAAATCGAAATTAAACATGTCCGAATAGTTTAATCTATTCCTCAATACAATCTCAACACATGCAGTGAAGTGCGCTAAATAATAACTAACTTAACTATCGTTTGACTTTACGTAATATCACTGAAAACAGTAATCACTACCATCACGATATCCACAGCATAACTCGAGTGTGAGGTTCCAAATTGCCCTTCATCCCAACGTTCCAAACATGTATCACTGTGAACTGTTCAATGAAGTATCATTTCATCAATCTACTCAAGCTAAACTATCGTTCTAATGAAATTCATTCTTTTCACACGAGCATTGTTTCTAGTCAGCGATAATTTCGTCTCGTAAAGATACAGAACAGAATACAATTTACAATAATCAAGTATTACCTTGACCGTGTGTCAGAATGTATTTTGTTCGTGAGGTCGGCTATCACAAAATGCACTTTGCTGGTACTGCATAGAATCGTCACTTGAACTTAATTACAAAGACCTACGGTCTCAGATAAAATAGTAATCACGGGAGAACATCAACTTGTACTTAAATACGCGTTACAAGGCGCTCACTTGTTTTTGACCACCTTTAAATTTGTTAACTGTTCTGGATTGCTTACAGGACATCGTCATCTTACACAGACTGTCTCAGAAATCTTAACACACACCCTGCAATAAAAATTCCTCTCCGTCGAAAAACAGGGCCTCTTATTTTCAGCCTTCTGTTCATTACACATCGCTCATAAAATACAGACTTACTCTGCTTTTAACATGTTCCTAACTATTCTCACTATACTCAATTTCCATTACAATCCATTTCTTCTTGTTTAAAACTTTTTCAAATACAAGCAATCCTATGACCAAACAATTTTATAAGGATCTCACAATTTTTCAGACCTCAAGAGCAAAATAGCCTACTGTGGTTTTCTGCATTACAAATACACGGTGTCACAAAATTTAAGTTACCCAAAAAATGCCAACTTTATCATACTTCACTGGATTTCGGTATAAATCGCAAATCTCGCTTGACATTATTCCTGAACACAATTTATCATCTCAAATTTATCCTGACGTGAATATTATTATTATTATTATTATTATTATTATTATTATTATTATTATTATTATTATTATATAATTTGATATTTGTCTTTATCACGCTCGCAACGGCTATTTTATCGTCATTGTAACTTTTACCGGCCCGAACATTATTTCATTGATTTTCATTACAATATTTAAAACTTCAACTTTTAAATTTTTCTAAAGAAATTCAAACACATTTTTAAAGTTTCGCGCACTGACATGAATAATAGACAATTTGCATCGACATTGCAATACACTTAATTTTTACACGCCACATATTAATTTAATGGGACAAGCTTGTACATTTCGAGCTACAGAACATGATATTTAAATTTGATAGACCTGTAACTTCGTCCTGGGCACGTAGTTATCTCTGCTCCATTTTGTGCCAGCTCGTCTCAAACTTAGCCAATCATAATTGAAGAGCACATTCTTCTCTTATGCATTCCTTATAATTACACAGACTCTACACCTTAATTGATCCAACACACGTAAATAACAAATTATTCTAGACACGCATAATATGTACAACAGCTCCGCTTCTTGCCGGGAACTCAAATCTCGTCTGTGGGAATTTCCACCTTCCCCTTAGGCCAGGTGTTTTAAAGATATGAAACCCGAAGCTTATCTCTGCCAGTCTACAGTTACCTTTACCGATTACAAAAATACACCGTGTCACAGTAATTCACGAAAGCTATCTATGAATTCGCTGTTTCCAATCGAGAAGTTCAGGAATACTATACCAATTCAATTAATAATTTTCTTTACTGATTATGATAGATGTCGGAACTACATTGTATCAATGGCTAATTGAGTCTTAATTTGTCATTTACCACTTGGTAAAATTCTTCTATCTCGAGCCAATTAACTTTATAAATTTCACAAGTTTCTTGAAGGGACAGTCAGAGACCTCTACTTGATGTCACCCGACGCAGGTTCACCCTTTCGAACCATGACACAATGAGTGAGTTGCTGTCTGAAGTGGGGGTATTTAAAGACTTTCTAGGGACGCTTTACTTTTGATGTATTGTGGTCTAATCATACAATTTGATAACCACTGGACCGAATTCTTCGAAACTCACCCCAAACATTCCACCTAATTTTCAAGTCATGATGGTGGTGTTTCCTGATTTTTGCCGTTCCTTTAACGGGCGTAATTAATTTTTTGCAGGCGATTTTGCGCGCATTTCGATTGCGTGCCCTTGAGACGTGCCTCCCATATGGCCAACATAAATGCCACTTCACTCCAGGCCTAATTAAATGCATTTCCACCCTGTGGATTTTGGCTTCATTAAGTATTTCTTAAAATTCTTAATTACGTATTTCTTTGTTTATGAAAGGGCCGAAATCTCTCGCAATGATGGTTGTTTCTAGAAGTTCATTATTAATTTCCCGAGGCCTGCCGAAGTGTTCCGACCTCGTTCGAATGGATGGCTTGCTTCCCACTTCGAGTTCTCATGCCACGGAATGTGAGATGAGCTTGCATTAAAGAATTACGGTTGCATTCGTAGTCGCATCTTGTAGTTGCAATTTTCTAGTTACAATATTTAGCAAGGTAGGATTATGGGTTCAGTAAAGCTAATAACATTATTATTAAAATATGTCATATTAACCACTTGATCGATATTAAGTGTTTCTTCATTTGGAAGATTATTTCGTGAAAATAGGCCGGTTTGGTTCTCCAGATATATCGTCAAAGTCTGATTCACATACTTTCTGCGCCTACAGTAGATACGTAAACTCTCAGTAGTCGGTGGTTATGGAAGCTCTGAATGTTCTTTTTGTCCAAAACATCTATCGTTTTCTTGGATTGCTAATTTGTGCATTTGTGTTAGTATTATAACACGACATTTAAACACCGGTTTACATACTGCGAATAGAAACGGTGTAAGTTTTCACGGCTGTCCCTTACAGAAAGAATATTTTCTGAGCTGTGGAGATGGGGTACACTTCAATTCCTCTTCCTTCCAGGCGTTTCTTCTACAACTTCTGTGGAAATCTTCAGTGACATGGTTGCCTTGATTATAGTTGGGTTCATGTCGCACAGGCAGCAACTGACTCAACTTCACGATAGAAGAACGATCCGGTGAAATTGGACAGGAAAAGGAAATTACACTGATAAGACACGTCTTGAAACACTGAGCACTTACTCAGCTCGTTTTCGAGTGAAGACCAGAGCATGAATATGACAGGATAGTGTAGATGTATTTTGTCACTGATGGAAAGGTTAGCGCAGGATACGATGTCGTTAAAAACTCCATGCTATAGACTGATGACAGCAACACCACCACCTATTTGTATTGACTTAAGAATAACCCGGGTTATTAGTTTCAACTAGCGGGAACTTGGATCTAATGACAATGATGACCTTCCGTGTCCTTGGCTTGCAATGTAAATTATTAACTTCATCAACTGGAATCAAGCCACAACTACCTCATCGAATTTACAGACATTTTTCACTTTTTCAGTAGGATCCCTTAACTCCTGGAGATTCACACACAATGGCACAGTGAGCATTTGTATTTAGTGCCAACATAACTTGAAGACTGAGTGTATTAATGGTCCTGCACCGGTGTCGTCATGCAGAGCTCAAGCGATGAGTTATTGTCAAGCCTTTTAAAATGTATACGATATACTGGGCGCTCGACTGTCCGGCTGCTATCGACCGTTATTACAATATTTCTGACTTCGCACATATTTCAACGAATAAATCCCCAATTGTGAACTGTAGACAGAGTTATGAAAGTTCCTATGGACATTTGTGAGAAGGAATGAGTGGAATGTGCAATGAATGAGGCAGTTTTAAAGAGCAAACTGGAAATCAATGTTGACACTCCCCATGTGTTCCATTCGCTGGCAGCGAGGATTATCTCGCTAGTGAAATTTTGCTAATGTAAATTCCATATTCCAAAAATATAATTCCTTCTTCAATAATTATGAGTAATGGAATAGTAGAACATTGACAGTAACCTTTTGTAGGGTTACATGGACAAATATGGAGTATGTTATGGAATTTTAGTTCAGTAGCGTAAAAATAATAAATAGCCCAGAGAGACGACTTGTTTTGTGGTTACTCGTATATTCATTAAAAACAAATTACATTTTTCCACCGAAGTCTGACGAATATTTCGGGCAATATAAATTCTCAAAGAAAATGAGGGAAGTAAAGATTAATAATAATAATAATAATAATAATTTCGTTCGAATCGGGCGAGTCGGTTACATGACACGGGTCGTGTGACTAGAAGCTTTCAAACGAGATATATTTCGATCCTTGCTGTCGGCAGCCCTCGGGATAAGTTTTCCATTCTTTTCCGCTATGCTTCGAGAGGCATTTTTATGGCATTATTTGAGCCGTTGATGTGTAGCGCCATCCACCTCTATAATCTCACGGGACTGTGATGAACAGCATCACTCCGAAGTCACTCATTTCTGTGCGTCTGTTTTGATCGAAGATCTTCCATCTCAGGATATCGTAAGTAAAACCCAATTCTCTTCATTTTAATACTTTCCCACTTAAATGTAAATTAGTCTCAACCCATAAATGAAATGGCTTATTATTATGAGAGTAAAATATATTGTATGTGCATCATAACGTATAGTCGTGACGAGGTAATATTTTGAATGTATAAACAATTACATTTCGCAACATGCCAATTCAAATTATTAATGACATCCAGTAAGTCTGTTACATAGGTTCGATTGCAGGTGTACTCCAGGAAGTTGCTGAGGAGGGGAGTGGGGCCGTACAGCTCCACCTTCATCTGTCTTAGATGACCTAGGCGTCACAAAAGAGAAGTACGGTACAAGGATACGAGGAGTGAGATACTTTCCCGCCGGTTTCCTCACCGAGGTAGAATATATACTATCATAAACACCACAGTCATACAGCATTAAGCAGATTAAATCTGATCACTGTGTTACCCCAATCTCTCTGAAGACAGTCTTCAAGCAATTAAGGACATACATTCTATGAAGAATTTAAGGACCATGCGACTGGCTGCGCGGTATGCACCACGTAGCTTTCGGCTTGCATTTAGGAAATAGTGGTTTCGAATCTTGCTGTCGAGAGTCCTGAAGACGATTTTCCGTTGTTTCCACATTTTCACACTGGGCTGCACCGTAATCATGGCCACGGTCGCCTCCTTCCCCTGGTTTCTTATGCCATCGTCGCCATAAGATCTATCTGTGTTTGCGACGTAAAACAAATTGTAAAAAAGTAATTGAAAGTATTGATGATTAGCAAGGCTCTCTAATAAGTGAATTGCCTTCGCTGACGAAATGTCGTCAATTTTGAACCCGTCCACCGTACCTCAGTAAATCGATCCACTGGTTCCGAAAAGTTTGCCATTAAGGAGCTGATTCAACTCAGAAAATTTGGAGGTAGATTTTCGCTATCTTGATTTCGTGTTTTGAATGACCTGTTCCTGGTAACTCATTGCCGATTAACGCGCCCTCCCCTCCTCCTGAGCAACTGCCTGGAGTACACCTAGAATCGAACCTATGTAACGGACTTTCTAGATGTTACTAACGGACTTTGAATTCTTATTGCATTACCATTTTCGGAAGAAGTGATCAGCATTTGAACCATGTCGGCCTTCAGGTTCAAGGCCCACATCGATATCTCGGCGCTTCACCACCGACTGGTAAAATGTGCCTGCGGCTCTCGTTGTCGTTATAAACAGAAGGTAATTGATCACTGTGACTTCAGCAGACGTGCAGGATGCCTCGCAGACGTATGCGCGAGAACCGTACCGTCAAATGGGAGCTTGAAAGGGGCCGCATTATTGGCATCAGAGAACGTGATGCATCCATCCGGGAAATTGCTACTCGTGTGGGACGAAGTGTGTCGGCAGTGCAACGGGTGAGCACAGAATGGTTCACAGAAGGCCGTAGAACACGCACCACGCAGACCATCTCCGAGGAGATCGTCACCTTATCCGAATGACACTGCAGGACAGATCTGAGTCGTCCTCGGCTCTGGCGCAACTGTGGAACAGTGTAACACATCGTACACTGTCAGGAGTGACAGTTATCTACTAGGCAACAGGACACATGCTGAACCTAGGTGACAGAAATGCTAATCGTTTCTGCAGAACATACTAATGAACATGTCCTGTGAATATGAAATTCCTATGTGTAGTCTTTCAAGGCGTTCTGCTTTTTGTGAACATGGGTGTAATTAACTGCGCCATTTACGGTGGGTAAAATAAGCATTCATACAGTACATGTGCGGTTTGTCACATATTTTCATTAAAAACGCAAATACTTCATGCGGTAGTACATGAATTATATTTCTTAAAGTGTGAAGAACCACCTACGAATAGAAATTATGCATTCAGTAAAACAAAACAAAACTAATATAATTTTCTGACCGCGTAATTGATATTAATACATGTTGAAACACTGTCCTGTAACACACACCGTTTGAAGTATGCATTCCACGGGTATCTACAACTGCTTGTAGCCTTCGTGACATAGAGCTTACAAGGTCTGATGTGGTTTGGCATCAATTTTCGACCATTGCTTCTTTAGATGATCGATAAAGTCTTCTTTCGACGAGCATGTAAGTTTTCTTACGCTCACAGAATTTTTATGCCATTGAGGTTTGGGGACTGCGGAGGCGTTAGAATTTGCTCGCGAAAATTATACGTCAGCCGTTCTTTAGTTATACGAGTTATACGAGCTGTTGAAAAGCAAATGAGTCCTCAAAGTTTAATTTCGCAAGGCTGTCCAGCAGATTGTCACGGAGTATGTTCACATACGCTATTGCAGTCATATTAACCCTCAACAACCAGTCCTCCCGCCCCACCCCACCCCACCCCACCCCACCCCACCCCACCCCACACCAGCGTAGCTCATGCATCCCCACACCAGGACATAACCTCCGCTATGCTTGACAGTTAGCAGGATACAATATTCTTAGGGTCAAATTCTTGAATTACTGTATGCCACACACATCTTTGCTCATCAGAACCAAAAAGTTGAACTAGCTCTCACCTGAGAATACAAACTTCTTCCAGTATTCCATGGGTTTGATATGTGCGAACAAACTCCAGTCTTTTCACCCTACTGCGCTGGTTGGTGATATTTTTCTTGCCACCTTGCCATTCAAGCTAGCTTCGTGAATGTAATTCCTTATGTTTTGAGCTCGTACTTCCTTGCCCGTTGCTCTTGCGA